>NW_027187332.1:9506135-9622958 GCF_028583685.1 Petaurus breviceps papuanus | reverse complement strand
AGATAGATAGATAGATAGATAGATAGATAGATAGATAGATAGATAGAGGAAGGCATTTGGTTTCATAATCCTAGTACATTCAAGTGATGCTGAGTAATCCTGACACCATTTCAATGCTTTCCCTATTTTGAACACATTAATTTCAGCAATTTCTTTGTCATCAGCATAGTTCATACTTGACATTTTGAGTTTACCACTATCTTATTTAATATAGTGTATAACAAATTCATTTGCTCTAATAGAGGATGACTTCATAAAGTACTTCGACTTCTGCTCTACTGCACTCATCTCTTTAACCCATGCAATTTCACCTACCCTGCTAAATGCCAACTTCCACCAAATATTTGGCAAATTGTGGTATTCCCAACAATATCTGATAATCAACTCTGTTTGGAAGGGGGTGGTGGAGGCAAGATAATCATGATATAGCTCCCACAAAATGGAAATGCAGCAAAGCTATGCTCTTTCCATTATTTTTTCTTCATCAGTAAAACAGCAGTTCAAGAGATTTAAATAGCATGGCCTTTTTGACATAGAAAAATCCATATTTCTACATTTTTCTACCTTTTTCTCAACCTCAAAAAGCTCTCCAACATTTTAAATTATTTTCCCTAAAACTTGTGACACTCTCTATTACACATCCACCCACTCATGCATACATTCAAATCTCCTTAATTGGCACATGCTTAAATAGGATGCTTGGCTAATTGGAATGCTTGCTGGAGAACAGATGGGGCATTGGTGTTGAGACTCTGTCTTAATTTATTGTCCTGGGGTTTTCCTAATTACCCACTTAATTGGCACAGCCACACCACTTTGAAATAATAATGTACAGCTAATTATCACCCATTTAAGCCTGCTAATAGTTTGCTTCTTACCAACTAAATTCAAGGAACCAAGGAGGGAAAGGGATCTGCCATGGGGAAATCATTCTGCCTGGGCTGGTTTAGACAGCTGCATCAGTGCAATGCAGTTTACAGCTGCACTAACTTGGTTTCTCTCTATAAAACAAAAGAGTTAGCCTCACTTGCACTGGTTAAAAGAATACTGCTTCTTCCTTTCCCTCCTTCTCCAACCTTTGATGAAACTTGGAACTGGCCTGGTGCTTCAGTTAAAGGAGTAGGATCAATAACTCAGCTTTTCAATTAGCTCATCATTAGCATATTGTATGGAAAGGATAAATTAGGGGAGATGGAATAAATTCAATTACATCCCCAAGGTGCAGTGTTAAAGAATTCAGTTCAATTGCTGGGAAGGAAAAGTCTTCCAGCTTCTAAGTTGCAGGGAACCTGGCCTAGTTAATGAATGCGCCCAGTACAGCAGTTAGTGCCAAGCAGAGGTTTTAATAGATGATTACACTTCTAATGTTAGGAGCAAAGGAGAGGAGAAGGAAGGCAAAGAAAACAATGGGACACAACAAAAGAATTAGACTGGGAAATAAGAAAAAACAAATAGGAAAGGGAAGGAGCAAAAAAAAAATCCATAAAGAATATTAATAAGTAACTTTGAATTGGAAAAGAAGATTTCTGCACAGAGATAGAATGTATTCCTAGAATGCCCACCTTGGAAACTTTTTATATTCAGAGCATGTGTTGAATCCAGTACTTTTGCAACCTCTCTATTACCTCCCACAAATTCAGTTCTTTGAAAGCCTTCAGTTAATGGGAACAACAGATTTAACTAAGTCTAAAAAAGATGGTAAACTCTGGTTTTTGAATGAAATTTGTGACCACATTACAACTCACAAACTTTTAAAAAATTATTTATTTTTTTGCCAAAAAGGATTGTTATCAGTTGCATGTGTATGTATGTGTGTGTGCATGTGTGCTCTGTGTATGTATGTGTGTGTGTGTCTGAATGACTGATGGTTTGAAAGAGGAAGATGCATGGACATATCTTGTGAACATCATAAGAATGGTTTTGTCAAAACCATTTCTTGGACCACTCAAATTGACTTCCTAACTGGAAGAATATTGTGGTTTTGCTAAAGTGTAGGAAACAGAAGAGAGAATAGAGTCCATTTTGCTTGCAGGGGAAGTGAAGGAATATGAGAAAGTGGGATAACTGGGGAACCACTAAGCTTTGGGAAAGGGAAAATAGCAATTCTAGATGGTGTATCATTATTCCAAAGCAGGTATTATGGATAACATTCAGGTCTATCTGAGCCACATTCTTCCAAAGCAAGGCTCAGGATTCAGGATTCTTTTTAAAGGAAAAGAAAATCCTTTTTAACAATATAAATGGATATATGACCTAGATATAAAAAGAGAAATTACAAGAAAATGAAATATATTATCTATAAAACTTATGGAAGGTGAGCAATTTATGAGGAAACAAGAGATAGAGAAGAGTGAGAGGTGTAAATGGATAATTTTTTACACTAAATTAAAAAGGTTTTGAAGAAATAAAATAAATGTAGCCAGGATCAGAAGAAAGGCAAAAAAAAAAGGGGAAAAATTATAGATAGATTCTCAGATAAAGATCATATATCTCAATTATATAAAGAATTTTGTCAAATCTAAATAAATACAAATTATTCTCCAAATGATAAATGGTTACAAGATACGAGTAGGCAGTTTTCCAATGAAGAAATCAAAACAATTGATAATCCTATAAAAATGTTCTAAATCATTATGGATTAGGGAAATGCAAATTAAAACAATATTGTGATATCATTTACACCTATCAAATTGACTAAAATGATTAAAGAGGAAAGCAAAAAATATTGGAGGGGATGTAGAAAAAATTGAGATACTATTTCACTGCTAGTGGAATTGTGAACTGATTCCATTTTGGAGAGCAATCTGGAATTATGCTGAAAGAATTATTAAACTGCTTATGCCCTTTGACCCAGCAATACCATGACTAGGTCTGTTTCCTAAGATGATTAGAGAAAAATGAAAAGAACCTATATATTCTAAAATACTTATAACAGTTCTTTTTGTGGCAGAAAAGAACTGGAAATTGTGGGATGACCATCAATTGGGAAATGTCTAAACAAATTGCGCTACATGATTGTGATAGAATTCTATTGTACTATAAGACATGATGAGTTTGATAATCTTAGAAAAACATGGATAGACTTGCACAAAATCATGACAAGCAAAATGAGCAGAACCAAGAGGACACTGCATACACTAATAACAATATTGTTTTAAGAATAACTTTGAATGAATGAGTCATTTTGACTATTACAAATATTTTAATTAATTACAGAGGCTATATGAAGAAAGATAATACCCAGAGAAAGAACTGACAAATAAAAATATGTATAGAATGATTATATATGTATATATACATAATTATGTGTATGTATACACATACACACAAGCCTAATGGTAGACATCTCTAGAATGGGGATATGGGGGTGGGAAGGGAAGAAAAAAGGGGGAAAGGAAGTTGCATGATAACTTTATTATGGATTTGCAGTTTCAGGTACAATCATATCTTTTTTCTATTCTACTAAGTAATGGAAATGTTTGTTTTATTAAGGAAAATTTAAAGAAAAAAAGGAAAATAAAATTTACTTCTGATTGTATAGGAAGATATTAATCAGAAGATTTATGTTCTGAGGTTCTAATTACAGCTCCACCATCTACTAACCTTGGCCCCAGGGACAAATCACTGAATGTCTCTGTGCCTCTATTTTATCATATATGAAATGTAAATTACAATTCCTGCTCTCTCCAATCCATAGAGTTATTCTCAGGATCAGATGAGATCACGTATGGGTAAGAGTTTTGAAAAGCATAAAATGCTAAATACATGTAAGATATTATTATGTTATTAGTCTTCAGCCCTCTCCTATAGTGACCATCTCAGTCTCTCAACTTTTCAATTAGAATCTCATGCTAATTTATTCTATAAATGGCTATCTACTTAAAAATCCCCCCTTCTTTTTCTGCTACTGTTTCCTATATCTTTGTTCTTATCCTATATGTACAGCAATCCTAGGAGCTAAGTACTATAGGACAGTGATGTCAAAATCCAATAGAAACAAATCCCTGCAGACCCACATTGACTTAGAAAACCACAAACTAACAGTATCCATGTTGTATCATATTTTATTTATTTGGTTAATCATTTCCCAAGTACATTTTAATCTGGTTAAGGCCCCAAATAGGAGTATTGTTGCCACATGTCACAAAAGACCTTGAGCTTTTCTATAGGTAATATTATTTCAAATTTGCAAATAAGATAAATAGGAATCAGAGAGAGTAAAAATTTGCTAGTGGTCACAGACAGTTAAGTGTCAGAGGGGAGGCTAAAATCCAGATATTTCTGATTCCAAATTCAGCATTCTTTTTACAAGAAGCAGGATTTGTACCCAATGAAGACGCAATATAGGCCATGTTCCTCCCCTACAGAAACATGACTTCTGCATTCCTGGGACTTAAAGCCTGATTAAGGAGAAATTTAATTATACTGTTCTTAAGAACATCCCTGTTGCTATCACCTACAAAGTTTTAGGGCATTCTTTGCCATTCTACAACCTCAGCACTTGGCTAACCACCTTCCCTCTACTTTAACCTCCATCATCATGCTTGGGAAATTCAGTTTCTGTGAATGATGATCCTTCTAATATCCTTATTCACCAAGGTCATCTTCCATGATTCCCACCTGCATTCTGCTGCATTCACCTAAGGAGATGGTCATATCTTTACCACTACAGGGAAAATCTTGAACGCTAACTTTGGTCACAACTTCCCATGCTTCTATCACTACCATTGCCTTACTATATACCCCAATCTGTTTTTAATTTCTTATTAAAACTCTGAGTCCCTCAGTCTTTAATTCTCCACTTATCATCACTATTCTGGCTTCATTTCTTTGACTTCACATTCCTCAATCTACAATAGGTCAATTGAGCAAACTATTGAGCTACATTGTTTATATGTGATTCCATATATTATTACTCTAATAACAGTTTTTCTAAGTCTTCTCTTAGTCTTTTTCTAAGTCTTCTCTAGTCTGAAGCTCACTTTCCTCCATCACACAGATGGCTTTGCTTCCTACTATTTCCCAAGAATAATTAGACTGGGGCTCTAGGAGGTGCAGTGAATAGAACACCCACCCTGGAGTCAGGAGGAGCTGAGTTCAAATCCAGCCTCAGACACTTGACGCTTACTAGCTGTGTGACCTTGGGCAGATCACTTAACCTCAACTGCCTTGCCTTCCCCCCTCAAAAAAAACAAGAATAATGAGACCATCCATTATGAGTTATTCCATCTCTTATTCAATAAGGCCCCAAATTTCAGTATGTCTTAATTAAGAGGTGTCAAACATAGCTGATAGACTGCATTTAGAATTAGAGTGTGGCCTGAATCAGATTAAATGTAATTGGGAAATATTTAACACAATAAACAAAAGTACAATAAAACATAAGTACTACTACATTTTAAAACTAAGGTATATGCAGCTCACAGAGATCCAAGCTTTCATTGGCCCATTTCTATGTGAGTTGACATCACTGCTTTAACCAACTCAATGCCCTCTCCTTTGCCTTTGCCTTAGAAGATGGGGTGACTTTCTTCCATGGAAAAGTCCCTGCACTTGTTATTGATCTCATCCAATCAAGTTTTCTCTGGGAAGTCACTCCATTTATTACTTCAATCTTCATCATCTTTAATAATTTCCTCATTTCAGGCTTTTTCTTCAATGACTAAAAACTTGCAAATTTTTCCCTCATACAACCTTTCATTTATCTTTTAATTCCTTCAAGTGATGGTCTTACCTCTCCCCTGTACTTCAATGCAAAATTCTAGAAAGAGTAACTTCTACTTTCTCACTATTAATTTTTTTCTCACTAACTCATTTATAAAAGCCAGATCATCTATCTTCCACATGATCTACTATAAGAAAGCTCACCCAGGTTAATTACTTCTTAATTGCCGAAGACTATGACCTTCTCTTACCTTCCTTGGCCTTTTTGTACATTTGAAACTCTTAACAATCCCCTAGCATAGTGGATTCTCTCTGATACTTTAATTCCCAAGACATTACTTTCTCTAGTCCCATTCTTTTTACTTCAGTTGTAAACCCACACCACCGGCTGTCCATTGAATATCTCTTCCTGAATGACCTACTGGGAAACTTACTATGTAAAACTCAACTCATGATCCTTCCTTTCTCCCAAACTCTCACTTTCCATGGCTGTCACTGACAATATAAACCATAACAAATCTACCATTTCTTTCAATATATTAGCAAGGAGGATTTTTTCTTAGTCTAATGATTTTAACCCATTCCGAACAGTTAGGAGCTATTATATTATCTCTGATTTATCTTAGGTTTCATCTTGCTATGACTTTTGTTCTTTTTTTCCCAGTTTAAAGATTTTTCTCTTAGGCAGAAAAAAAGAAGCAAAATAAGTATTTTTGCCTTCTCCCTATCTTCCATCATCATCCTATCTCTCCACGTTTGACAATCCATTCTTTCACCTCTATACTTTCACTAATAAAATATCAAAAACACTTTTTTAAATCTTTAGCTTGCCTCAGTAGTCTCAACTCATTTTGAATTTCTGTTTTCCAGATACTATTTTTGATGGACCATATTATGCTTTTGTATTCCTTTTCCATTATCTGACCTTGCTTCCTTTTCTATATATGTCTTTTTAAAATTAAAAGTGGTCAATCAGTTCCCTAGGCATAAATATCCTTCCCTTTTCAATTATTCATAAGAATTTTTCTTTTTGTCTTCAGAATTTCACATATTGAAAATATCCCATTCTTTTGGTCTGTCTTACAAGACCAGGAGATATTATCTATCTTTTTTCTGAACCCTTTGAAATATGTTCTCCTAAAGCATAAGACTGAAAATCTAAGGATGTCTTTCTTCACCTCTATCATAGATTCTAAATGGAATGTTCACTCCCTCTCTCCTGTCACACCAAGGACCCCTTCTTTTCCACTTCAACTTTAGCTAGTCCCTTCTTTTTGGTGAAAATTAGGTATAGGTTAGTAGTTATTTTTACTGGTCTTTCCACCTTTTGAAGGATTATATTATAGTTATCATGCTTCTGAACCAAATTTCAAAAAATCTTTATCCAGTTCCTTTCTTTCCAAGTGATCTGTAGTATACTTGGCTAACAATTTTGTTTGCTTCTTCTCCTACTCATCTTTCCCTAAATGTACATTTAACTCTTGTTTCTCAGTTTCTTCCATGCTTATGTTATTCATATACAAAATGCTCCTTCATCCCCTACTTTTGTAAAATTTAACCTACCAAAATCATATGCCAGTTATGAGTTCTATCCCACTAAGCCTCAGAGTAATTAACAGATCAAATGTGCGTTATTGTACTGAGACATCTAGCTGACCTTGTTTGTTATTTATACTTTTTGCTTTTATACAGGCCTATCTGAGTCTATAGGTTTTCTTGTTGCTTCATTTTTTGGATTTTTGATTCACAAATTTATGAATAGGCACTTAGGTGACATAGGGTATGATGAGTTCAAATATTCCTCCAGATATTAACTAGCTCTGTTACTCTGGTAGTCATTTAATGTCAGTTTCAGTTTATTTAAGTATTATATGTGAATAACAATATCACTGGGAGAATCAAATGAGAAAATGTTTATAAAGCACTTTGCAAATCTTAAAGTTCTGTAAATGTTAGATTTTATCATTATTACTATTATTTTAATTTTTGCCTTTCTTTCTGCAATGTGTATACCCTCTATGGCATCTACCTAATGGGATACATGAAGGCAGGTTTCTCTCTAACATATTCTTTCCAACTTAAAGTCTTTCTGATTATTTTGTTAGATTTTAGATAAATGCATTTTAGTATATATTTTTATATGTGCTAGATCTCTGATTGAGTCCATAATTCCTATATTGGAAGCTGTAGTCAAGAAATACAAATTTTCTTTTCAGATGCAATATTCTTGACCATTTGTACAGTTCTCAAATATGCAAATCCACCATAACTTTCTGCAGCCCTTATATTTAATCACCAGTAGTGAAACAAATGTCACCTGTGCCCCCAGTTCTTCAAGGAAGAGAAAGGATGACAGAACAAGTATTTATTAAGCATAGGTACTATGTTAAGCACTTTACAAATATAATTGATCCTCACAACAGCCTTTTGAGGTTGCTGTTGAGTTGTTTTAATCATGTCCAACTTTTTTATGAGTCCATTTGGGGTTTTCTTTGGCAAAGATATTGGAGTGGTTTGTCATTTCCTTCTCCAGTTCATTTTATAAATCGGGAAACTAAGACAAACAGGGTTAAGTGACTTGCCCAGGGTTACATGGCTATTAAGCATCTGAGGTCAAATTTGAAATCACATCCTCCTGACTCCATGGCAGTCTCTATATCCACTGCACCTCCTAACTGTCCTACCCATCGAGGCAGGTGCTATTATTATCCTGTTTTACAGTTGAGAATACTGAAGGAAACGGAGTTTAAGTAAATGGACCATGTAGGTAATAAGTGTCTGAGGCTCAATTTGAACTCAGTTCTACTCCAAGTGCAGTGTTCTATTCACTGTGCCACCTAGATGTCTTAATTTTTGGCTCAAGACTTCTGCCTCCTTAGAAATGCATTCTAGATTTCTTCTGGAATCTATCATTTATGTATGCCAAATATGAATGACCAAAAGATAGTAAGAGTCATCATTGAAAAACATAACCCTAATTTATTTTATTACGCTTATACAAAATTTGGGGCTTGAAGATTAAAAACTATTTAGTGGAGCTGAATATAATCTTACTCTCTCTTCAAAGATCATTGGTTTAAATTCACTGATAACATCGTTTTCCTTATCAGTTAGAAGATTGTTCTATATTGTAAAAAAAAAAAAAAGCAAAAGCCATATAAAAGTTGAGTTGATATTGTCCAATGTCACTATCCTCTCTACCCTGAGCTGAGATCCTAATCTTTCTTCTATCATCACATTACTCTATATACAGCATTAAAAAAAACCTCCTTTGTTACCTCTGCCTTTCCTTGTCTGACTCATTTCATACACTGATTTAGAATCCCTGATTTTCTTTTTCCTTGAGGGATCTTTCCATTGTTCAGTAGACATCCTCTATTACAACTCTTGCTTCATTTTCTATGAACATCTTTTTTTTAAAGAATATCTATTAGCCAACACCCATATTATAGTTCCATACATATAATTTTCTTCCTCTTTTTGTTTTTTTGGTGGGGGGCAGGGCAATTAGGGTTAAGTGACTTGCCCAAGGTCACACAGTTAGTAAGTGTTAAGTGTCTGAGGTCACATTTGAATTCAGGTCATCCTGACTCCAGGGCCAGTGCTCTATTCACTGTACCACCTAGTCATCCCCATATAATTTTCTTTAAAGTTTTCTTCTCCATTGTAATCACTAGTTTTTGTGCTATGAGAATTTCATTAATGAAAGTATCTCATACAGCTTGGATTCATTTCTTCTGCATAATCTTCAGTTCTGGATTTCTGAACTGAAAGCTACTTTAAAAATCTGGATGTGTGTGAGACTATTCATTGTCTATTCTCTCCTCCCCCACTTACCACCTCATATCCATCCTAGATTGTAAGATGTAGTTGTCACAGGTTCTCTCGTTTCAATTTGAATGACTAGTGATACATTATTGCCAGAATCAGGTCTCAAATAATATTTCTCCTTGTTACATTCTCCATACTTTCAGGAATGAAATTGTCATCAAGTCAATTCAATATATTATCCATTGCTCTCCACTTTTATGAGAGACAGACAGAGGGAGGGAGAGACAGAGAGACAGAGAGAGACAGAGACAGAGAGACAGAGAGAGAGACAGAGAGACAGAGAGAGAGAGAGAGAGAGAGAGACAGAGAGAGACAGAGAGAGACAGAGACAGAGACAGAGACAGAGAGAGAGAGACAGAGAGACAGAGAGAGAGAGAGACAGAGAGACGGAGACACAAAGAGGCAAAGAAAGCTCAAGTAGATTGTGCATAAAGTTACCTCCAACCCTTCACGCCCTCAAATACACTCCACAGTACAGTGGAAAAGTACACACAGTACAGTGAGAAAGAATTATACATTTCCTCAACTCTTTACATACTTATTTTTGCTTTCTGATTAGGTAGTCTTCAGTATACTCCAATTACAATATCACTCCTATTTCTCTTTCCATTAACTATTATTTCTCTATGCCCTGCCCCCACTCCTAACCCTCTTCAATATCCTCTCATCTTCATGGTATTTATGATCATTCCACCATTTCTTTTATCTAATTTTTTCATTTTGAATAAATAAAACTTTTTATAATCCGTTTAGTCATGAGCCTCATCTGTCCTTGCACTGAACCTGAGTTGAATAGATACCTCCTTCTGTCAAAGTCTTTAGATCACTTTGTTTTTTACCCATGCTCTGCACATTTTTGTAGTGCCACCTAAGGCTCAATGCTTTATTGCAGCCCCTTTTCGTGGATTCTGTCTCCTCGGAATTACTGGTCTTTTCCACTTATATTCTTTATTCTATCTCCTACCTGCTTTCCTCTATGCTATCTGACTTTGTGCTATAGACAACTTTGGTTTTAAGCCCTGAAGAAACTCAGTCCTTATCCTTTTGCTGTTGAGATTTCTGTTTAATAAGAGATGATCCTGTGAAACTGTTCTGATACAGCTAGTAATTTCACATGTAAAATAAGTGATAACAAAATGCACATTAATTTTAAGCAAACAATGTTTATCCTTTCTAAGTCAATTTATATCATTTTGGTTCCATTCAATAAGCATTTATGGAATGGTTATGTAAGCTTTACTCTGCGTGAGGCAATGTGGGGGTCATAAAGATAAACAAGACGTAGGCACTGACCTCAAGGAGATCATTATGTAGAGAGAAAAATAATATGGTTTATTACTACAAAAGGTCAAATTAGACACATGCAAAAGAAATGCAAAGTACAATGGAAAAACTGAGAAAGAGAAGAATTTCTAATCAAATTTGTACAGTAGTTTCCAGAGAAAACATCAATAACTTAAATTCTTAACCAACCATGGTTTTCATATTCCAAAGCTTTATCTTGAAATGAAATGATATACTAGCTATCTCCTAAAGCTAAACCTAGATTTTTCAAAAAGGCCCTATTCTAACTAATTAATGAAACAGGTTTGTTTGGTTTTTTTGTTGGTTTTAGAAGCTGGATTGATTTTATTCTCTTTTTTTCTCTTCTGGTGCATTTCATTTTTTTTTAACGTGGTCTATTCTGTTGTAAAATTAATGGCTTACTTTCTTCTTTCTTTCTGGTTGTAAAACTAATGTCTTACTTTCTTCTGCTGGCAAGGGTTTCTTCACCGTCTCTTGAAGAGATCTTCATTCCTTGCTTATCTTTGCTCTGATCAAGAGAACAACCAGGGGTTTGTGTAGGTGTTCTGACAGGAGGACCACAGATCTTGTTCACCTTTTTAAAAGAAATCAATTAGGAAAAGTTAGTAATAGGGTCTTTGAGGAATTTTCAGCCCCCATCTGTACCATCTCCTCCAATTATTCACTCAAGTAGGAAAGCACAGACCTGCCTATATTGTTAGGTCTTTATTCATATAAGGCTCCAAACACAGAATTTTGATGACATTTTCAAACTAAATGCATTTCATTGACAAATGGCAATAGTGAAAAATTCATATTTGATGTGATTCTCCCATAGTGCTTAGCACCATCCATAAAGAAAAATTAAACAATAGTTTTTGGATGATGTTGGCAGTGATGTGTATAAAGGTATTTAGGTAACAAATTAAAAATAAATGAATTGATTGGCATGTAGAAGAAACCTAGGAAAAGGCCACACAGTTTAATGTTTCTATAAATTAAATAATGAAATAAAGTTTTAGGATTAAGATTTTTTGTACTATTTAATATGTGTAAAAGATAGGTTAGATATTAAGAGAAATTAGGTAATGGACTTGTGATCGCTGACGTAGCAAATGCCTGGTAAGAAAAACCCACTTTACCAATGGAGACTTCCAACTTAAAATCTTCAAGAGTTGCTTCTCTAGGAAACTTTACTGAAATGCTAAGTGACTTGCCCAAGTTTAAGCAGTCAGGATATGTCACATGCAGCACTTCAATCCACATCTTGCTGGTTTCAAAGTTTGCTCTACCTGCTATACTTCATTGCCTACAAAATTAAAAGATTTAGGATTTCACCAAATACAGATAATACCTGAGTACTCATGGTATACAAATTGGACTTCGCTACTATACTGTGTAGTATTCACAAGGTACTGTGGTAAGAAACAAATAAGTAAATAAAAAACAAATCCATTTTCTAGTAGTGTAAGTTGTCTGGAATTATTTAGTTGGTTCCTCAAATAACAGACACATTTTTTCACTGGGTCTGTATTAAAATCCTTTCTTGTTTGATAGGCTCTGTGAGAATTTAAATCTATCTGGTCTAGCCTTTGAGAATAAAGGATTATTCCCATGGCACAATGAGGCATTAGGGTAGAACCTTAGTGAAAAATGTATAATGTATGCAATATCTGTTTGTGTATGTATGTATATGTGTGTATGTGTATGTGTGTGTGACACTGCAATTCATATAAAAAACCACTGTATAATTAAGTAGTTTAAAATAAGTCAATGAGGGAAAACAATATATTTAAAAGAGAAACCTACATCAATTAGACTGTTGGTTCTAAAAGGAAGGTCATTCAGGCAAAGGTGATCTTATTTATGACCTGGATTTGTATAAATAAGTAAGCAGGGGTGGCTAGATGGCACAGTGAATATAGCACCAGCCCTAGAATCAGGAGGACCTGAGTTCAAATCCAGGCTCAGACACTTAACAGTTACTAGCTGTGTGACCTTGGGCAATGCCTTTTGCCCTCCAAAAAAAGGCAATAAATAAATGAATGAATGAATAAGGACTAACTGAAATTGAGTTTGAAAATTAAACAGTCTGGAGTCAAATTTAAAAGAATATGTCATTTTCTAATTGATAAATGTTTAAAGGATATGGACAAGAAGTTTTCAGGTAAAGAAATCAAAGCCATATATAGTCACACAAAAGAATGCTCTAAGTCACTACTGATTAGAGAAATGCAAATTAGAACAACTGTGAGACACCAATCTTACACAGGTCAGATTATCCAATATGATAAAAAATGAAAATTATGGATACTGGAGAGGATATGGGAAAACTGGAACACTAGTACACTGTTGGTAGAGCTGTGAAATGATCCAGCTATTCTGGAGAGCAATTTGGAACTATGCCCAAAGGAATAAAAATTTGTCAATACTCTTTGATGCAGCAATACCACTGCTGGAGGGGCGGCCAGGTAGCACAGCGAGTAAGAGCACTGGCTCCAGTGTTGAGAAGACCTGGAGATCGAATTCCGGGCTCAGACACTTAGCACCCACCCAGAAACACCTGGCCATATAACCTTGAGCAAGTTACTTAACCCCAATTGCTTAGGGGCAGCCAGGTGGCTCAGCGAGTAAGAGCAACGGCTCCAGTGTTGGGATGACCTGGATCAAATCCGGGCTCAGATACTCAGCACCACATCCAGAAATAACTGGCCGTGTAACCTTGAGCAAGTTACTTAACCCCAATTGCTTTAAAAAAAAATACCACTGCTGGGTCTATATCTCAAAGATATCCCAAAAAAGGGGGTAAGGACCTACTTGTACAAAAAACTTTTTGAAGCTTTTTTGTAGTGACTAAGATTTGGGAATCAAGGGGATGCCCAACAATTGGGGAATGATCAAATGAGCTGTGGTATATGATTGTGATGGAATATTATTGTGCTATAAGAAATGATAAGTAGTACGATTTCAGAAAAACCAAAAAGACTTACATGAACACCACAGTGAAGTGAGAAGAACCAGGAGATCATTGTACATAGTAACAACAATCTACAATGAAGAACTGTGATAAACTTAGCTATTCTCAGCAATGCTATGATCTAAGACAAACATGCTATCTGTCTCCAGAGAAAGAACTGATATTGTTTGAATACAGTCTGAAGTGTACTATTTTTCGCTTTATTTTTTCCTTCCTTCCTTTCTCTTTCTTTCTTTCTTTCTTCCTTTCATTTATTTTTGGTTCTAGTCTTTTTGTACAAAATGACTAATACGGAAATGTTTTACATGACTGCACATGTATAACCTATAAGAGATTGCTTACTATTTCAGGGAGAGCATAGGAGAGGGAGGGAGAGAGATAGAATTCAGAATACAAAACAAAAAAATGTAAAAGAAATTATTTTAACATGTAATTGGGTGAAATATTACCATAAAAAATAAAATTAAACCGTTTTATCTGGAATCTACTGACATTCTCTAAAGCACAAGGATACAATTTAATGTCTCTTTTCATGAACTATTCTGAAAAAGTAGGGGGAAAAAGCTCTAATCTAAGATACTGCTACCATTCTACTTTGCTTGATTGATTGATTTATAGAACCATTATACTGTGAAGCTTTTACCAAGGTTCTTCTACAAATCAATAATAGTAGTTTATTTTATAATTCATTACCTAAACAATCTCCCTTATACAGATTACTCCAACATCATCCAGAAACTCTTATTAATTTTTTCTTCATGAAAACATTTTTATGAGATGTGGCAAAATCATGCTTACACAATGCATTTCTATTGTGAAGTTTTAAAATTTACACAGGCAGAGTGTTGTAAAATGGAAAGATCACCAGGTAAGGAGTTTAAAAGCCTAGGTTTTAGCACCAATTTCATGGGTGTTCTCAAATCAGCTTATATTGTAATAACTGCCTATTCTTAAACTTTCAGTGTGAGTATTTACACTTCATAAATTGACAAATGCTACATTTCAGGGTGTGCTATATTGTTTCATTGATTGTTGAGAGTCAAAAAATTGATAGAGAAAATGTTAATAATGAAGATTAAAATTAAAAGTGTGTTATGGAATCATTTTTTTAGGGGGGAGAGCTAATTGTTAAATATTTACCAGTACACCGCTGCCCAACTTTGTCACTAACCAACTGTGTTAATATTTATAAGTCATTTAAACCCTCTGGGTTGTAGTTTCCTCATTGCTAAAAATAACACACTGAACTAAATGATCTGTGAGTGGTCTTCCAGTTCTGAAAGTCTGTATTTTTGAAAAAGGGGGATCTATTGATTCATCAAAACAGAGTCAAACTGATTCATCAGAGAAGTTGAATTTCCCTACTAGTAAACTTTGTTAAAGCTCCTTTTCTTTGTTCATCTAGAATAAGATTCAACTTAAAAAAATCAACTATATCAATGGATTTATAATCTTGAATACTGGTTACAACAGTGCAAATTGTAAGATTGGGTTCCTTCTCATCTTGTGCTGTTTTTATCTATAACCAATCATAAATTCTAAAAAGGGTATCCATTCAACATACTGGTGACCTCTCTTGATCTCTTCATATTTTATAAGTATCAACAAAATGTATGAGTCACCCACAGTTTCTCCTTGTATTCACGATGTAATATAACTGTTTCATCTTTTTGGGTGATGGGGGTGGATGTATAGTCTAACTATCACTGGCCCTCTATCCCTCAGTACCCATCTTAATAAGCCTTTAACAACAATCACCCTCCTTTGTATCAATAAGCATAGATAAGCAAAACTGCTCTACATATTGGCTATATTAGGGAATCTACATCTCATTCTGCTTGTCTAGTCCATCACCACCCTCTGAGTAGATGGCAGCAATCTTCATTATTGGTCCTCTGGGGCTATGGTTTGTTATTCCATTGATCAGACTTCTTAAGTCCTTAAAAGTTATTTGTCTTGACAATGTTGTAAGCATTTTACAAATTAGTCTTCTAATTCTATTCAGTTTATTCTGTATTGGTTCATACAAATCTTTAGAGATTTCTCTAAATCTATTTGCTTTGTTGTTTCTTATTGCACAAAAATATTTCACTACATTTATATAAAGAGACAGTGAGCTGTGGTAGATAGAAATCTGGCTTTAGTACCAGGAAGATCTGGGTTTAAGTCCTACCTCTGTCACTTATCAGTCTTTTGAACTTAAGTGAGTCACTTAATTTTTCAATACTCTAGGCAACTCTCTAAGATCATAAGTCAGAAAAAAATATTTGATAATCTTTATCACTGAAATCATAGATTCAGTACCTATATCTATTAGTTATGCCTAACTTATATGTGTAAACCATTATATGTTCAGCTTTTCCCCAATAAATGGGTATCTCTTTTGTTCCCATTTCTTTCCTACAAAAAAAAAAGAGCATAATATTAAATATGTTTGTACTTATGGTCCTTTCTTTTTCTATTTTATATCTTTGGTAGTACTGAATGTCTCACTAATCAAAGGGTATATATGCATATTTAAGTAACAATAAAATGACATTGCTGGGAGGGGGCAGAGACAAGATGGTGGAGCAAAACCAGGGACTCACCTGAGCATGCCCATAAATTCCTTCAGTCACCTCCAAAAAGTGAAAATTTAAGAGGGGCAGAATACATTAGGAAACAGACTATGGCAGATTTCCAGCCCACCAACATGGAACATCTCCAGATAGGATTTATTGAGCATAGCGCACAGAGCATGTGAGCTGCGTCAGCACACATACAACCATAGCAGAGCTAAAGCAAGCCCAGGGAACTAATTCACCCACTTCAGTGGTGATTTCCAAACCTCTCACTGCAGGACAGGCGTCTGTCAGATCTGGGTAAGAGACAAGTACAGGACCTGTGATAGTGGCAGCAGCTACTCCTGGGGCTATCAGTCCATAGTTTAGATGTTTAAAAGTCACCTACCTGAACTTCTGGGAGCCGAGATGACAGAGTAAACCATAGGTGCTGTCATTCCCTCATTGCTGACCTTGAAAAACACAGAGAGTATTGCCCCAGGGTAAAATCCTGAAATGGTGGAACCAGTGGGAGGTTTGGAAGATCTATAGCTATGGTTGAACTGATGCTGAAGGGGACCAGTCCAGATGGGAGGTGACCCCAAGAAGTCCTACCTCAGTGGACCAGTGGGATATCTTGAACCCCAGGGGGGATGGAGCCAGGAAGTGCTAGTACCAGAACCCCAGGTGTGCCTTCACACAGCCAGGGGAATTGGGAGACTGTAGCATGGCATATTCCACCAGCAACAGAGCCTCCTGACCTCTAGCCCAGGGACAGCAAGATGGAGACATGAAGCAACCAGACCACCCCTCCCCCACACCTCATACTGTGAGCTTCAGTTTAACCCTGGGTAAACACAAAGTCCTGGCCTTGGTCTAGATCTCAGCACTCACTAACCAGCTCCCGCTCAGCACCAGGAGAGCTGCAGCATTATATAGACTCTAACTGACAGAACCAGGGGCCACAGCACACAAAGCCAGTAGCCAGGCCCCTAGCTCCCAGCACAAGAAGCATGGGTCAGAGCCCTCTATACCCCAGAAGCAGAGATCCACTTTTGAAGCCAGGAGATAGGCAATCACTATGGACAAAATCAAATTGGAAAAACAAAGACTATAGAATGCTATTACAGTGAATGGGAAGAAAAAAACTCACATTCAGAAGAGGACAATATTGATACTACACCCACATCTGAAACCTCAAAAGGGAATATGAACAGGTCTTAAGCCCAAAAAACATTCTTGGAAGAGCTCAAAAAAGGATTTTAAAAGCCAAATGACAAAGACAGAACAAAAATGGAACAGTTATTTAAAAAATACAATTGGTAAAATGGAAAAAAAAAATTCACTGAAGAGAACAACTCCTTAAAAAGTACAATTTGTCTAAAGGAAAAGGAGGTACCAAACCTAACTCGAGAAAATAAATCCCTAAAAATAAAAACTGGCCAAAAAGAAAAGGAATTTCAAAAACAAATTGAGGAAAATAATTCATTAAAAATTAGAATTAGATAAGTTGAAGTTAATAACTGTTAAGAGGCATTAAGAATCAGTCAAACAAAATCTAAAGAATGAAAAAGTAGAAGAAATCTAAAATATCTATTTGGGAAAACAACTGACCTGGAAAATAGATCCAGGAGAGATAATCTTAGAATTATTGGTCCACCAGAAAGCCATGATGAAAAAAAAAAAGAACCTGGACAGTATCTTCTAAGAAATCAAGGAAAACTGCCCTGAGGTCCTAGAACCAGAGGGTAAAATAGTTATTGAAAGAATCTACCAAATCCTGAAAGAGATCCAAAACTGAAAACTCCAAGGAACATTGGTGCCAAATTCCAGAATTATCAGGTCAAGGAGAAAATACTACAAGCAACCATAAAGAAACAATTCAATAGGGGTGGCCAGGTAGCACAGCGAGTAAGAGCACTGGCTCCAGTGCTGGGATGACCTGGATCGAATACCGGGCTCAGATACTCAGCACCACACCCAGAAATAACTGGCCATGTAACCTTGAACAAGTTACTTAACCCCAATTGCTTAAAAAAAAAAAAAAGAAAAGAAACAATTCAAATATTGTGGAACTGCAGTCAGGACCACACAGGACCTTGCAGCTTCTATATTAAAAGATCAGAGGGATTGGAATATGATATATCACAAGGCAAAGGAGCTTGGACCACAATTGAGGATCAACTATCTACCAAAACTGAACATAATCTTTCAGGCAAGGAGATGGATATTAATGAAATAAAAGACTTCTAGACCTTCCTAATGAAAAGGCCAGAGCTCAATGGAAAATTTGATCTTCAAATACAAGACTAAAGAGAGAAATAAAAAGGAAAATAGGGGAAAACACACACACCAAACACACAAAAAAAACCAAACTTGTTATTCAATAAGAGCAAACTGTTTACATCCCTATATGGGAGAAGGATACCTATTAATCTTGAGAATTGTATAACTATTAAGACATTTAAAAGTGACATACATAGATAGAGGGTGTGGGAAAAATTAACTGATGTGATGATAAATGAAACTAATTAAGGGGTACACAAGAGATTGTAATGGGAGAAGAGGAAAGGAGAAAGCAAAAAATGGTAAATGACATTACATGAAGAGGCACAAAAACTTACTATAGGAGAGAGAAAGAAGGGAGGGAGATAAGCATTGTATGAGTTTTACTCTCATTGATTTTGGTTCAAGGAGGGAATGACATACTCAGCTAAGTACAGGAATCTAATGTGAAGAGACACAAAACCTTATCTATAGTAGAGGAATAAAAGGGAGGGAATAGAGCATTGTTTGAGATTTACTCTCATCACATTTGGTTCAAGGAAGGAAATAACATACTTTGTTAAGATATAGAAATCTAACATGCCCTACAGACAGGAGGGAAAAAGGGAAATAAAAGGGGGGAGGTGGTTAGAAAGGAAAGAAGAAGCAGTATGGGAAAAGGGTAGGAAAAGAGAGAGGGATTGATTAGCAGGGAATATTGAGGGAGGCAGTGGTCAAAAGCAAAGCTCTTTTGAGGAGGGGAAAGGAGAAGGGAGAAATAAAAGCATAAACAGGGATGGGGGTAGAGAAATAGGATGGAGAGAAAGATACAGCTAGTAATCATAACTGTGAATGTGAATGGGATAAACTCTTCCATAAAATGGAGTTGGATAGCAGAACAGGTTAAAAACCATAATCCTACACTATGCTGTTTACAAGAAACACATCTGAAACAGGGGGATACCCATACAGTAAAAGTGAAAGACTAAAGTGGAATATACTATGCTTCAGCTAAAGTTTAAAAAAAAAAAGCAGGAATAGCAATTCTCATATCAGATGAAGCAAAAGCAAAAATAGATTTAATTAAAAGAGATAAGGAAGGAAACTATATCCTGCTAAAAGGCACCACTGACAACGAAGCAATATCATTACTAAACATATATGCACCAAGTGGTATAGCATCCAAATTCTTAGAGGAGAAGTTAAGGGAGTTAGAAGGAAAAAATAGATAATAAAACTAGACTAGTGGGGGAACTCAATCTCCCCTCTCTGAACTTGATTAATCTAACCTCAAAATAAAGAAAGAAGGAGGTGAAAAGAATTTTAGAGAAGGTAAATATGATAGACCTCTGGAGAAAACAAAATGGGGATAAAAGAAATATACCTTCTTCTCAGAGATACATGGCACATATACAAAAATTGACCATGTACTAGGGAATAAAAACCTCACAATCTAGTTCAGAAAAGCAGACATATTAAATTCAACTTTTTCAGCTCATGAAGCAATAAGAATTACATGTAAAAAGGGCCACAGAAAGATAAATTGGAAATCAAATAATCTAATCCTAAACAATGAGAGGGTCAAACAATAAATAATAGAAACGATCAGGGGCGGCTAGGTGGTGCAGTGAGTAAAGTGCTAGCCCCGGAGTCAGGAGGACCTGAGTTCGGTTCCGGCCTCAGACACTTAACACCCACACAAAAAAATAACTAGCCGTGTAACCTTGGGCAAGTTACTTAACCCCAATTGCCCTCCAAAAAAAATAATAGAAACAATCAATAACTTCATTCAATAGAATGACAATTACAAGACAACAGACCAAAATTTATGAGAGGCAGAGAAAGCGATTCTTAGGGGAAGTTTTATATCTGTCAATGCTTACATGAATAAAATAGAGAAAAAAGATATCAATGGATTGTGCATGCAACTGGAAAAAGCTAGAAAAAAAACAAATTGAAAATCCCAAATTAAATTCCATATTAGATATATTGAAATCCAAAGGAGATATTAATAAAATTTAAGAAAACTATTAAACTAATAAATAAAAGAAAGAACTGGTTTTAAGAAAAAAACAATAAAGTTGATAAACTTTTGGTCAATTTGATTTAAAAAAAAAGAAAGAAGAAAACCAAATTACCAGTATCAAAAATGAAAAGGGTGAATCTACCTCCAATGAAGAGGTAATTAAAACAATAATTAGGAATCATTTTGCCCAATTATGTGTCCATAAATTTGACAACCTTAGTGAAATGGATGAATATTTACAAAATATAAATGATCCAGATTAACATAAGAGGAAGTAAAATACTCAAATAAACCCATTTCAGAAAAAGAAATTGAACAACTCATTAATGAACTCCCCAGGAAAAAATCTCCAGGGCCAGATGGATTTACAAGGAAATTTTATAAAACATTTCAAAACAATTAGTTCCAATACTTTATAGACTATTTGGGAAATTGGTGAAGAAGGAGTCCTACCAAATTCTTTTTCTGATACAAATATGGTACTGATACCTAAATTGGGGAAAGCCAAAAGAGATAAAGAAAATTATAGACCACATTTCCGAATGAATATATAGATGCAAAAATTTTAAATAAAATGTTAGCAAAAATATTACAGCAACTTATCACGAGAATAATGCAATTTGATATACCTCATTATTCCAGTAATGCAAGGGTAGTTCAGTATTAGTAAGACTATCAGCGTAATTGATCATATCAACAACAAAACTAGTAGAAACCAAATTATTATCTCAATAAATGCAGTAAAAGCTTTCGAAAAAATATAACACCCATTACTATTAAAAACCACTGGAAAGTATAGGAATAAATGGAGATTTCCTTAAAGTAATTAGCATCTATCCAAAACCATCAGCAAGTATTATATGTAATGGGGATAAACTAGAATCATTTCCAGTAAGATCAGGGGAAGCAAGGATGTCCACCATCACTCCTGTTATTAAATTTGATACTAGAAATGTCAGCTATAGCTATCAGAGAAGAAAAATAAATTGAAGGAATTAGAACAGGCAAAGAAGAGACTAAGTTATCACTCTTTTCAGATGATATGATGACATCCTTAGAGAATCCTAGAGAATCAAGTAAAAAAACTACTTGAAATAATAAATAACTTTAGCAAAGTTGCAGGATATAAAACAATCATAAATCCTCACCATTCCTATACATTTCTAAGAAAACCCAACAGCAAGAAACAGAAAAAGAAATTCTATTTAAAGTTACTGTAGACATGATAAAATATTTGGGAGTCTACCTGCCAAAACAAACTCCAGAACTATCTGAACACAATTATAAAACAACTTTCACACAAATAAAGTCAGATCTAAGTAACTGAAAAACCATTAGTTGCTCATGGTTAGGCTGAGCTAATATAAAAAAATGACAATTTTACCGAAATTAATTATATATTCAGTATGATACTAAACAAACTACCAAAAATTATTTTACAGAGCTAGAAAAAAAATTATAACAAAATTCATATGGAATAACAAAAATCCAGGATATGAAGGGAATTAATGAAAAGAAATGTTAGGGAAGGTGGCCTAGCCATACCAGATTTTAAAGTGTATTATAAAGCAACAGTCATCAAAACTACCTGGTACTGGCTGAGAAATAGAATGGTAGAACAGTGGAATACATTAGGTACACAAGACACAGTAATCAATTACTATAGTAATCTACTGTTTGATAAATCCAAGACTACAGGTTCTGAGATAAGAACTCACTATCTGACAAAATCTGTTGGGAAAACTGGAAAAAAAATATGACAGAGACTGGGCATAGACAAATATTTTACACTGTATACCAAAATAGTCCAAATGAATTCACTATTTAGATATAAAGGCAGATACTATAAGCAATCTGGGAGAGAGAAATAGTTTACCTGTCAGATTTATGGAGAAAAGAAAAAAATTTATGACCAAACAAGAGATAGCATTAAAAAATGCAAAATGGATAATTTTGATTATATTAAATTAAAAAGGGTTTTTTTCAAACAAAGCCAATGTAACCAGTATTAGGAGGGAAACACAAAATTGGGAAAGAATTTTTACAACCAGTGTCTCTGATAAAGTCTAAATTTCTAATGTATACAGAGAACTGAATCTAATTTATAAGAATACAAGTCATTCCCCAATTGATAAATGGTCAAAAGATATGAACAGGCAGTTTTCAGAGTAAGAAATTAAAGATATCTATAATCATATGAAAAAATGCTCTAAATCACTATTGAATAGAGAAATGCAAATCAAAACAACTCTTAGGTACCACGTATCACCTGTCATATTGGCTAACATAACAAAACAGGAAAACAATGCTGGAGAAGATGTGGGAAAAATGAAACACTAATGCATTGTTGGTGAAATTGTGAACTGTTTTAACCACTCTGGACAGCAGTTTAGAACTACTGCCCAAAGGTCTATAAAAATGCACATACACTTTGACCCAGCAATACCTCTTCTAGGGCTATATCTCAAAGAGATCATACAAGTGGGAGGAGGACCCTTATATACAAAAATATTTATAGCAGCCCTTTTGTGGAGGCTTTAAAGAATTTAAAATTAAAGGAAACCCTTCAATTGGAGAATGGCTAAACAAATTGTGGTATATGAATGTAACAGAATACTATTGTGCTATAAGAAATTAGGAGCAGATGGGCTTCATAATAACCTGGAGAGACTTATATAAACTGATGCTGAGTGAGAGAAACAGAACCAGGAGAACATTGTACACCATTACAGACACATTGTATCTGTGATAACTAAATCTGATAGATTGAACTCATCTCAGCAATGCAAAGTTATAAAACAACTCCAAAAGACTCATAATGGAAAAGGCTATCCACATTCAGAGAAAGAATTACAGAGTCTGAATGCAGATTGAAGCAAACTATTTGCTCTCTCTCTCTTTCATTTGGCTTTGTTTTGTTTCTTCTTTCTTGTGGTTTGTTCCATTGGTTATAATTCTTCTTTACAACTTCACTAATTTTTAATGTGAAGGTATATGTAGAGCCTATATCAGATTGCATACTCCTATGGGTGGGGGAGGGGTTTAGGAGAGGAAGGGGGAGAAAATTTGGAACTCCAAAACTTGTGAAACTTAATGTTGCTAACTAAAAGTAAATAAACTTAAAAGAAAAAAAAATGATGCGCTTTTGCCCGCCATTTCTCATTGTCTAAAAAGGAGATTATTAGCTGAGGTAATATTGAAGGTCCTTGGGTTTCCAATTAGGTCAATTATTTCATATCACCTACATTTCATAGGAAATGCCAAAGATTATTCTTCCACAAATTTACTTTTTTTTCTGTATCAATATTAAGTCAATTAAATAGGAAATGTATAACTTCTGTTCACTATTTTTCTTCTTTGATACTGATTGTAACCATTGCTATAAAAAGCTAATGTTTCACTGCACTGAGGTAGCTAATTCATATATGACTCTCACAATGGTAAGTCATCATTTCTAGATGTTAAAATAAAATAAGTTTCTTTTTATGATATTATCAGGTACTTACCATACTCATTTACCAATATTTACTTTCTTCTTGAAGAAAGAATTCATGATGTATGAGGAGAGACTGATATACTCTATAAGCCTCTGGATTTTCTTGTTCATTACTTCCAGAGTACCATGGTGTAAAGTAAACATTTTTTTCATCCTTTCCCACATCTTCTGTGACATTGAAGTCACTAAATATTAAAGTATATGCTGATTTATTTGAAGCATTTTATCAAGTTCTTTGTAAAATTTCTCTACCTCCTTACTCTCTGCAAGAGATTTTGATGTCATGAGATAGAATTTTCTTCCACGTGGTCTTCTTAAAAAAAAAGTTTACCATTAACATTTCTTACATGAAGTATGGTGAACAAGTGACACATAACATTAAACTTCAATCAACTGTCAAGTATTTATTAACATTTAGTATGTGTCAGGCACTGTGCTAAGGGATGGGGAAGACAACATGTGTACATGTAAACATTAAAAAATAAACAAAAGAAATATAATGTAATTTTGAAGGAATGATACTAGCAGTTAGGGTAATCCAAAAAGGATTACTACAAAAGATGGTGCTTCAGTTCAAGGAAAATTTGAAGGAAACAAATCCTAAATTATGGGGGGTGAGGAGGAAATATATTATAGGCATGGCAGACAGCCAATGGAAGAAAATGGAGAGAGGAGATAGAGTACCACGTACAAGGAACAGTAAGAAGATCAGTTTGTCTGAACTGTAGTATAGGTGCAAAAGAGTGGTGTTTAACAAAACTGAAGAGGTAAATTGAGATCAAGTTATAAAGAACTTTAAACAGAAAACAGAAAAGTTCATATTTTATCTTAAAAACAACAGAGAAACATTAGAGTTTATTGAGTAGGAGACATGATCAGATCTGTGTTTTAGGAAAGTCACTTTGGTAGCTATGTGAAGGGTGGAATAGACAGAAACACTGAAGTAGAAATAACCAGAATGTATTTCAGTATTTCTGGCAAGAAGCAATTAAAATCTGAGCCAGAAAGAGTAGAGTGACTGTAGATAATGAGAAGGGAATAGATGTGAGGGCTGTTATGAAGGTCACTATGACAAAACTGGGAAATCAACTGGTTCTGTGGGGCAAAATAAAATGAGGAATTGAGAATAATATCAAGGATTTAAATCTGGGTAAGTTAAACAGTGACGGCAACTGATGCAAAACGGAAATCTTGGAAGAGAAGTACATGTGGAAGGAAAGATCAGAGTTGCCTAGATGGTATCCCATTTGAAATGTTTAATAAACAGTTCATCAAGTGGGAGAGAGACTAGCCTGAATATATAATTTTGTGAGTCATCTACAGAAGGATGATTTTTAAAACCACTGGGCTAAAAAGTTACTGAGATATTGTAGAGAGATGAGGAGAAAGGCAAGGACAAAGTCATGGAGAACATTCATAAATAGTGAGAGTCATATGGATGATGATCCAGCACTAGCAACCAAAACAGTTCAGGAGAGGAGGTAGGACCAATAGAATGGAGTGTGATAAACACACACACACACACACACATCCACAAATAAAAAAGGGAATACCTTAGAAAGAATGGCCAACAGTTTCTAATGCAATAGAAGGATAATGAAGGATGAAGACTGAAAAGAAACAAGATTTGACAAATAAAAGATCACTGGTAACTTTGAAGAAAGCATTTTCAAGAGCAATGAGGTTGGAAACCAGAAAGAAAAAGGATTAGAAGTAAGCTAGAGGATAAGAAGAAAATATAATGAATATAAATAGTGATTTCCAGGAGTTTGGGCTGTGAAAGGAAGGAGAAATCTAGGATAACTTGAGAGCTTGACAGAGCAAAAGTTCTGAGGGATAGAGGAGACAGGCATGTGCATAGCATCATAACTGGAACACAAAATACACTGAATAAATACTTGATGAATTTGAGGTAACAGGAGGACACCAAAGATTAGAAGAGGGAGAATTACTGTGGAAGTGAACTTGTTAGAGGAGATGGGAGAAGAGACAGCATAAAGCAGTCTCTGGAAGTGAGTTAGAGGATCAGAAATGTCAAGAATTTAGAACTATATATATATATATATCTCCATTCAAGCAATGAGCAAGAAGACCTGGCAATAGATGTACCTTTTCCCCTGGCTTTCGTTCTCCTGAACCACAACCCACCCAAATCCCACTGGGTATCCTGACTGGGAAGACTAACATGGTGGCTCCAACAACTTGGATGGTCAGAGAGTCATCGATTATAATGCTTCAAGTGAAATGTAGGACCACCAGGCCTTACCATTCTCCTATAGATACAACCCCTGACTTCCACAATCCCAGACATCCACTCCGCCACAAAATCCTTATGACTTCATGCCTTTCCATCGGCACTTTCCCAGTGAGAGTGTGGGTTCCTTAAGTATAGGAACTTTCGCATTTCATTTGTTTTTATTTAGTATTTTTCCCCTGTTACATATAAAAACACCATTTAACATTTGTTTTTAAAACTTTTGAGTTCCAAATTCTCTCCTTTATCCCCCTCAATGCCCCCTCAATAAGAAGTCAAGCAATTTGATATAGGATATACATGTATAGTCATGCAAAACATATCCACAATACTCATTTTGTGAAAGAAAATACAGACAAAAAACTTTAAGAAAATTAAAGAAGGTAAAAAATCTATATTCAGATACCATCAATTCTTTCCCTGGGGGATACATAGCATTTTCATCATAAGTCCTTCAGAGATGTCTTGGATCATTGTAATGCTGAGAATAGCTAAGTCGTTCACAGTTATTTATCTTACAATACTGTTGTTACTTTTTACTCAGTATATTTCACTCGGCATCAGTTTGTGTAAGTCTTTCTGAGAGTATCTTACTCATCATTTCACTTTATACTACAATATTATTACATCATAATCACATACTACAACTTGCTCAGCCATTTTCCAATTGATGGAAATCCCCTCAATTTCAATTCTTTGCCCCAGAAAAGACCTGCTATAAATATTTTTGTACGTATAGGTCATTTTTCTTTTTTTTTTTTTTATCTCTTTTGGGATACAGACCTAAGAGGGGTTTTGCTAGGTCAACAGGTATGCATGGTTTTATAGCCCTTTGGGTAAAGTTCCAAATTGTTTCTACAAAAAGGGTGAATCAGTGCACAACTTCACCAACACTGCATTAATGTCTCATTTTTCCCAAATTCCCTCCAATTTACCTTTTCTGCCTATTAGCCAATCTAATAGGTAGAAGGTATTGCCTCAGAATCATTTTAATTTGCATTTCTCCTATAAATAGTGGGTTAGAGCATTTTTAAATATGGCTTTAGCTAGCTTTGATTACTTCATCTGAAAACTGACTATTCATATCTTTCAATAATTTATCAATTGGGGAATGGCTCTTATTTTTATAAACTTGACTCAGTTTGCTATAATGTTTGAGAAATGAGGCTTTTATCAGAAAAACTTGCTTAAAATATTTTTTCAGCTACTTTTGTAACTGTATTTCCCTCCATCCTTCCTCTCATCCTGTATAATTTGTTCTTATTCTCCTTTTACCCTGCCAATCTTCAAAAGTGTTTTGCTTCTGACTGTCCCTCTGCCAATCTGCCCTCTCCTCTAACACCCCCCTTCTTTTATACTCTTCCTCTCCTACTTTCTTATAGGGTAAGATAGATTTCTATACCCATTTGAGTGTGTATGTCATTCCCTCTTTGAGTCCATTCTGATGAGTAAAGTTCACTCATTTCCCTTCACTTCCTCCTCTTCCCCTCTACTGTAAAAGCTTCTTCTGGTAGTGGGTGGCTAGGTGGCACAGTGAATAGAGCACTGGACCTGGAGTCAGAAGTTCAACTCCAACCTCAGACACTTAACACTTACTAGCCATGTGACCATGGGCAAGTCACTTAACCCCAATTGCCTTACCTTCCCCCCTCCAAAAAAAAAAAGCTTTTTCTGGTCTCTTTTATGGGAGATAATTTACCCCATTCTACCTCTCTCTTTCTCTTTCTGAGTATATTCCTCTCTCACCTTCATCATTCCTTTGTATTCAACTCATATCTCTGCACTCTGTCTATATATACTTATTCTAACTATACTAATAACAAGAAAGACCAATGTTACAAATATCTTTCCATGTAAGAATGTGTTTACAAAGTCCCTTATGATTTCCCATTCCTGTTTAACTTTTAATGCTTCTCTTGAGTCTTGTATTTGAAAAGTCAAATTTTCTATTTAGTTCTAGTCTTTTCATCAAGAATGCTTAAAAGTCTTCTATCTCACTGAATGTCTATTTTCCCACTGACGTATTATACCCAATTTTGCTGAGTGATTCTTGATTGTAATCCTAACTCCTTTGTCCACCAGAATATCGTATTTCAAGCCCTCTCATCCTTTAATGAAAAAGCTTCTAAATCTGTGACTCCATGCTACTTGAATTTTTTTTCCTTTTAGCTCCTTGCAATATTTTCTCCTTGACCTGGGAACTCTAGAATTTGGTTATAATTAATATACCTGGAAGTTTTCATTGGGTGATCTCTTTCAGGAGATGACTGTGAATTCTTTCAAATTCTATTTTACTCTCTGATTTTAGAATATCAGCGCAGTTTTCTTTAATAATTTCTTGAAAGATGATGTCTAGGTTCTTTTTTTGACCATGGCTTTCAGGTAGGCCAATAATTTTTAAATTATCTCTCTTGGATCTACTTTCCACATCAGTTGTTTTACCAATGAGATATTTTATGTTGTCTTTTATTTTTACATTCTTTTGGTTTTGTTTTATTGTTTCTTGATTTCTCACAAAGTCATTAGCTTCCATTTGTTACATTCTCATTTTTAAGGAATCATTTTCTTCAGTGAGCTTTTTGATTTCCTTTTCCATTTGGTCAATTCAATTTTTAAGGCATTCTTCTCATTCACTTTTTGTACCTCTTTTCCCATTTGGCCTACTCTTGTTTTTAAGATGTTATTTTCTTCAGTATTTTGGGGGGTCTCCTTTATCAAGCCATTGCCTTGTTTTTCATGATTTTATTCCATCATTTACATTTCTATTCCAAATTTTTCCTCTACCTCTCTTACTTGATTTTCAAAATCCTTTTTAGGCTTTTCCATGGCCTGTGACCAATTCGTGGTTTTTTAGAAGCTTTAACTTTGTTATTTTCTACTGAGTGTTTCTTTCTATGATCTTCTCCCTCCTGTTATTCACCATCATCTCTACTCCAGGCACCAGAGTCTTTATCCTACTGGCTGAACTATCATCCTAGATCTACTAATAAGAGGAAACTCCACACAGAGGTTCTGAAATTTATTTATGTCACAGACCCCTTTAGAGGCAGAATAAAATATAGGGTTTTTTTCCCACTGTTTTCTCATTTTCCGGTTCTATTGCTCTACTTTTCACTCTTTATTAAAGTTGGGCTCTGCTTCCAGGGTGGAGTGAGTATTGTCCCAAACTTCAGGGGTTTTGATGCAACTGTTTACAGAGATACCTCTCGGGACATATATGTTTTCAGTTCTCCCAATGTGATCTAAGGAGAGGTGTTTACTATTCTCCTGGTCCATGCTCTGGTCTGTGAGAGACCACAAACACTTTTTTCTGTCTTGTAACTGTGATAAGGGTACCCCCTCCACTGTGGCTACAAGTTCTACTATGCTAATGCTCCTTCTCACCCTTGGACTGCTACTAGGACTGTGATTCAGATCCAAGTATGTGAAAAGCCACAGAATCCTGCCTCCGTGCTAGCAACAAGATCCCTGCAATCTCCTTCTGACCAGTTGTTCCCTTACCATCTGTGGACTGAGAGTTCTGGAAGAAACCACTGCCACTGCTGATACAGTCACTCCCAAGGCTGGCTCCTGGTTTGCTGGGGCTGTGCTGGTGTGGCCTGAGCTGGACTGTGCTCCACTCTTACTCAGGTGCAACAGACCTTTCCTGCCAATCTTCAAAGTTGTCTTGGGTGAGAAATTTGTTTTACTCTATCTTTTTCTGGGCTCTGCTATCCTAGAATTTGTTTAGAGTCAATTTTTAAAGGTAATTTAGAAGGTTTTAGGGAGAAGCTCAGACAAGTCCTTGCCTTTACTTCACCATCTTGGATCCACCACCACCCCACCCCACCCTGAACTTGTCCATTTAAATATCTATCTATCTATCTATCTATCTATCTATCTATCTATCTATCTATCTATCTATCATCTATCTATCTAATCTATCTATCTATCTATCTATCTATCTATCTATCTATCTATCATCTATCTATCTAATCTATCTATCTATCTATCTATCTATCTATCTATCTATCTATCTATCTATCTATCTATCATATATATATATTCCCCCAACATTTAGAAAAGTGTTTAGCACTTAGCCATTACTTCAATGAACTGGTAAGAATGAGTTAGGTTTCTATTGTTACATTCCTCACTGCCTCTACTTTTATTATTATAAGAGCAGCCCACAGGGTTTCTGTGAAGACCAAATGAGAAATTTTTAAAGCACTTGTCATAACTAAGTGTTACAGTGGTCAGAGCACCAAGTCTGGAGTCAGGAAGATTCATCTTTGTGAGTTCTAATCTGGGCCTCAGACACCTAGCTGTGTGACCCTGGGCAAGTCATTTAACTTTATTTGCCTTGCTTTCCCATCTTTAAAATGAATCTAGGAAAGGAAATGGCAAACCATTCCAGTAACTTAGCCAAATAAAACCAAAATGGGCTCACAAAGAATCAGATATGACTGAAAAATGGCTGAACAACAAACACAGTACCTAGCACACATCAGACATTTACTAAAAGCTTGTTCCCCTCCCCTCTTTTATTAAAAGTCTCTTTTATTAGTCTTTCCATTAATAACCTGTAAATCATCTTTTAATTTAACTACAACTTTCTTCTGTTTTCATTTAGAGTGATATAAAGACTCATGATTCAGTTCCTTCCAGCAATATAATTCATTTGTTCATCTCACATTTAGTGTATCAATAGTAAAGATCATGTTTATAGCATTTTAAAAACTTTATGACCCTTAGCACCCTTTGCTTCCTTTTCTATTCTTTTCTACTGTGGCTCATAGAGGTGAAAGGAGCAACAAAGCTCTTTGTTTCATGCTGTGATAAAGAATTCATCACTAAAGCTCCACCATACAAGTTAAGAGCATCTCTAGACTTAGTGAGAATGAGCTTTTGAAAGCAGAGAAAAACAGCGGTTAGCACCCACCACAGCTTCCACTATAGCTGGCATAAGCTTTGAGATTTTAGTTGTACCTCCTTGTTACAGTTATGGATAAGAGTTGAACTTTGGCTCTGCAAAATGAAGAAAATATTCACTTTGATACCATTCTAAAATGTATTTCTGAATCTCCAATATCTTCAATATTTTCATAGGACTAACCTTTGGCAAACTAGTGAAGTGAGGTAGCTTTCTTTCTATGCTCTTCTCCCTCCTGTTATACACCATCACCACTACTCCAGGCACCAGAATCTTTATCCTACTGGCTCAACTATCATCCTAGATCTACTGAGAAGAGGAAGCTCCACATATTACAACAGAGGTTTTGAAATTTTGGTCACAGACCCCTTTAGAGGAAGAATAAGATATTAAAATGAATAAAATCAAAGAACTGTAAAAGAAAGCAATTATACTGAATTACAGTTATCAATATATTTTTAAAGCAAATCCATGATCCCCAGGCTAAAAACACCTGTTACAAAGACTCTTTTCTTTTCCCATTGAAACATATTTCCATAGTACTCCACCAAGAGACAATACAATCAGTAATGCTAAGGTGCAAGTGATCAATAGTTTAATGTATTCATCTTCAAGAAAAGTATTTTCATTTTAAAAGACATTATTCCTTAAATTAATGCAATGCATTTTAATAGTTAAATTACAGGTTTAATATTAAAGGGATGGAAAAAATGTATACTGACAAAGAGACTATTCAAGCTTCTCAAACCATTCTTGTTAGGTAACAAACTATTTTGTCCCTGATTGGGGAACCTTGCTTAGTCCTGTTCCAACATTGCACTCTTTCTAAAGACATACAGATTATGCTATCGATATTACATTATAATCTATTATATATAGTATATTATAATTGTGAGGGATAATTTGCAGTGAAGTTTCCCCATTCTGAAAAATCAAATCTAGAGTGGCTTCAGCATCCTAAGTTTAGAAGTCACCTAACCTTGCAGGAATCTGGGACTTAGACCAATGGAGACCCTCCCCAGTACCACCTCAGCACAAGATATTTCAAATAAGGACAGAACTGCTTTCTCAAACATACATTGGTTGGTCACTGTCTCCTTGTTCCATACTTGAGGTAGATTACTGTACTTAGATTGTACACCTGACTTCCAGCCAATGGAAAAAAAGGGTCAGGAGGGGGTGGGGGAGAATTCTGCATTAGGGCTTTATAACTTCACCATTTCCTTTTGTGAATTGCTTCTCCTCCCTGACCATTTGTCAGGAGGGTGGCCCTTTCTCGAGATCATAAATAAGCCATTCTTTTCTGCTTCCAACCTTGAGAAAGCTCTAAGTATTATTTGGGTAAGGATTTATGTTGCACACCATTTTGGGGGTGCACACATAATCAATTAAACAATCTACACTAGATTACACAATCTAAATTATTTGGGTAAATCACATGGGACTCTGGGTACCCCAAATCCAAAATCCTGGGATCCCAGTAATCATTTGGCAATCTTTCCTCAAATTTGTAGTTGTTCAGTTGTTTTCTTCTTTTTAAAAAATATTTATTTATCTTTAGTGTGCAGCATTCACTTCCATAAGATTTTGAATTTCAAATTTCCTCCACCTCCTTCTCCTCCCCCCACCTCAAAATGGTGTGCAATCTGATATAGGTAGGCTGTGTGTGTGTGTGTGTGTATACACGATGTGAAGTACAGGCTCTGGGAGCCTCCCCTCCTTGAGTCCTTGCGGTACAGGCTCTGGGAACCCCCCTGTAATAATAATGGAATTTAAAGATCCCCCTGTATTGGCTTGGTTTTTTGATTCATTGTGTTAAAACGCAGAGCTTGTGAATCCCACTAGTGGGATGGACTTGTTTATGTGAAAAGAGAATGATGAACAGGGAGGAGCTGGTGACGTAAAATTTAGAGAGATACAAGCAAAGAGAGAGGCAGAAGAATTTTTTGGAAGCAGCATCTTGGAGGCAGAGAGAGACAGAGAGGATTGCTGAAGGCCACTTTGAATTGCCCAGGACTTTTGAGAGCTGCCACCCAGAACTGCCAAGGTCTGAGGAGATATGGCTGTTATGCTGGTACTTTGTTTTGATGTTGTTTTGCCAGATTTGTCCACTGGTGAAAGACAGTCCTGTTGTTGCAGAGGTCCTGGAAAATTGCTGTTGGTTCAGAGCTCCTGAGACTGTTCTGCAGACAGAGAGTGAATTGTGCCCACTGGAAAGGCCAATGCTATTGTTGCAGAGGTTCTGAAACCTTGCTGTTGGTTCAAAAGCCCTGAAGAAGGATTTTCTTGCTATATGTTTACAGAAATCCTGGAAGAGGGTTTTTCTAAGGTTTTCAGGGGTCCTAGGGCTGTTCTGCAGACAGAGAATGAATTAATGAAGACACTGGCAATGTATCTTGTGACCTTGCTAAGCTTTGTCTCCCCAGGAACAAAGATTGCTAAGAACTTGCCTCGGGTCAAGATGAAGAAAAGCCCTCTCTCTGGGTATTAAATGCTGTGCTTAAGCTTGTTATAACTCTGGAGTAGATTCAGTTGTGATCCAACAGTGGGGAACTTTTGACTTTTTTGTGCTTTGTGATTGAACAAATGAATGTACTTTACTTATGATTGGAAACTAATCTCCATTTGAGAAGAGGGGCTTTGTGGTTGACTAAATGAATGTACAGCCTAGGGTTGGAGTAATACTTAGAAGAGGGTCTTTGGGATTGACTAAATGAATTATAATGTCCAGGGGTGGAGTAGTACTTGGAGATTATTGAATTATACTTGGTGAATGCTGTATTTTGAATTATACTATATTTTGATTTTCTCTGTTCTTAATTTTTCACTGAATAAAATGGAGAGCACCTATGCTGGTATTTTGAAGCTTAGGAAGTTGCCTTTGCTTGGCATTACACCCCCCTTGAAATCTGATTAAATCATCCCATTTGATGAGGCATTTGCATGAGGCAATAAGCCTTACACTGTGACTGAGACAAAGCCTCTATTACTAGACTTCCCACACTTAAGCCTATCAAAATTTCAATTCACCCTTGAACTGGCCAACCACCATTGTCTGTAGTCTCCAGGTAACCTCCAGCAATTTCCCACCCTTAATCACTCATTAACCTCATTAACTCCTCCTGAAGATCTTTCCCAAACTCCTCCTCTAGACCACACCTAGATTCCTCCCACATCCTTCTACATCTAAGATCCCATCTTGCCTTCATGTTTGTGAGAGCACCATAGAATAGTGAGAGTGCCATAGAATAGTGAGAGCGCCATAGAATGACCTAGGCTTACTCTGTGTCCAATACATGCGAACTTTCAATAAACTTTGCTTCTCTTTGGCTGAGAGAAGACCTGAGTTATATTCATTCAGCAGGACCTGGCATGTTGGTATTTTGAGGTCTCCAGAGCAACCCTAACAGTCTTTATGGGTAACCTCTTCATACACACACACACACACACACACACACACACACACACACACACATAACCCTTTATGTTAAACATTTTCACTCGAGTCATATTGTAAAGAAGAATTAGAACCAATGGCAGGAACCACAAGAAAGAAGAAACAGAGAGAGAGAGAATAGTATGCTTCACTCTGCATTGAGACTTCATAGTTCTTTTTCTGATGTAGATAGAATTTTCCATCCTGAGCTTTTTGGAGTTGTCTTAGATCGTTGCATTGCTAAGAAGAGGTATGTCTATTAAAGTTAGTCATGTTTCTGTTACTGTGCTGATTCAGTCATTTTCAGTTGTATCTAACCCTTCATAACCCTATTGGAAGTTTTCTTGGAAAAGGAAACAGAGTTGATGGAGATGGGATCTGAACTCCTAAAAGGAAAAGATCATGTCTTTTAGATATGGACCCCAAAGAGGACTTTCAGACATAGCCCAGATCTCTGACATTAGCCTGAGGTACTTGGTCCATCCCAGTCAATAATCCTTTAACTATCCTTTCATTGTCCTGACCCAGCCTATCCTTCAATTCTCTGTTACCTTTGACTCAGCTCAGAACTGTGGACTACCCTAGGCTACTTTCCACCCTTTAATCCCATCTAGACCCCTTCTAGGTTACCTCCAGGTCATCCCAGGCTATTTGCCATTCCTTGATCCCATCCAAATCTTCCAACAATCTTTTTCCCTATAAAAAAGTGCAGTCTTGTCCCTACCAATTTCCTAGATTCTTAAAATCTTGCCCACTTCTATTCTATTGGAGACACAATAAACTTCATCTCTGACTGAAAGAAGGCTTGAGTAGTTGAATTCTTTTGGGGCAGACCTTTTGCCCTTGCAAAGACCCCTACCACAGCAGAGTATTTGCCATTTTCTTCTCCAGCTCATTTTATAGATGAGGAAGCTGAGGCAATCAGGGTTAAGTGGCTTACACAGGGTCACACAGCATGTATATGTTTGAGGTCAGATTTGAACTCAAGAAGATGAGTCTTCCTCACTCCAGACCCAGCACTCAATCCACTGTGCCACCAGGCTTCCTCTTCTCTCAAACACTAAATATAAAAAAAAAACATTATAAATTCCCTTTGTAATTCTCACAAATTTTAAATATATTAACAGATACTGGGAGAATTTTCCTTTAATTTCTTGTAAACTCATGAAAAAACAATGAATGGTACATGAGCATGGACTTTGAACTATAAATCTCAAAAGAAAAGTCTATAAGATAGCTACCTATCTTAGCTCCAGTGATATGAGTCACATATTCTTTCTAATAAATTGCCTTCCTCTTCTCTATTGAGAAAACTCTCAGGCATGTTTTGGACATTTTTCATCCTACTCTCATTCTGTAATTTCCTCCTTGCTCTCCTCCCTCAATTTTACCTTTCTTCTCTGCAATCAGTCAGAAGTGTCCTAGAAAAAAAAAATTTGCTGTTCTGCCTAATGCTTAGCTACTCCTTAAAGGCCTAACACTTGCTTCCCATTGCCTCCCACTTAGATTTTCAAGTTTTATTACCTTGAAAGATATTTTTGAGCTGCTTCCAGGGAACCTCAATTCTCACATTTCCACAAAGTGTCAATTTCTTTGCTTCTATTGCGCTCAGGGTCTTTTCTTATTCTTTTCCTATTCTTGATATGCCCTTGGCCTTATTCATTCATGTTATGCTACTTTCTCTGCTACTTATGAACTCCCTAAACCCATCTAACCTCTCTCCTGTATCAGATCTTTATTCAGAACTTACCAGAGGCAATTCCTAAGTTGCACAGATAACTTTAGGTCCCTTCCTAAGTAACAAGCTACACATATAGGAGATCGATGCTTACTATAAGTTGCTATGAAGGGCTCCACTTACAACTACTATTAATAATAATAGTTAATATTTCTAGAGCACTTCTGATAAACAGAGCTTAAATAATTTGCCTAGAATTATACAGCTAATAAGTGTGACATCCAATTTAAACTCATGTCTTTCTGACTCCAGGTCTAGTCCTCTACCTCTTAAGTCACCTAACTGCCCCTAGTTACTAAATCCTTTTGTTTCTAATATGTCTTTTATCTTGGTTTCCATGGCACTCTCTTTTTAAAAATTTTAATCTACTAGGCAGTATCTATTATATTTAGCATTCTAGATGGTACAGAATGCTACGTAGAATTATCTGATATAGAACATGCATAAAAATTGACAAAGATAAAAACTTATAACTGTTTACATGGTTCTAGGAAAATAAAAAATACTTTAAAAACATCACTTGCTTGATATTAAGGTACCCAGGAAGTTTTGTTTTAACTGGTGACTAGAGCTTAAATGAGAGAAAACAAACTTCATGAATATTTAGGTGTTCATAATATACTGTAAAGAAATTATTGCAAAAGCTGGTATTGCAAATGGTACCACAGGCAATGAATATGCTTGAATATGAAGAAGCATCAAGACAATAAGTGGTGCCTGAATTTACATGGTTGTCCTTGGCTAATGACCTATAAAAAATTCCTAGAGAAGAATGTGAGGTAAAAATGACTAAAACTAAAAACCCTGAGACTCCATGGACTGGATATATTGAAGGAAAGAACTTCAGCAAGAAATATTTTACCATTAAATATCATTGCCCATGCTGAAGAGTGTTTCATCGACCTCTACCTTGGCATAGCCAATAGTTGAAAGTGGGAAAAAAAAATCTGTAACTGTTCAATGAAGACCAAGCCCAGAAGAAAAGTGAATTGATCCATGGAGAAAAGTGGATTGATCCAGCCAGCAGAGATGATGAGCTCTGAGAAGAGCCCAAAGTCTGAGCAATCCAACTTGCCTAGGCATCAACAGTAAAGAATGGTAAGCCCGAATGGCCACTGAATGACCTGTATGACCTACCCTTATGGCAAATTGGACCATCCAGCTAATATACTACACCCTAGAAGGAGCAAGTTCTGCTGAGTCACTGCTATAACAAAGACACTGTATCCTACAAAGAGAAATTCCAAGAGTCAGTCAGACTAAACTGTGGAGAGACTCATAATGAAATTCTGGAGTACCCTCAGAGAGAAGGACAGTGAGTCCTACAGTTCTGAAGTTGTGAGTTGCCTTAGTCACATCTTTCACCTTCCACATTGTAATGGGAATATAAATTTTTAAGATCTTCCCTGCCCCTAGGCTAAAGTACACCTGGAGCCTGGGGTGGGAGGCTTGTTTTTCAGTAGATACTTCTTGATTGGCCAGTGAGTCAATAAGGTTGTTACATTCTCTGAGCCAGGAGAAGGCTATATAAGCCCTGATGTGAGGCTTTGTTTTGGGGGCTCACTTTGAGAAGTGTTCTGTGATTTGATCTGGATTCTGGGAAGCCGTTGTTGAGAGTCCCCCGGCTTTGAAAAACCCAGATGTTGAAACCCAGATGTTGATTTGGTATGGATGTAATGGTTGGACAGTTTGGAAACTGTCTACTTGATCTGTTTCTCTGTCTTGATAATTCTGTCTGTATATTCTGAAGTTCTGGGTGCTGACCTTTTCCCCCTGAACTAGGTAAACGATATATGTTTGACTGATTAAAGTAAGCTTGTTAACCCATTTTGAGTTGCTTTCCTTTAACAAAGCAGATCCAAGAACCTGTGGTGGCAGCAACCCTGAGGACGCTTGGGGTGGTTGCTGCTACACATATGTGCATCACTACCATGGTATTTTAAGTTTAAGCCCACCCTTCCCTCCACCCAGACTGTGGGTATTTTTTAGAAGGTTGTATCTCTGATGTTTGAGGAAAATGCTATATTATTAGTGTCCTTGTTAATGCTGTTTCAATAAATGTTTTTGATAAAGAACTTAACTGATTCTACTAGATGATTATAGGGGAAGCAAAGCAGTGGGGGCTAATAAACTCTGGGTATAGTAACAACCACCCTCTGGGGACTCAATGGCTAGTGGCAGTGTAAGTTGTACAGCTGAACTCTGAGGGGGTATTACAAAAAATTGCTAGAAAAATAAAATAACTACCTAGAAGTAAGTGATACTGGACCTATACTTCATGCCAAGCACCCACAATAAACTTTAACCACAGATGTCATAAGAGTATGAGAGGAAGGAACTTTGGCCCTTATAGGAACACTGATTCTTGGTCATAGCTTCATTCACCCAATGTGCTTCTTGAGGTTCCTTGAGCATTTAGATACATGCTCAAAATGGATATCAGAAGCAGGACAAGTATGAAATTTGAAGGTGAAATGAAAAAGAAAAATAATTAAAGCAATCTGAAGTCAGAAGCTAGCACCTTTGTTCCCTCTATTGTCTTCATTTTGTGCCCCATAAGAAAATTTTCCAGAAACAGCCTAATACTAAAAAATATTTTAAAAAATTAAATTAGATAAATACAACCGAGAAGGCTGGAGATATCAACCTATGCTATAAGGTGCTGGGAAAAGGTCAATGACAGAAGCAATCCTGGTCTCTCAGTCTTCTATGCTATTTTTCCCTCTAAAAATATTAGCAAAGAGCTCTGATTTCCTACCTCACATCAATAGATGACCTATTGTAACAAATCTGTCATCAATTAATCAAGTCCCCCACTGCCTTTTCTGGTTAGATTACCTACAGGTTTGTCTTTTTTTAATTTTGGTTTATCAATTTTCTAATTCAAATAATTTTTATAATTTCACAGGCTTTTTCTTTTTTACATGTGCCTACTTAAATTTTCTAAATTATTTAACTGTTGCTTATTTGGGATTTATAATTTTCTATGTTTTTAGAGTTTTATAATTAGTTTATTAATCTTTCCTTATTCTATTTTGTTAGTGTGTTTTTGTAGTTATAATTATTCCCCTCAGAATGCCTTAGGTGCATCCCAGAAATTGTGATATGCAGCCTCATTATCATTCTCTTTCCTGTCATTATTTTTTCTATGATTTATGTTTTGACACACACAGGATTCAGAATGTCATTATTAAGTCTCCATTTAGGCCTGTATATCTTGCTTGCATTACCTATGTTAATTACTTTAATTATATTGTGGTCTACAAAAATATATTTAGTATTTCTTTTTTACATATATTTATAAATTCTCTGTACCCTAACACATGCTCTATTTTGTGAAGCATATATTCCTGATAAATATGAATATTTTTAATGTTCCAATTAAGAAGACATGAATATTTCAGATCTAATTTCTCTAACAATTTCTTCAATTCAATATTTCTCTTCTTATCTGTAATATATTTTAAATGATGTATTTAGAAGTTATACAATTTGAATATACATTTAGTATTAATATTATTTCACTATTATAACCTTAAGCATAATACAGTTTCCTTTTTATTTCTTTTGGTATTATGAATTTTACTTTTGCTTTTCCTGACCTATTTGCAACATACATTTTTTTGGAATCATCTGATGCAAAGCAACTTTTCTTCAAGCCTTTTTGGGTGTATCTTATTTTTAAGATCTATTTCTTGTATTTAGCAAACCATTGGGAATTATTCTTAACCACTTTGCCATTATCTTTCTTTTTGATGGATTATTAATATATTCATATTTGAAGATGTGGTAGTTCAATTTGTGCTTTCTTCAATCTCTTTTGTGTTAATTTTTACCTTTTTTTTCTTTTAAGTCAATACTTTTGCCTGTAATGAGATTTACTTATAGCATTTTAATGTTGGTCTATTTCAATAATTTCCAAAATTCCTCTTCATTCACCCACTATCAACTTCCTTGAATTTATTTCATTTTTAAAATTTCCTTTAATGTACACAAATAGCCAATTTCCTTTTCTTCCTGCTTATGTATCTATTTCTTCCCCTCTCTTGGCTTTTTCTTTCTCTTCCCAGTAAGATACAAGGATTCAAAGTCTTCCCTCCTTTCTGCTCTCTTGGTTTATTATGCTCTTCTGTAGCTCCCTTTACAAGAATTTATTTTACATTTTCTTCCTCCTCAATCCTATTTTCTTTCCATCTATTATTAAATGTATAACCTAATTTGTGTGGTATACTATTACTTGTTCCTTCTTTATTCCCTTTGTGATTATCATGAAACTTCTGAAATACCAATTATGAATTCTCTGCTTCTATCCCAATTCTATATTGTTTATTCCCACCGTCCCTACTTTTTGCTAAATTTCAAATCGTGAATAAAACAATAGCAAACAGAAGCAATGAAAGAAGCTGTCCTGTTCTCTCATTCCACTGTGGACAAACAAAATAATGCAGAGTATTGTGGAAGTCCTTCTTTGTTCTAAGTCATGAAACACAGCTCTACCTTCTGCCTTTGGTAACCTTTGTTACCCTCTGCCTTCATTTTTAATGCCTGGTAATCCTCCTTCTGGGTCTATGTCTCCTCCTATCACTTTTGGTTGCTGCCTTCCTATCAGAACCTTTGTATTTCCTCTCTTGGGGTGGGAGGCAATCCTGAGAAGTTCAAGCCTCTCAAGAGAAGGTTCTTTCTTAATGTCCTAAATCCCTTTAAGATAAGGCCCCTGTAATTTATAATAGACACAGTCCTTGTATTGGGAATGTTCTTCAGCCTTGCCTTTTTTTACTTCTATATCTTGGCTAAGATCTCTTGCTGCTCATCGTTTCTCATACACTGCTTTTATGAAATTCTCTCACATGTCGCCTATTGATTGTATGAGAATGCATATCCAGTTCCCTGATGTCTTTTGCCTTTAGTCATTTTGTGTAATTTCCCACTGTGTTATCCTTTCCAGGAAGCATACTAACTGACTTATAAGGAATAGCATGATTTAGTACTCGAAGTATTAACTAATTCTGATTCTTTTACATCCCTTTAAATCTTTATCGTCTTAGGTTGCCTTTTATTCTTTGATGATCTCTCTTTGTCCTTTCCTTTATCTCAATAGAATATCTCTTTTAAACTTAGGATAGGGTTAGAAACACAACCTGTAATTTCACTGATATCACCAACTCCCTAAAGAGGAAATTATCTCTACTAAAGCAGTTTGGGAAGATATGTAATTTGCTAGTGAGGCTTTGAGCTCCCTTTGATTTCTTCTTTTTTTCCAGGTTAGTTGTCTTATTCCATTGTTTATTTTTACCACATAACTGAAATAATACTGAATTGCACAAATTATTGCTCATGAAATTTTACTTTCTCGTGGTATTGTTCAAAATATTTCGTAGTAAAATTATGAAATTTAACATCTGTGCTTTGGAATTTAAGTTTTTGTTTGTTTTTTGGTCAGACAATGGATTCAATTGATCAGGGCTTTATTGTATTCATTCAAAAGTTCTAATCTTTTAACATTATTTTCTGCAATATGAAGTGTTCAATTTCTGATGTTCTTCAGAGAGACTTAAGCTCCTTAACTTAGTTCTGAGCATCCTAACTTCGATGTCAGCTACATTGGTTTGAACAGAATTCATTTGTTTTGAATTATTGCTTTTTTTTGCTTATCTTCTATCAAATTGTCTTTTGCTTCTGAATTTTGGTATTCAGATTTGTACTTATTCTTCTTTCGGAGTTTTTGGTTCTTTGGAGAAAATATGTATCCATCATGGTTCTGAGCTTTGCAATTTGTTCCTTGGCTTCCTTAATTCTGCATTGAGAGTTGTAATTTCTGCCCTCATGCAATCCCCAATATTTTTAATCATTTTATTTTTTGTTTGAGCAATTTCCTTTTTATCCCTACTTCTTTTCATCATTTGCCTTGATAGTCTAGATATATTTCTTCCATTGCTTCTGTGTAGTCTTAAGGATACTCCTTCAGGGAATTTTGGTTCATTCTCTGATAGAGAAACCAGTTTATTGAACTCTAAACTTTAAGTTTTTATTCTCTTTTTCTTACTGAGATTTTCTGATGCACATTTAATTGTGAAAAAGGTTTATAGTTAGGCTTTTTTTTTTCCCTTGGACTTTTTTTTTCTTTTTTAGCTCTTTCTTGCATTCCCAGATATTCTCACCCTTTAGCTTCTTTTCTCATTCTCTGGTTCTAACCCCTTTTACTGTAGCACAAATGCAGGATATTGGTCCTCCTGTGTGTTCTTGTATTGGGAAATTAGGGGCCTGTCATTTGGGAATGCCTGTTGTGAATACTGCCCAGGGTAAATTTGTTGGAAAAACTAGGCCTGCATGGATTTCCATTTCCTTTTTCCATAGGCAAATAAGCTCCTATGATACCATACATAATATAGGGTTGTTTCTACCACCACTGGGGCCTCTAAAAATTGAGGAGGAAATCAGATGTGAATTCATTTGGGCAAGGTGAGATTTTTTCTTTTTGCTGAAATTTTTTAAAAATATAATTTTATTATATTTTCCTTCCAGGTGAATTAATTTAAGCAATTAATTTCCTGTTCATCAATTTTTATAACCTTTCTTGAAGAGGAAGGTAATCATATATTTTCCTTTAAATTATATAATATGTTATAACATAGCTATGTAGAATTCTCAAATAGCATTATTTGTCAGATTCTGTGACATCTTTCTTATCAATATTTTATGTGATTTGTCAATTTATGATAATACATAGTTGAGATCTTTCAATTTCTTCTTGTTATTATTAATCCCTCTCCTGATTTAAACTGTCAGGCTTTTGGTGCATGTGAATCAATTGTTATCACACAGTTATTTCTTTTAACTTTTTAGCATTATTTGTTTTCTTTTGTTTCTTTTTTGCTATTTTTTCCCTAATTTGACTTTTACTTTATAAGATACTATTGTAGGCTGTCAACACTCACTAAGTTCAGATTCAAAGGTGAGATAAAAATGAGACACAAGTAACTGAATCTTCATCAAAGGGATTTAAAGATACCCTTGTATTGGCTTGGTTTTGGAGTTGTGTTAAAACCCAGAGCTTGTGAATCCCACTTTTGGGATGGACTTGTTGACGTGAAGAGAGGGGGCTGAACAGGGAAGAGATGGTGCCATGGATAGAGAGGCCCAAGAAGAGGAGGTCAGAAGAAATTTTGGGAGCAGCATCATAGAGGCAAAGAGAGAGAGAAAATTGCCAGGGGCCAGAGTTGCTGAGAGACAGAAAGAACTGCCAGCCAAAGCCACCCTGATTGCTGAGGGCCACTTGGAGCTGCCCAGAACATTTGAGAACTGCCACCTGGAGCTGCCAAGAACTGAGGAGGCATGACTGTGGTACCAGTATTTTTTCTGTCTGTTTTGATGTTACTTTGCCAGATTCCTCTGCTGGTAAAGGCCAGTGCTGTTGTTGCAGAGGTCCTGGAAACTTGCTGTTGGTTCAGAAGCCCTGAATGAGGAATTTCTTGTTGTATGTTTACAGGAATCCTGAAGGAGGGTCTGATGTTTTCAGGGGTCCTGAGACTGTTCTGCAGGCAGAGAGTGAATTGATGAGAATAGTGGCAATGTATCTTGTGGCTTTGTTAAGCTTTGTCTCCCCAGGAACAGAGATTGCTGAGAACTTGCCTTATGTCAAGATGAAGAAAAGACCTCTCCTTGGGTATTGAATGCTGTGATGATATCGTAACCTTGTTGTGGCTTTGGAGTAGATGGCCTTTGTGCTCTCCACCTCCCCTTTGAGAAGGTGCATGGTGGTAACTGATAATTGTAATTCAGTTGTGATCCAGGGGTGGAGTATTTTCATTTTTGTGCTTTGTGACTGACTAAATGAATGTACTTTATTTATGATTGGAAACTACTCTCCAGTTGAATAAAGAGAAGACTCTGTGATTGCCTAAAATGAATGTACATTCCAGGGGTGGAGTACTTGGACCTCAGTGCTTTGTTATTGAATTGAAGATTTACTAAATTATTGAGTTACACATGGTGAATGCTGTATTTTGATTTTCTGTGAATGTTTTGCTTTAATCTGTCACTGAATAAATGGAGTTTGCTATGCTCATAATCTGAACCTGGAAGTTGCTTTTGCTTGGTGTTACAACTTGGTGCTAACAGAACTAGGACATGCAACATGGATGGAGTGGTACTTAGCTTCTCTGGAAGAAGCACACCCTCATCTCCACCTGGAAACCCTCTGGTCCATCCATCATCAGGTCAAACATGTGTGGTCTCAGGCATCCACCAAATCTAAGAGGTTGGAGCCCATATTGTTTGGACCTTATATTGCCTTCAAGAAACCAAGTCGGAGACTCTAGAGTTAATCACATTTCTACAGGGGAGACAGCTTCACAAGAGAAGTCACTTAGGAAGTTGGAATCAAAGGAAGTTGCATGAGAAGAAAGCTGTGTCAGAGCAAAGGAAGCTGAGTGAGGAAATTGATGTCCTACCATAGCACTGTATATAAAGATAGACATAAGTAATTGGAGAAATATTAATTGTTCATGAATAAACCAAGCCAACATAAAAATTACAACGAATTAATTTAGTTGTTTATTGCCATCCCAATTTAATTACCAAAAGATTATTTTATAGAACTATAAAAAAGAATAATGATATTCCTCCACATTTTCAAAAAGTCAAAAGCTCACATAAATAATGAGAAAAGAGGGGAAAATGGGGGCTTCCTAGTACTAAATCTCAAATGTTACTACAAAGGTATAATCACCAAAATGTTTTGATTCTGATTAAGAAAGAGAGACTTCAATCAACAGAACAAATTGAGCCCATAGCTCCATCTGTTTCCAAAATAAACAGAAGCAAACAAGCTTATAACCTAGTTTTTGATAGACCCAAAGATGAGTTACTGGGGATAAAACCTTATAAGCCAACAAAAATTACTTCAAAAACTAGAAACAGTTTGAAGAAAACTAGATATAAACTAATATCTCACACCATGTACTTCATAAATTTCATAAACTTCAATTGAATACATGAGTTCTATATTAAGAATGACATCTAAAATAAATTACAGGAGTACAAAAGAAATTATCTTTCAGATCTATGGATAGGGAATAAGTTAACGATGATATAAAAGATAGAGAAGAATACTTTTCTGCAAACAAAAGCAATGCAGCTAAAATTAAAAGGGAAACAGGTAACTGGAGGAAATCTTCACAGCAAGTTTTCATAATTAGGTTCTCATTTCTATGGTATACAAGAAACTGGTTCAAATCTATAAGAATAAAATCCATTTTTAATTGATAAGTAGTCAAAGGTCATGAACAGTTTTCTAAGGAAAAAAATTCAAATCATGAAGACACTTAAAAAATAATTCAAACTACTAATAATAAGAGAAATGTAAATTAAAGCATCTTTGAGGTTACATCCCATAGCCATTAGACTGTCAAAGTTGACAAAAAAGGAAAAAAACAAATTTTTGATGGGCTATAAAAATTGGGAACTTTAATTTACTGTTGCTAGAGCTATGAATTGGTACAACTATTCTCAAAATTGATTTGGAATTATTTCCCCAAAATTACTGAACTGGGCATAGCCTTTGAGCCTGCAACACCACTGCCAGGCCTATACTCTGAAGAGATTAAAGCAACAGGGAAAGGATGCACACATGCAAAAATATTTGTACCAATCATTTTTTAATGGCAAAGAACTGGAAACTAAGGAGGTTTCCATTAATTGTAGAATGGATGAAAAGATCAGAGTATATGAAAGTCATGGAATATTACCATGTCATAACATATGATGAAGGCAATAGTTTCAGAGAAACTTAGAAATACTCAAATGAATTGATGCAGAGTGAAGAGAACAGAACCAACAATGCTATAAAAACAAATTTAAACCCTATAAGAATTCTGGCTGTTTGACTAGTTTTTATTTATTTTTTCTTTTCTCTTAAAAGATATTTATGTAGATTAGCACTCTGTGAGCAGGAGGAAGAATAGTGGGAGAAATTTTGATGATACAAAAAAAGATATAAATAAAAATGAATTTTTAAAAAACTCTGATCAATACAATAACCAGAAAAACCAGTGATTGAGTATGCTACCCACTTGTTGAAAGAAAGATGATATATTCAGGTTGCAGAATAAGCAACATATTTTTAGAAAGTCAATGCAGAAATTTGTTTTACTTAACTATGCACTTTTTTTTGGTTTATTTTTACAAATTAAGGGGCAGTTAGGAAAGAGAAAATCTATTTTTTTAACTGGACAAGCTTATCCATTAATTGGACAAAATTAACTTAATTTAAAAAAATTAATACATGTTCAAGATAGGGAGGGTGCAGTCTATGAGCTATGAGCATTTGTGTAGGAAACAGTGGCATTAAAGATAAAATCCAGGAACCCTTTAATTAAAAAAATAGGTGGGGTCAACACACTGAAAGAGTCAGGGACAAAGGATGAATAGACTGTAGGTGGCACTTGCAACCAGAAACATGTTGACCTAATGGAAGTCCTATAGCCCATTTGTTAGAACCTTTATGAGATTTATCAGGAAATATGGACAATAGGTCCACAAGATGACACAGCATAGAAGGGATATTGTATGTACCCATATCAATGAGATAATAGTTCCATCTGAGTGTTAATAATGTAAACTAATATAAACTACCATCGTAACTTTGATCTCAGATGGAATAAATAAATTCAAGTCTTGCACATGGTTCACATCCTTCCTGTTCCTATAGGGAATCACTAGATTAGTAGAATCTCTTCACAAGTTTTTTTCACTAGATCCAAAACTTACACATAGGAAAAAAAATACTTCAGACTGTGTATCAACGGAGCATTACTGTCCCTCTTCCCCATTCTCTAACATGCACAATCCCAAATGCATAGGGGTATGACCTGGAACAATATTTGATGGAAGGTAAGTGATTAATCTCAGTGAGAAAAGTAGAAAAGGCAGTGATTCCTTATAAACTGTTTCTTTTTCATCTTTTTTCATAGGAGTAAAAATTCCTTGAGGAATCCCTGCTAAGAGATAAAGTTTTGTTTCTTTTGTAAAATACAAAAAAAAAAAAAGAGTTCTTCCTGAAATTTTTACTTGAGGATGAGAATTTTTATCTCAGTCATTACATTAACATCTCTTAGCCTCCCTGTCATCTCCTCTATTCCTATTTATCTGTTCCCAGAACATGATTTCATACCTATCTCTGATAGCTGCCATCAGATACCCCAATACGATGATGTATCGTTGTATAGCTCAAGTTCTAGACAATCTAATGAAAAATATATTTTTAAAGCAATAAATATATTGTCTTTGAATTTCCCTTTCTGGAAAGGACCTAGGAAAGGACTGAATCTGCATAAATGGATTTTTTCTCCCTCCATTTAAACCACAAGAGGGAGCATCAGCATCTTGATCTTCTTTGTGATCATTATTAAAACCTATATATAGTTAGGTGACTGTGAAAGAGATACCAAAGCTAAGTCAATGATACATACATGTACACATACTTTCATTTCTGAAAGCAATCCTTGATCTTCACACCTTATTATTACCAACGTTGCTATTTTAATGTAAATTTGGTCAGTAAAAAGATCTATTGTAAATTAGGGATATTTAACTTAACAAGGGAGTCAAAAATGGACCCTGAATTAAAATATATTTTATCAACATTCATAGAACATCGGATGCGTAGTTATTGTTTATTCTCTGTACTGTAAGAAGTATAACATATGGTTCCTGCCTTCTGGTAACTTACCATCAAGTTAGAAAGACAAAGGATACAAATAGAATAGTCATACAAAAGAGTTAAATGAGACATCACAAGACACTATAAACTTTCGTGAGTAAGTACAAAAAAATGACAATCCAGAGGAAATTTTAGTGTACTAGAATGTTACAAAAATCTTCTGAGAGATTGTATATTTATTGAACCCTGAAGAAAAAGTAATATTAAGTTTCCTGGAAAGAGTTTGGTGGGATATCCAAGCAAAAGTACACAGAAAGAAATTGGAGATACAGGCCTAGAGCATAGGAGAGATTTGGGAATTACCTTTATTTAGGTGTGTATGTATTTAAAGTATATCCTAACTGACTACAGTTTGATATTCCCTTATACTCTTCCGCCTACTAAGAACAAGATAGTAGGTGATAAATATCTTAATGTTTGCATGCCTTACAAGAAGTCAACATTTCATAAGAATATGCAGTCCTCATATTTATTGGAATTCTTGGAAACAATTAATTTGTTATTTTTATAGTATAACTTAGTAATGGAGGCACTGTAGATGAAAGGAATATCTTTTGCCCGATTAGATCTATGGACTTTGGGGCACCCTAAATCTTCAGACACATTCATGATTTATATCTCTGGTTGTTGCCAGTGAGAATTTGTTTCAGAATCCAAGGAATCAGGAATGTTTTGTAATAAATGAAGTCTTAAATACAATCATTTCAAATCACAGTATTTAAAGGTAAAATATTTTCAAATATTGAGGATACCTGGTGAAGGTAATATAATGATTTTAAAGAATGAATAAGACTTCTATTTCAAATAAATGAATGAAAACTGGAAAACTAGGTAAAGATGAAAAATCAGAAGGAAGAAAAAAAATGGGATGTAGAATGCAAGTGAAGGAATCAATGTTGTAATTACTGCCTCCATATATCTGAAAGTGAAAGTGAGAAAAAAGCCTACGTAAAGTTTGAAACTTAGTCACACATAAATAATGGAACAGGTGCTAACAATTCTCTCTCTGAAATGCCTTGCATTTAACTCTAGCTCTTCATTTCCATTCCCATTGAATTCACCATAGTTCATGTCATCATCTCCACTTGTCTATCCTATTTCAATTGTTTTCTACTTGGTCTTTCCATATCCAACTTCAACCCTACATCTTGTTACTGGAGAAATATTCCTAACTCATGTGATTCCCCTACTCAGAAGCCATGCCTGGTCTCCTATACAATCCCCACTGTTGAAAGTAGTCTCTCAAGAGGATGCTGGGAAGATAGCAGAGTAGGTTAGAAAATTTCAACCTCTCAAGATTTTCCTCCACAAAAGAGATAAAATAGCATCTCTAGGCAAACATAGAGTTGGGAAAACAAATTAAGAGTAGGGGCAGGGCAAGCATTCTCTTGGGACAATAGGAGAAAGCTAGAAGGAATATCCTAGGACTAGATTTCCTACCAGTGAAGAGTAAACACCTCCAGGCTAGCGACTACTTTAACAAAGAGCCACAAGCTACTTAAACTACAAGGAGCAAGCCCTGGGGCTAGTTGGTTTGAGAGGCTGCCTCCACCCCATCTGAACCAGGAAAGATTGAGGGAATCTTTGCTGACAAGGAACACCAGACCCAGCTGTGCTGTGCAGAGCAGTGCAGAAGAGAAGGAAAGAGCACAGGCCCAGTAAGTGTGGAAGCAGTGGGGCAGGGACTACTCCTCTGACTGTGGGCACTTACAGGGGGCTGGAGGTCTTAGTTTGAGTTCAAGGTCAGAGGAGAGAATTGAAAAGGAATAGAGGTGAGAGAAACCATCCCCCATTCCCCAGGATTAGAGGTGATTATAAAAACTATTTTTTTAAATGCACAGGCAAAGGAGAAAGATTTGAACCAAAAGAATCCAGCTACTATGAGATTCATCTCATAGGTTCATCTTCAGAGGATAACAAAGGAAAGAAACCCCCTTCTACTATAGTAATGTTAAATGGTCACCTGTTCAAAAAGAATTTATTGAGGAACTTAAAAATCAAATGAGAGAGATGGAGGAAAAATTTAAAGAAGAAAAATTAGAATAATACAAGAAAAACAAGAAGATTATGACAAGAAAGTCGACAAATTAGAAAAAGAGATCCAGAATCTTAAGGAAGAAAATGACTCCTTGAAAATCAAACCATTTAAGAATAGCTAAGACAGTAATTATCTTATACAAATGAGGTGCAAGAAGAAGAATCAATACAGAGGAATTAGATGGGAGGGGCTGTTAGTTCTGGAAACCTACTTTCATCAGGAATGGGTTTAAGAGGGGAAAATACATATACATTTAGAAGAGTGTAAAAGTCTTCTAAATTTAGAAAGAAATAAAACTCTAAGGGGATAGGGAGAGGAGAACAGATAAAGGAGGGATCTTTAGAAGGGACCATGAGGGAATAGGTTAAAAGGGTGATACAGAAGGATTTTTAGATTTAGGGGAATGGCAGGATAAAGGAGGAATTGCTGGTAGGCTAAGTAATAGGAGGGAAATGTAGAAGGTAGAAGTAAAAAGAGAAGTTAGGAGAGATAGGAAAAAATAGATATGCACAAATATAAAAAGATTAGGAGTACAATCTCTTAAGCTTATGTATGTATGCATGCATGCATGTACATATGTGTATGCATGTATGTATATATCAATATCTATATATAAATATATCCATGCTCCATTGTAGCCTTGGAGTGGTAGTTAGAGGAGAGAAAGGAGGGGGAAAAAAAGAACCAAGTAAAAAGTATACAGCAGAGAACAAAAGAAAACCTGCAAGGAAACAAAGAAAAGATGGAGAGCTTTCAACATAATGCACAGTATTTAATATATAGGCTTTCTTGAAATCGCAAGTTATTGCTTTATATTCTGAATCCTCTCCTACATTCTGCTGTTCACATGGCATGTTTTTCTTTTTTATTCTATATTTAAATTTATGATGTTTCTTTTTCTTTTCTTATTATGTATTTGAGTTTTAGTATTTGTTGAAAATTTAAAAAAGAAAGTAGTCTCTCACTCCTCTTTATGCCTCTTTTTGGCACTTAACACATTCTGTCATATCTATATTTATTTGTGCACTTGTCTCTCTAAAGAAGACACTAGAACATACTAGAATAGAAACTCCTTAAGGGAAGAGAACTTTAATCTTTGTATTCCCATAATACTTAGCTCAATACTCTACACATGATATTAGAATGCAGAAATGACCTGGGATTTCATCATTGTGAGATCTTCTCTCACCAAGGAAGATTGACAATAGTTTTTGACCTAGAAAACATATCTTACGGAGTTTTCTGAGGCATATGGAGGTTGAATGGACTTAACCCATGGTCCCATAGTTAGTATCACAGGTTTGGTTTGAACGCAGGTCATTTTTACTCCAAATAGAGTAGGTACTCAAAGATTTTTGATGGAGATACTGTACTAGCCTGTAAACTTGTATAACAAAGGGCTCAGCCTCAATTTAACCTTGGATCAGTGAAGTTTCAGTACTGAGTCAGAAGCATGGATCTTCTCAAGGAATAGATATTGGACAAATCCAGCAACCACCCTTGCTATAGAACACACCTATCCATTTATTATTAACCATAGAGTACAGATATAATCCCTTCCTTCCTTACACCACCAATGATCTAGAGCTGAATTAGATCCAGTCAAGATGGTCACATTACAGATGAGCCCGGCTGTGTGGTAGATTCATTAGCTATAAGTCTGGGCTCCTCTTCTAAACTAGTTCTTTCCGGGGGCAGAGTCAAGATGGCAGAGTAGAAGCAGGACCTCCGCTGGGCTCCAGCTTCCACCTTCCCCAATTCATGTAAAAGGGGACTCTAAACAAACTTTGGAGCTGCAGAACCCACAAAATGACACAGAGAAGCTAACTTCCTGCTGAGGACAGCCTGGCAGGCCAGCAGGAATCAGCCACCACAGCTCTCTGGGAGCCAGGCTCAGCCCCACACGTAGGCTTTAGCCCCAGGGTGGGCCTGACCAGCCCCAGCAGGAGGGACTCCAGATCAGCAGCAGCTGTGGCCGTTTCCAGATTTGTCAACACATACGATGCGAAGGACAAAGTGAGAGGTTAGTGGTGTAGACTTTGAGACCCAGTAAGTGGGAGTGCCGGCTTTTGCCCCCGGGGTGAGAAGCCGCCAGGACACCTGGCACAGCCAGCCAGCGACTCCTGGCCTGCAGAGTGTAGGGGGACCAAGCACCAGTCTGAGGGGTAAAATCACTCTTGCTTTAACTTTCTTGGATATGAATTGCAGTCTAGGGTGGAGGACCTGGGGTGTGTGTCCAGCCTGCCAGAGCATGTGGAGACCTCAGAGACGGCACCCATCTAATACTTCCGGCAGCTGAGAAAACCCTAGCGTTTGGGATGTAAGCTCCCCTGTCTAGTGGCAGAGTCCTACTGTGGCAAAAAGCCCAGGGGTCAAGTGACTGAGGGGTGACATGACCAGGCAAAGGAAACAAAGCAGACAAAACATTCCAACATTAGACTCCTATTTTGGGGACAAAAGTGAGCAAAGCATGGAACAGGAGGAAGACAGTGAAGTCAGAACTCCTGCACCAAAAGCTTCAAAGGAAAATACAAGCTGGTTACAGGCCACAGAGGACCTTAAGAAGCAGATAAGAGAAATGGAGGAAAAAATGGGAAGAGAAATGAGAACAATTGCAAGAAAATTACAAAATTAGAGTCAACAGCCTGACTAAAGAAAATACTACCTTAAAAAATAGACTAACTCAAATGGCAAAAGAGGCTCAAAAAGTCAATGAGGAGAAGAATGCCTTAAAAAGCCAAATTTGCCAGATGGATAAAGAATCTCAAAAGCTCACTGAGGAGAATCATTGCTTCAGAATTAGACTGGAGCAAATGGAAGCTGATGACTTTATGAGAAATCAAGATGCTGTTAAACATATCCAAACAAATGAAAGAAAAGAAGGCAATGTGAAATATCTCATGGGAAAAACCACTGACCTGGAAAATAGATCCAGGAGAGATAACTTAAAAATTATTGGACTACCTGTAAGCCGTGATCAAAGTAAGAACCTAGAAATCATCCTCCAGGAAGTTCTCAAAGAAAACTGCCCTGATGCTTTAGAATCAGAGGGCAAAATAGAGTTTGAAAGAATCCACCAATAACCTCCTGAGAAAGATCCCAAAAAGAAAACTCCTAGGAATATTATAGCCAGGTTCCAGAATTCCCAGATTAAGGAAAGAATATTACCAGCAGCCAGGAAGAAACAATTTGAATATTGTAGAAACACAATCAGGATAACCCAGGATCTGGCAGCTTCTACACTGAGGGATCCAAGGGCCTGGAATATGATTTTCCAGAGGTCCAAGGACCTGGGATTAAAACCAAGCGTCATCTACCCAGCAAAACTGAGTATCATGTTTCAGTGGAAAATATGGTCATTCAGTGGAATAGAGGACTTTCAAGCATTGTTGCTGAAAAAACCAGAGTTGAATAGAAAATTTGACATTCAGATACAAGCAAGAGAAACATGAGAAGGTAAACAGGGAAAAGAAACCATAAGGAACTTATAAAAGTTGAACTATTAACATTCCTACATGGAAAAACAATAATTGTAACTTACAAAACTTTTCTCAGTAGTTGAAGGGAATATATATATATATATATATATATATATATATATATATGTATGTATATATATATACACACATATATATGTATGTGTGTGTGTCTATATATGAGGGTATATGGGCATAATGAATACATATGTGAATGTGTGTATATATGTTTACAGGTATACTTAGAGAGCACAGGACCAATTTAACAGGAAGGGGTGATACTTAAAAGGTGAAATTAAGAGGTGAGAGAGGAATATAATGAGAGGAGATGGGGAGAGACAGAATGGGGGAAAACTATGTCATATAGAAGAGGCAAGGGAAAATGGTTACAATGGAGGGGAAGAATAGGAAGGCAAAAGGGAATGGGTCAACCTTATTCCCATTGAATTTGGCTTGAGAAGGGAATGAAATACACACTAAATAGGGTATCTCACCCTCCAGTAGAGTAGGTGGGATGATGGAAGGGAGGGCAGGCTGGGGGGGAGGGAAGCTGGGAGCACACACTTTTGAAAAGGGACGGGATCAAAGTAGAGAATAGAACAAGTGGGAGGTGGGATAGGAAGGAAGGAAATATAGTCAGTCTTTTACAATATATCTATTATGTTATTGTTTTGCATTAGCCACACATGTACAACCTATAGTGAACTGCTTATCCTCCTGATAAGGATGGGTGACAAGGGAGGAAGGGAATGAATCTGGAATTCAAAGTTTTAAAATCAAATACTCAAATATATATATATATATATATATATGTATATGTATATATGTGTGTATGTATGTATACTATTATTAATACTATTTTACATGTAATTGGGAAATAAGATATATAGGCACTGGGGCATAGAGATCCACTGGAAAAGTCTAAAGGGGTATGGGAGAAAATATGGGAGAGAGCAGATTGGAGGAGGGGATATCCTGGGGGACTGCTATTTTGGGGAGGTGGGTAGGGGAAAAACAGGGAGAAAATTTGTAACTCAAAATCTGGTGGAAATGAATGATGTAAATCAGAAGTTAATAAAGCATTTGAAAAAAAAATAAACTAGTTCTTTCCCTTCTGGACCTTTGATTTAATTGGACCCAGGACTTGAAGACTTGAGTTGTAGACTCAGATTTCTGATAACCTAAAGGCTTAAAAGCATCAACCCACAAAGAGTCATACTCTTTAATCTTAACATATGCTCTTCTGCTTTGAGTCACCACACCCTATTCTGTCAACCAGATGCCTTTCTGGAAACTGGAAAGCCAAGTCTATGGAAGTAAAGTCCTATACCTTTGATGAGCATTCTTTCTATTCAATAGATAATCAAATCTTTTGTTAACTATGAAATATACACTTCTCATTTTGTTCCAATCTCAAATCTGCTTTGCCCACTGGCCTCAGTAAAGACTGACTTAAACAATTTGTTTTAAATCAAATCCTTCAAACTTGTATCAAAGGAAGATCATTAGCTGAATGCCCCTGGAGGTAAGGAAGAATGCTCTGGTGGAAAGAGTGCTGGATGTGGGCGTAATAGTAATGGGATTTAAAGATCCCCCTGTATTCGCTTGGTTTGGGGGTTGAGTGTTAAAACCCAGAGCTTGTAAATCCCACTTGTGGGATGGACTTGTTGACATGAAAAGAGAGGGCTGAACTGGGAGGAGCTGGTGCCATGGATTGGGAGAGGCACAAACAGAGGAAGAGAGGCAGAAGACTTTTGGAAGCAGCATGTTGGAGGCAGAGTGAGAGAGAGAGGATTCCTGAGGGCCAGTTTGAGCTGCCCAGGACTTTTGAGAGCTGCCACCCACAGCTGCCAAGGACTGAGGAGACATGGTTCTGATGCTGGTACTTTGTCTGTCTGTTTTAATGTCGTTTTGCCAGATTCATCCACTGGTGAGGGACAGTCTTGTTGTTGGAGAGGTCCTGAAACCTTGCTACTTGTTCTCTACCAGAGAACACTCTACCAGAGGTTTTCTGGTAAATGTTTAACTACTGGCTCTTTGGGGGAGGGGGGGAAGTGATCTGACACACTTTTAAGTTTCATCAACATTATTAACATTTTCTCCATCACCTTGCAAAGTCTTCTAGACAATCAACAAAGCAATTAACAAAGTCCTGATTTGTAGCATGTGGTGATTTCTAAGATGTAAATGCTCACACTGAAAATTTAACAATTGGCTCTCCCAATCCCATTGGAGCGAGCTCCAGGACGCCCCTCTCCCTATACTCCTACCCACAGTTCCCTACCATCAAGATTTTATTTCTCCAGTCCAATATGCACCAGTTTCTTCAGCTGATTATTGGATTGCTATATAATATGGATTGGCTACCTCCCTCTAGAGAAAGGATAGAAGGATGACAGATCACATATTCCAGAGAGGAAGGGTAACTTTGGCTCTTTTTTGTTTTGTTTTTGTTTTGTTTTGTTTTTTCATTTCATTTGTAAACTGGATGTTCTACTCCTACTGACTGACTTGTAGGAAAAAACGAATTTTTAAACTACTGATTCTTAACACAAACCTTCTTGTAAAAGCTGTAACAATCATTATTTAAGAAAATCAATTGGAGGAGTTAAAGGTTCACTAGGTCATTAAGCAGCAATAGAAACAAATGCAGAACATTCCTCTAGTGGTAAATGGGCAATTTAGTTTTATTTTGCAAATAGAATGAAGAGAAAACTATACTATGAGGCAATGGTTGGGGAGGAGGGTGGCAAGGAAGAGAGAATCTAGAGCTGGTTGAATTTAAAACCAGGCCAGTAAACACAGATAAATATAATATTAGTAATTAATTATAGACTATACACATATGGGAACACATGGGTATACATGCGATATATATATATGTATATATGTGTGTCTAGAATATGCATGTATACATGTCTATATATATACACGTTATAGTTTATCTTTTTTTAAATACAACTTTACACACTGCCTTGTATGTAAATATAATTAATTTTAGTCAATTTGTTTATGTGAAATAAATACAATTCATCAAATTAAGGTAATTTTGCCTCAGTCTTAGTCTAATCTGCATAAGGCTACAAATCTGTATAAAATCATAATAAATGCCTACAGTTTCTGCAAGCTTGATATGATTTAGTAATAATTAGAAGAAAAAGGACACATTATAGAAATTTAGACAGATTACTAGATCTAAAGTCAGAAGATTGTGGGTTAGAATCTCAGCTTTGTCACTTTCTACTAGTTTGACCTCAGAAAAGTTAGAACTTCTTTTGATCTCAGTTTCCTCATCTGAAACATAAATCAGTCAAAACCGATGACCCATAAATCTCTAGATCTTGCATAGTTGAGACCCTTGGATCCTAATTGTGCAGGGTATCAATTCTTGGGTTCCTTTCTCATGTGGTTCTTCAAACAGGAGCAGTAAGGCACTGTACAAACCTAATTATACCCTCCAACACACACACACACACACACAGACCCCAACCTCTATACTTCCACCCCCACCAAACTAGGTAAAGGAAGAATGAAAGGCTAGGTAGGAGAGATCTACTCAAACAGCAGTTCTTCCATCTGAATGATTAAAACCTTTCCTGATAACCATAGGCAGGATTTATACCTGAACAATTCTAATAGCTTTGTTTGGACAATATTTGGGGGTTTCAAAGCACTTTACATCCATTATCTCATCTGATCCTAATAACTCTGTGAAATAAATACTATAGTTATCATAATCCCTATTTTAGTAAAGAGGATCCTGAGGGGTAGCTAGGTGGTACAGAGAATAGAGCACTGGCCCTGGAGTCAGGAGGACCTGATTTCAAATCTAGCCTGAGACACTTAACACTTACTAGCTGTGTGACCTTGGGCAAGTCACTTAACCTTAATCGCCCTGCCCTCCCCCCTCCAAAAAAAGGAAAAGAAAAGAGGATACTGAAGCTTAAAAAATTTCCCAGACTTTTCTGTTGGTTACATGACTAGTAATTGTTAGAGGTAGGGCTGGAATTCAGGTCTCCTCACATGACTTACTATCCCTATGACCTTGTGCAAGTCAGTTTACCTCCCCAGGCCTCAGCTTCCTTACTTGTAAAATGAGGGAATTTGGTTAAATGGACTCTAAGGCTCATTCCAGCTCTATTTAGGGCTGTGATCCAATTCTCTTTTCATTACACTATTGTGTAGAATATACACAAACAGGTATATAAATATATATGTACATATATACACATCTATGTATATATGTATATCATATATGGGTCTATATGTGCAGATATCATGCACCATGGTATAATGAGAAGAGTCACAGAATCATACCTCTGGAATGAATATATATTACTATCTCTATACCACACATACACACATACACATACCCTGGAATGGCTTACTTATGTAATAAGGACTTAAGCCATTTACTTGTAGGTCACAAATGACTTGGGTATGTTTATGCTAAGACTAACCTAGGTGATGCAGCTCTTGGCATTTAATTAAGGAGAAACATACAGATGGACAGACAGGCAGATTTATAGAGATAAAGATAAGAGATTAGGAAAGTAATCAAAAGAAAAGCCAAAGCAGAAAAAGAACAAAACGTTTTCATAACACACTTTGCTATTATATTTTCTCCATATTTTTGGAATCCTTTAGAAAATATTCTGGAAAAGAGAGTTGAGAAAAATCACAAAAGAGAATTATATGTATTATCTTCACATATATGGAATATAAACATCACCAGTTTGAAATAATGAGCTATTCTTAGAGAGCAAGACTTACCAGGTTTTTCATCTTATTTATCTCTTTCTATAGTATTGTACTATTGGCTGATCAATTTATGTCCAATATGCTACCAGTATTCCAATTTTTGCTAAATGCTTTTGACCCATAAAATTTTTATAATGCTTCCACATGTCCATTAAAAAGTAATCAAGGACATCAGACTATTCTAATTATCATTTTAATATGGCAATAAGCAATTATGGAAGTATATTTCATCTTGCTATATGAATATACTATTAACAGAAAAATTCTCTGTGCCACTTTTGAACACCATAATTCATGATTTATAAATGGAGGATCTGAGTCATGGCAAAGACAAAGCCATAGAAGTAAGGATTCAAGCAATGCTATCATGCAGCAACAAGGCCTGGTCCCCTTTCTTGCCCATGGAAATAGAAAGTTTCTCATGATTTCTAGCAACATTTGGTTTTATAGTAACATAGGTGTAACTTATCAAAACTCTAATTTTCTATCATATCCCAACATGAAAGTCAATCATTCCTACTTGAACTGTGAATCCTTCAGGCATCATGTCCTTTTATTTTCAGGGCCAGGCCACTGCAATGTAATTTGTATTTCCCCAGAAGTATAGGTCCAAATGAGGAAGGACCAAAGCTTTAATTTAGTTTAATCTGAGTATCCTTAGAGCTCAGTTTTAATCTTGTTGGCCTTTGGCTTTCTCATAGATTTGACTATTTAGAGAACACAGACCAAAAAAAAAAAAATAGTCAGGCCTCCTTCCTTGAAAGACTGAATGAAAATGATAGGACCATCTTGGATCAAGAATACCCTGCAGAGAAACAAAGACTCTGAAGCACCCTAGATTAAACTTAATGCCCCAGTCATGACTCACACCCCAGTATCATTTCTAGCACCAAACCAAGAGATGAGGTAAAGGTTCAGTTTGGGTCTGATCAAGAATTAAAAAGCATGTGGCACATTTAGGTTAGTGGCAAATACCAGAGTATACAACAGGAAGGCCTTGTCTGTTAGCCTCAGTTGATTGAGATGGTATTAATTCCATTCATTTCTAATAATTAAGGTCTATAATTTCCCCCTTTTACCTTATTGCTACCATATTCATTTAACAAATGAGATCCCTGACTGTATTTAATATAAATGCAGATACAGTGTAAATAATACTATGGTACTGTCAGAATAATAGCATCAAATGGATATATTTAGTGCAGTCATTAAAATTATCATAGATTATCACAGTTGCCTTTGTGCTGCATCATGCAGGTTATGAAATATAAGTAATTTAAAATTCACTGAAAATTTTAAAAAGCTTGAAATCAACTGTCATTCCCTCGGTTCACAATTATTAGAATTTTTTTGCTGATAGAATTATAGCTTCTCTGGCTGGTCTTCCATATTTCTATCCTTTCTTATATCCAGGAGGGAACTAAAGAAGCTTCCCATCTGAGTTAATAAAACTAGTAATTCATGTTTATATAGTGTTTTAAAACTTTGCATCACATTTTAAATATATTATCTCATTTGATCTACACAAAAACCTTAAAATGTAGATGCTGCTATTAGGCCCATTTTACGCAATGCTCAGGGTCACACAGCTAATAAGTATGGGAAGTAATGGATACATGTGTCACTGACTCCGGGTCCAGCTATATTACTTAGTTGCTTCTTACCCCCAACTGAAAGATGAGGAAATCAAAACCCTGAGAGATTAAATAACTTACCTATAGTTACACTGCTACTAAGAAAAAAAGAAGTAACATTTGAATCTAGGTCTTCCTGATTCCAAGTCAAACATTTTTTCCCACCATATTACATAGCCTAGTTATATTTTTATGTGATAGAATTTATACTAGTATGCTGCAAAATTAATTCAGGATTCTTGAATCATCTTCCCCTAGTATCCAAAGAAATAACCATTTTCCTAGGGTTAAAGGTTAGGAAGACCTTAAAGAAAAGTCGAAGCAGGTGGAATTTGTTTTCTGTTCATGTTTCCCTTCAGCATAGTTTTTTTCCCCCTTCCTAATACATTTTATCAATTTTTACTTTGTTTTAAAGAGAAAAAATATGTTCAAAAAGCACTGGCTTTAGTCATAAGCTCAGTATTTTCTTTTATTAAAGATAGAGAACTCTGGAGAGTTCAGTGACCTAATTGCTGTTCTTTCCCTCTTTTCTCTTCTTCCTTCTCTTTACCTTTTCTTCCTCTCATCTTTCACTTCCTCACTCTCTCTACGCCCCCCCACCTCCACCTCCCATTCTGATGTGGGGTAGGAAGCCAAGCGAAGGAAAATGGTTACAAGTAATTCCTTTTCCTGGAGATAACATCAATCTAGGAAAACAAGTTCAGTTACATTAGTCTTTCCTTCCCTAGAGGGAGGGGAGGATTTTTCAGATTTTACTTTTTAATGACTGTGTCAGGAAAAAAAGAAAAAGCTAGTGTCAGAGACCAGCTTTAGTCATATTTGATATGGTAATGAAGTGGGGTTTGTTAACAGCTTCTCTGAGGTGGCATTTGTAGGAGTGGGGCTGGCTTTGGAGGCCATTCCCCATGGATGAAAATTAGCCTGTGGAGATTAATCAACCAAAGTGCTGACCCTGCAGGAATCAAGGGAAGTTAAATAATTCCCAATGCTTTTTTGCTCCACAAGAAATCCTTAGAGAGTGGCTTATAACTTCTTTCTACTATTTTGTCAATCTTTCTGAGAGTTCAGTATTATATTCAATGGATAGAGTGAAAAGAGAGGGAGTGAAAGATGAATAAAGGAAGCGTGTATAAATAAGTGCTGATAAATTCCTGGAAGTAAAGACTTAAATAAAAAATGGGCCAGGTGTGTTGACACACATTCCTCAGTCCTTCCCCTTCTCACCAGGTCAAAAGCCAAGGAGACTGCTTCCTCCCAGGGGATACCAGCAAACCCAACCCATGTATCCTTATGCTTGGAATACACACCTATCAAAGGACCTTTCTTTGAACTCTAGGTATGCTTTTCCTGGTCTAATTTCAGTTGTCTAGGACCCAGGATGCACTTTTGTGAGTTACCATCATTAGATTTCTTTCATCCTTTCTACTAGGTACACTGTAATAGTAATTTTCTAGAGGCTTATTTGCCACCATTATCAACTAGAAGAATGTCTAAGAGTGAAGTAAGACTTGATGCTTATATTTCTCAAAGCATATAGCATAGGCATTTGCAGTTGGAGATTTGAATCTGGTCTAGTGACCTTGGTATCAATACTCCTGGAATAAGAACCCTTAGGGGAGAGGAGTAGCTCAAAGAGAATTCAGCTTCTGCCAATCCTGCTGACACCTTTATGTGTGTGACACACACCATTCTTGTATTTCTAGGATGTGTTAATCTATTCTTCTAGAGTTCCACCTACCATGCCTGTAACTTCTAAATACAAATCTATATCCTTGCACACCCTTTATTAAACTGTAAGCTTCTTAAGGGCAAGAACTGACTTCATTCATGTATTTGTATTCCTAGTACTTGGCAGAGTTCTTGGCACAAAGATACTTAATAGACACATTCATGACACATTTCCAGGCATCAGATATTAGAGACATAGGAATCCTCACATAGGAGACTTCAGGAATGCAGTTACCACAACTTCTCTGACACCATTCACAAAGGAGCATAATCACTAGACCAGTGAAACATGAGAAACAAGCCTAAGAGCCCAGGCCATGCTACCTAAAGGTAGCCAAATCTCAGAACTGAAGAATCTTAGAGTAGAAGGGATCTTCTAATCCAACCCATACCTGACTGAGAATTCCCATCTCCAAAACCCCTGACACATTTCTTTGTTTAAAGACATCTAATGATGAGTGGAAATGACATTGAAAAAGAGGCATTAATATTTGCTTTGCCACTGCATCCAAAGACTCATGAGACCTTTCTATCTGATGGGCAACTGAAATCATTTCACATGTGTTATCTCCCCTGTTAGAATATGAGTTCATTAAGAACAGGAACAGTCTTACATTTATTTTTGCTGTTCCCCACACTTAATACAGTGCTTTGTACATAGTAAGGACTCAATAAATGCTTTCTGTATTTATTTATTTATTTACTTATTTATTCATTCATTCATTCATTTAATATTTCCAAATTAAGTCTTCTCCACTTTTGTACTGTTCTAATTGTTAGGGCAGGTAGGTGACACAGTGGATAGAGTAAGGTGCCTGAAATCAGGAGGACTCATCTTCCCAAGTTCAAAGCTGGCCTCAGACACTTATTAGGTGGGTGACCATGGGCAAATCACTTAACTTTGTTTGCCTCAGTTTTCTCATCTGTAAAATGAACTAAGGAAGGAAATGGCAAACCATTCTAGTATCTTTGTCAAGAAAACCCCAAATGAGGTCACATAGAGTCAGACAAGACTAAACAACAATTGTTAGGAAGATATTTTTTATGAAAACTACCTTTGATTTCTCTGTCATTCTATCCTCATGGGCACCTCTCTATATGCAGACATGTAGGCTAGTTACCTAAACACTATAGTACAACTGAGTTCCTACTGTTTCATTTCTCCTAAGTATTCTGGCCATAGCAGCCCATGATAGAACGGATGAGGCCATTAACTGCTTTCCAGAGCTAAATAGCATTATGAAAAACTGCCATAGAAGTGATACTTTTCCCTCTACTTTTCTTCTACTTCCTTCTTTTCCCCTCTACCCTGAATACTTTCAGTCCTTCTAACAGCTAATTATTTTGTTAATATACAGAACTTTAAGGTTTGCAAAGCACTTTTAAAATATCTCATTTTATATTCACAACCACTCTGAGAAATATGGGTTATTATTGCTCCCATTTTACAAATAAGGAAAAACTGAGGCTGGCAGAGGTTAAGTGACCTAGGTTCTTAAGTCACACAGGTTCTAAGGCTAAATCTGAATTCGGGTCTTCCTTAGTCCAGGTCTAGTAGCTTATCCACTATGCCGCCTTGAAGGCAACATAGATGTCCCTTCAATATATACAGATTCAGATTCTGAGAACTAAAGGTAAAGAATCACATTCTCCAAAAAGCAGTGCAAAAGTGTCTATAAATGGGTTAGTAATAATAAAATCATAAATACATAGGGCATTTCAACCCTTGCCATGCATTTTACATGCATGACTTCATTTTTGTCTTCACAACAGTCCTCCAAAGTAGTTATTACATTTAATATCCCTAGCTTACAGGTAAGGAAACTAAGACTCTAAGAGTACAAGGAACTTGCCCACCTTTATACAGCTAGTCAAGGTCAGAAGTAGTTTTCAAAACCAGGTCTTTCTGCAGATCAGCAGCATCTAGCACTCACCCCACTGTCTAGGCTCATGCCCTATTTGTCAAGGTCTCAAGGACAAAGAAGAAATAATACATAGGAATCAGAAAACTAAAGAGACTCATTACTTTTGCTTTTATGTCACTCTTTTTTTATTTTCTGGCTTTTTTTTGCATCTCTTGGTCATTTCTTCTTACCATGATCTTTCAAGACCTTCTCAAATCCTGACTTTTATAAGACCTAACACACATCCTATCATTTTGTAAGTTATTTTTTTCTTTTATTCCACACAAACACCCACAGGCAAGCACACACAGACACATAATAAGGCATACATGTTAATACATATACAAGCTGTTACCTGGGGATGCAGTTCTAACCCTGTATGCATAGGTCAGAAGTTATCTAGGGTGCTTTTTAACTAATCAAGAAAGTGGCCGATGTGAAACAAAGCTGACTGCCATTATATTTCCAGCTATTTTTTTTTCTTAGCAGCCCCATTTGGTTTCCTGAGTTAGGAAGGTATTATTTTTAGGAATTCAGAAACTGTACAAGAAAAGAAGGAACTCCTTGGGAAGTACATTTCTGGGGGGAACCTCCGGGAAGTCAGGAATTTGTGCATGTGAGATTAGATGTGTATGTGAGATTCTAAGTCATCAACAAGTCAATCATTTATCAAGTGATAACTATGTGCCAGGTTCTGTGCTAAGCACTGAGACAAATATAAAAGAAAGACAATCCCTACTCTCAAAGAGCTTACATTCTAATAAGGGATAACAGATAAATAGAAGCTGAAGAGAAGCAGGCAAGAGGGATAGAGGTTCCTTGCATAGAAGCATGATAGAAGAAATCTGTAGTGCAGCGTGGAGGTAATGAAACATGGCTGTCCTAGGCTGTCCTCCTAAAATAGTGGAACTGCCCAATGAGAGAGATAGAGAGAGAGGAGATAGACAGAGACAGAGACAGAGGGGGGAGGATGTAGGGGAAAAGGGAACTTCCAATTCTAAAAATAGAATATTGCTCTAAATGTCATAATAGATGATAAATGGAGGGTGGTGGTGGATCATAGCTCAGATCCAAAGCTCAGTTCCACAAATTTGTATATACTTCTTTTTACTCCAGGATTCTCAGGGATTAATGTTTAGGCACACCAAATTAACTCAGAAGTGCAAATCATTTATATATAAACTATGTTTTGTGCAATCAATTAACAAAAATTTCAGGCACATTAGGCTACTCACTCCAAACCTCTGGACATCAGTTTTCCAAATTGTAAAATGATGAATTTAAATTTTATGGTTTTTGATGTTCCTTCCAGTTCTAGCTATTCTAATCCTACTCAACCAAGTGATAAAACCTATTGCAAGATCTCAGTCCTGTTTGGCTGTTTTATAATTTCTCTAGCAATTAAGAGCTAATCTACCCTCTTAGCATCAACCCTTCTACCCTCTTTCCTTGAATAAAGGAAATGGCAAGACTCTTTACACTTGGTTATGGAGGTGAAGTAGAGTGGGGAGTAGAGAGGAAATAGAGCTCCTGCAGCAGCTAGGAATATGCTGGTGTAGTTGTGAATCACAAAATATAACAGGCTGTTCACATGGAGGAATAGCATCAAAGCATTTATTCAAATACCAGAAAACTGAATCCCAAAACCAGAAAGTCAAATTCCTTACCATGAAGTTGGTACACATAACAAATGCAGCAAACTCCAACATTCCCAAGCCTTCCCAAACCTTCCCTCCATCAGGCCTTCAAAGAAAAACAGGCTCCCTTAAGCAAGAATGCCCCTCTCTAACTCATGCTAGCTGCTCAGCCTCCACACTGCTTGCTCCCAGCAGTTCTGGCTCTCTCTCTCTCAGCTTGTGCTCAGCTTTTTATCTTGTCATTAGCTCCTCCCTGTTCTTGTCTTTGGCAAGTCCCTCCCACTGTGGGTTTCACAAGTTCTGTTTCTTAACAAAGACTTGATGCAATCAAGGTCAAGGCTCAACTAAAACAAGGTGCTTAGTACTTGTTTGCTTGCCATTACAAGGGGCAGAGAAGATCTTCAAATCCCCATTACCATTACAGGGCTATAGTTGAGTATTGTAAAAATACAAGAAAAGAATGTGAAGAGAAAATATTAATGAGAATGTAGAGCTCCTATTAAAAGGAAATGTGGAAATTCTTGCTAGAAAAATTTGCTATATATATAGTATTTGAGGGCAGGAAATACTGCCCTACCTCCCAATCTATCTCCACCCCAAATGGAGAATCCAGATTGAGTCAAGTAGAACATTAGACAGAAAAATGTTTAGGCTTCCTTGAATATATTTATGGAAATTATTCCTATCCCTGTATTTTTGCCAAGATGAGTTCAATTTTGCCTAATTGTGTCTCATCCTAATAATTCACTTTTATAATCACTTCCTGGATGCTCTAGATATTTGAATTTATTGGAAATCTTTAGATCAAAAAAAGTTTTCTCATGCTTGGAACAGTCCAATAATGTAACAAAGTGGTCCATTAGGTACTAAGCACCCCATCATGAGAGAAATCACAGATGAAGTATAGAACAATGGAATGAAAGGGGATACTCAGGGGTGAATGAAAAAAATGTACTAATCACTTATGATGCGCAAAACATTGTGTTAAGTATGGAGAATACAAAGAGTAAAACAAAATAGCCCCTGCTTTTAAGTAACACACATTGGAAGAAGGGTACTAATGTAAAAAAAGAGGTGATGTCAGCTGTTTGTTGGATGCAAAGGTCCAGTGGTCCTTATGAAGCAGTGGCAAAAACAGATGATAATATCATTTTTAGTGTTACTCGCACTAGTAAAATGACATCTGTTTCTGAGGTTGAACCTTATGACAATGCCAAGAACTTTGGTGACAAGGGATTTCTCTTACAGATTTTCAGTAACAGTGATTGCTAATGACAAGGATGGGGTAAATGCGGGGTGGGTGAGAGGACAAGAAAGAGAAGGAATTGTTTTTGAAGCACCTGCTGAGGCAGTTGACAAGTCCCATTTCCACAAGGATTACATATGACACCTGTGTCTTTGCCCCAGGATGTCTTGCTCCTTAAGATGTATTAGAATCCCCAGAAACAAATGTCAGGAAAAGTCAGGATGAATATTTGTTAAGGTTGTAAAAGAAATGGTTCTTGATCAGATATTGATTGGATGAGTTGAGCCCTGAGGTTCCTTTTGATGATATGGCATAGATTTCTCTCTCAGATGTGTGTTTGGGTTGGTGCCTTCTCTGTTTCCCCTCCTATGCACTCTCTTTTGTACCCTATGCAATTTCTCAAGAATAGTGTGAACAATGATAAAAACTCATATTTGTATGTTACCTTAGGGTTTCAAGGTCTTTTTCAGCACAACTCATGAAGTACTGAAGCAGAACAAATCCATCATCAAAAACCTGGAGTTAGCACCCAGGTTTTAATCCAAGTTCTGCCACCTTGAAAAGTCATTTCACTTTTCTGGACCTCAGTTTTCCTATGCTAAAAAGAGGGAAAATAATACCTGACTTACTGTTGACTTACCTCATCTGAGAGTTGCAAACAAAGATAAGCTGGACATGTAAGAACAGAATTTAACTTGATACATGCAGTTTCATCAAGCCCAAATGAAAAATGTTGTAGTTTGAAGATTCAACTTATCTTTTACAATAATCTACCTAGGTCATCTCAGTATTTGCCTGCCATAATTGACCTGCTCCTCCCCACTTGAAGTGGTACCCCTCACAACAGATCTAAGACCTGGACCTGGAGGTCTCTCTGAACATGTACTCCATCCCAGGACAGCATCTTCATCTGCTCATCTTTAGAGCTCCTGTCTGAAGGCCTATGTCAGTTGATTAGTGAATGAACATGTGCATTCTAGTCCCCTTAGCCCATCCATCTTCAGGGAAGTTCTAGACACCAGACCACACATCAACTTCACATCCTATCTAGTCATCTATCCAGGCAATCTCAAGATCTACCTATTATTAAACATGAATCTTCCCAATTCCTTCAAAATATGACTCTCTTTTATGTGTTGTTTTCTCTTTTTTAGAATAGAAGCTCCCTGAAAGCAAGAACTATCTCTTTTTAAAAAATAATTATATCTCCAGGACTTAGCACAGTGACTAGTTCATAATAATTGCTTATAAATAATTCTTTATTGGCAGAATCCCAAAAGATATAGTAGATATGATTCCTGGGGTGATTTTCGAAGGATTAGAATACAAAACATACCATAGGAATGGAGGTCATGTCTCATGGGAATTTTCTCAAAAAAGAAATAGAATGTAGCTTAAAGATTCAGATGCCAATGAACTTTATTTAAATTTCTAAGGATAGTCTGACTATTATAAAAAGAATTTTAGTGAAGGTTTAGAAAAAGAAGTATTAGATTCATAGTTATCTGTTTCAACAAATACATGACACGCCCTACATAAATAATTTCCTTTTTATGATGAAGTTATAAAAATGAGGGATCAGGATAACATTGTTGATATAATATATCAAGTTTTTAGAAAAGTATTTGAGAAAGTCTACCATATCACTTTTCTAGAGAAGATAAAGAGATGAAGGCTAGTTAGCAGCAAAGGTGGATTGGGAATTGGAGGAATGATAAGACCCAAACAGTACTCATTGGTGGTTCAATGACAACCTTGAAGGTCTCCAAGTGAATTTCACTGTGATCTGTTCTTGGTTCTGTGCTAACATTTTATCAACAATTTCAATGAAGGTACAGAAAGCATGCTTGTCAAATCTACAAATAACATAAATCTGGAAAGAATAATTAACATATTGGATGATATCATCAGGATACAAAAAGTTTTTGATAAGCTAGAACATTCTGTCAAATCTAAGAAGGCAGAGCTCATTAATGACAAATGTCTTATTCTTGGTTTTAAAATTTCAACTTTTTAAGTAGAAATAGGATAGACTGTGTTAAACTTCAGTTCAATTGAAAAAGATATGGAAGTGTGAGCAAAGCCTAAGGTCAATATAAAACAGTAATGTGATTAGGAAAGCCAAGAAAGGTAGTATGATCTTAGAATATATAGTAAGAGGTACTCTCTGAGTCCAGTCCTAGGGAGATAATATATCCAAAGTATTGTACCCCAGTAAAATCTTACTGAGAACTGTGTTCAGTTCTTGTGACTTTAAAAGTGTATAGATAGATAGAAAGATTTAATTTTTTTATTTTAGACTTAAATATTAAAACTTAAATATACAAGAAAAGAAACATATTATAAATTAAATACAAAATAGGAACAGAATAAAAGCATTGCCAAAGCACACAACAGAACATAAGAGAGGATTCAAAATATACAGCAATAAATATCCATTTTAAGAAAGTGTATATACCACACATTGTGTTGAGAGCTGTCCATCTTTACTTCCTTGGAAGTTTTCTTTTGTTCTCTGCTGCATATTTTTTACTTTGTTCTTTTTTCCCTCTTCCTTACTTCCCCATCACCTCCCCCCCCAAGGCTACAATTAAGCATGGATATATACATATATTTGGGTGTATATGTATGTGTATGTATGTGTGTACATATACATATGCATTTAGAAAAGATATTGCAGAGTATCTAGATTAGTGCAGTCAGAATGGTGATGGACTTTGAGATCTTGCAATATGATTGCCTGAATGGATTGAGGACATTTAGCTGGGGGGGAGGGGGGGGGGAAGGGAGTAGAGGATATGAAAGTTGACTGGGGCGGAGCCAAGATGGTGGATTAAAAGCAGAAACTTTCTTGAGTTCCCATTACAATCACCTCCAAAACCTGTAAAAAATTTTTCTAAACAAATTTTAGTGCTACAGAACCCACAAAGTAACAGAGAGAAACAAATCTCCTACTGAAAATTGTTCTTTAAACATGTAAAAGTATTTAAAATGGAAGAGGAAATTAAATTTGTTCTGGTTGCCCTCAGTAAACAGAACTAGGTGCCATAAGTGGAAAAGAGAAAGAAATGCATTTAGGCTGAACATATAATCCCAAAATGGAATGTACTGCCTTGGAGACAGTGGGTTTCTTCTTGATAGCTAGCTGTCTGTAAGGAAAAGGCTAGATTATAAAATGTTAGACAGTATGTAAGAAGAATTCTTATTCAAGTCCTTCTAACTCTATTCTTTTTCAGTATACTTACCAATTATAGTGGCTGAAAACCCACTAATCATCTATAATCTGATCACCTCAGTGACGCTGTACAAGTATAATCCACTAAAATACTACATATACTCCAAAAACCTCATTGTGTCACAGATGGAATCCTGGCATTTCAAACACTATGCCAATAGAGTCCAAACTCTGAGAGACCTAATTGTACCAAAAGGGCAATCATTTAAACCAAGGTCTAGTGACAGATGACATGTCACTTTTCCAAGAATCAGCCTAGCACTTTTGGACAGGATCATCACCATTTTTGTATAAAATGATGAAATTTCAGGTGACAGAATCAATCATTTGAAGATAACATATGTCAAAGAGGGGTAGTCATTTGTACCCCTACATAGAAAAGGTGCCCATATCTACAAAACTTCAGATCCTTTAAGTATCCAAAAATTTTTAAAAATATAAGAACAACCAGAACACGAATTGCCAGCTTGATTTCATCAGACAATTATTTTAAATCCCATTGTTAATTCCTCTTTTGTATTTCCTGCTCAATCCTCCGCTATTATCTTCTATGCTTATGATTGCTGTTCCTTTCTATTGCCATAGCAAATGCATCTATGCTGTTTTTAAGTAACCTTATTCCCTAGAAACAGTGCCAATCCCTTCAGGTTTTGTTGAAATAGGACTATTAAAAAGATTAATCTACAAAAGGAATAAAACATTCTTAAACATCAAAATTAAATGTGTAAAAATAGATTATGGTATTCTGGCTAAATATAGTTATTGTGATCCATTATAAAAACTCATGCCTTTACTTCAAGTATTCATCTACTTAAAAATATACACATGCTTCTTTGAAAACTTGTGTTTACTCTGTTAAAATAAATTATACAAAGAAAAAAAAGCCTTAAAAGCATTCTTAATTCTCTAGATATCCATATGAGTAATATGATGAAATAGCATCAGCCTCATTAGGTCTATATATACAATTTGAAAGATATCTTTTTATAGCAAATAAATTCTATGGCCATTAAATATTTTAGACTTTTTTTTTTATTCCCTGTTGAGTTGTTATGAGGTATATATGCCTTTTATGACTCTAATGAGATACCATTTGGCGGTTTCCATGTGGAGCCTTTGGATGACTGCTCCTTTATTTTTCCCTTTAAGAGATTTCTAACCAGTTTTATGCTTTTAATTTCCTTCTTGAAACATCGGGTGATCGCAGTACTGCTTCTAGATGTGAGTCTTCTTGTCAGACTGACACATTTAATTAAATTATATTCACTATTACTTGGTGAACAGTTCAATCCCATTTATCTCTGTAAGTTAACCACTGAATGTTCTCCAAACTGTGCCAAGTTGCGGTGGGGGGAATTGGAGGTCTTAAAAGCTAATGTTTCTGTTATCTAGAGACTTTCTTCCCTATATTATCAATTGGATACTTTTAAGTCTCCTCAAATTGCAGTAATTGAATTCAGTCCCCAGTGTAAATCAGATATACCAGACCATCTCCTTCTTTCCAATTTCATTAGATTTCTTTTCCAAATAGAAGTTAATCAATGGCTATATTGGTATAATCAAGGGTAGGGGGAGCTAGAGTACAGAGTTCCTAGGAAAGTTTCAAATAGTAATAGCTAATACTAAAAAGGTATATTTTTAACCAAGGATTTTTAGGCTTTTTGTGTGTCATGGCTTTGGCATTTGGGTAAAGTCTATGGATATATTCTCAGAATAATGCCTTTAAATGCAAAAACCAGTAAAATACTTAAGATTACAAATGAAAAGGATTATATTGAAAAAGTATCAAAGTATTTTTAATATATATTCATAAACACTAAGTTCATAAATCCTGCTTTAAACCAAGAACTAACATTCAGACATTTCCTTCTGCTAATTTGTTCTTTCTCAATGGTTTTATTTCTCATTCCTTGTGTGCTGTATTGAGGACAAAAATCAAGCTAAAAAAAATTGTAATGCCTTATTTTCTGATTCAGCACATGTGGATACATGACTATTTAAAGCAGGCTAATTCAAAATGAAATTAAACTTGCAATTTACTACTTTTGGTCTTTATCAAATATAAATTCTTTAAAGAAATGAAGCATTTTAGACCCAATAGGATGGACACCCACAGCCACACACCTCAATTTTAAAATTCTTACTAAAACAGCTTAGTATCATGTTTTACAACTTTTGTTGAGGATTAAGTTCTTAGAAACATTTCTAGAGTTATTAAACTATGTAAAGCACTATGTTCTGTCATAGCTATAAGAAAATGAAAGTAAAAAAATTAAAAAATGAAATCATCTTCCTCCTGAATGAACCCTGTAAACTATACAGTCGTTCAATAATCCCATCAGACATACAAAAGGCATCTAAATGTGTAAAACAAGAGGAGGATTTAGGCAATCAGATATTTTGGAACAAAAAGCTTATTGCCTTAAATATTCACATAAATAAAACAAAACCTAAATGTCCCTTTTAAAAAGCCTCATATTTCCACTTTAATTTTCTGAGTTGGATTATTTTTGTTGATACTTTGTTGGTTAGCTAGGTGGCACAGTTCATAGAGCACCAACATGGAGTCAGAAAGACTTAAATTCAAATCCAACTTCAGAAACTTACTAGCTTTAGTCTCTGGGCAAATCTTTTAACCTCTGTTTGTTTCAGTTTCCTAATCTGTAAAGCAGGGATAATGATAACAACTTATCTCCTGAGGTTGTTGTAAGGATTGAATGAGATAATAATTGTAAAATGCCTAGCACAGTGTGAGAACTGATATTACACTATTGTGTTAATAACTCATTATTAATTTTGATACATCTTTTTTTTTCTATAAAGACCCAACTCCTGCTAAGGTCAATCATTCAGTCTCTGAGGGGCATCGCTGGTTGATAAGACTGTTCACAGTCCTCAAGGAACATGTTCCTCAATTTTGAGGAGGACTCCACTCAACTGGGAGACCTAATTTCAGCTTAGAGTATAAAATAAATCCAGTCCGGGCAAGCCCTTACCCTGAGGGAATGAATCCCTGTCCTTGGTTCTTGGTCTCCTGAGTTTAGGGTGACCTATCTCATAAAGGAAAAAACCAACCAGAGAGGTCTGGATGGAAATGGCTTCTGCTTCCCAGATTTCTGAAGGCTGGTGAGTTTCATGATCAAGGCACATTCTCAGCAGGAGGAGATGAAGACTTTTAGCCCATCTTCTCATTAAATGTCCACCAATCAAAGTTGATTTTCACTTGTCAGGGGAATTCCCTTTCAGGAGGTATTTAAGGCATCTGAGGGCTCCCTTTGAGTCTTTGGTTACTGAGAGAAAATACTGACCATCAATTTATTGATTGCTGGCTAATCTTTAATAAATTTATTATTAATTACCCAGTAATTCTAACACTTGGAATTTTCATTTGTGAAAAGTTCCTGGCACAGAGTAATCATTATATAAATGTTAGGTATGATTATTATTAGTCTGAAATTCTGGTTGCCCCTAAATTCCACATGTAGGTCATAGTATGGAATGAGATAGTTCTATTCTCTCAATAACAGAAGACAAATATGTTGTCATCACAGCCCAAAGAGAAAGATTATAGATTCTTTAATGAACTCCTTGAAATGAGTGTACAGATAGAACACTTATACAATTATTTCCTCAATCTAATACCATTGGTTACCAATTTGGGGGGGGGGGTAATATATGATTAGTAAGGATAAGACTAATGAAATGACAATGATGAAAACCATACCAGAGCAAAATCTGTTTCATTTTCAATTGGTAGATCAATTAGAGGATGTGGTAGATGGGGAGAATCAAAACTATAATTTCATTTGTATGAGGAGCTCTGTGTGGATCTCCACAAATGAAGACTAGCACATCACCTACAACTTATAGTCACAGAAACTGATTAAATTATTGAGAAGATAAGTGCCTTGTCACCCAGTTGGTATATTCTGGAAGCAAGAGATGAAGCCAGGTATTCCTGACCCTGAAGCTAGCTCTCCATTCATTATGCCATACTGCCTCTGATAGAACTATGATCCACATAACTACTACTCTGATGTCTCATCATGGTTTGAGGATGTGGTGATGCTTCCTGAAAGAGGATGAGGCTTCATCCTAATCATAGTTTGAGGAGAAGGATGATTCCTAAAGGTTTGAGTGGTAAAGCACAATTTCTGAGATGTAGATTAAGTTAGAAGGGTTCTAAGTATTTACCAAAGAATATACTCTATGTCTATGGTCTAAGAAACAACTAAGTTCAGAAATATTCATCAATATGTGGGCTCATCAACATGAATTCTTTGGTCAAGGAAACACAAAGAAGCAAAATAATTCTTCCACTTCTGCAGTAATGTTGTAGAGTAGTTACATCATTTAAAATTACTCTAAACATGAGACCCTTGCAAAGTGACCCACCAGTTGATAGTCTTCTTGTAAAACTAAGGCACATCCATATTAACAATTTTGCTATATCATCATTAAATAACACCTTTATTTTTTAAGTTCAATTGAGTCCTCACTTCAGCAAGGCAACCCTTTTGCTCCTCCCTGATTGATTCTCTATGCAATTCTGCATTAAGGCTTTTTCAAACATTTCCATCTTTCTTCAAGCCTTTGAGAATTTTCTTCTTTTTATCAGATGAGATGAGAACCTTGCCTTACTTTACTGAGAAAATTGAGGCCACTCATTTCTCTTTTCTCTTTATAATAAAACCGTTTAACATCTTCTTCCACTCTGCCTACCTTTCCTCCAGTCTCTGATAATGTAGTGACCCTTACCCTTGTCAAGGACAACTTGTCTATAAGTTGTTCCCATTCCCTCCCATCTTCTCAGGCATAATCATCCTACTATTGCCCCACGACTCTCTAATCTTCAATTTCTTCCTCTACTAGTTTTTTTCTTTTCTAACTTCAAACAAGGTCAAATATTCTACCCCCTTTAAAATTTTTCACTAGAAACTACCATGTATAGACCTCTTCTCTCTTTTTCAACCAAACCCTTAGAAAAAGCTGAATATAACTTCACTTACTCCTCTAACTTAAAGAGGAACTGCTCTCTCCAAGGTTACCAATGATCACATAATTGACAAATTCAGTGGTATTTTCCATTAATACTTTTCAACATATCTACTGAAACTGACATTGTTAAGCACTTTCACCCCCTGGGTGTTCTCTCTACTTGAGTTTTCATTACAGAAAAAGTCTCTCTTTGTTCTTCTCCCACCTGTATGATCACTCCAATTTAGCTGCTTTTACTACATTTATGACCATATTATGCCCCCTATCTATAGGTTTATCAAAAAGATTCTGTTCTGGCCCTCTTCTCTTCATGTACTTTGTTAGTGACTTCATTGGCTTCTATGGATTTATCATCTCTGTGCAGATTATAAACAGATCTACATATCAAGATACTCCCTTGAGCTCTAGTTCCACATCATCAGCTGCCTACTAGACATTTCAAACTAAATACTCCAAAGATATTTCAATTCTCAACCTATCCAGAAGGGAACTCATTAACTTTCCCCTAAAACCCTCCTTCCGTCTACTGGCTTTCTCCATTTTTTCAAGGGCAACACCATTTCTCCATTCACCTAGATTCATAACCTCAGTGCTCTCCTTGACTCTTTTTTTCTTGATCCTTCATTTCCAATCAGTTGCCAAAACTTGCTATTTCTACCTCCATAACATCTTTTGCATCCAGTGATGTGCTAAATATTTTACAGCCAGCTTTCTTGGAGGGAAATGGTACATACAACACATTTTTGTTTAGTGTGCATTAATAACATTTTCTTTATCACTTTCTTAAGTCCAGACAATCAATAAAACAGTAAGCCAAGTCCTAATGTACAACCTTTGCCAATAACTAAGATGTAAATGATATACTTAAAATTTAACAATAAGATCTCACAAGCCTGTAAGAGCTGATTCCATCAATACCTCTGCTCATATCTGATCTCTTATCTCTATTCACACAGCCACTACCTTTTGTCCATGGTCTAATCTCTTCTTCTTCTTTTTTTTTTCTTTTTGGAGGGCAGTTGGGGTTAAGTAACTTGCCTAAGGTCACATGGCTAGTTTTTGTGTTAAGTGTCTGAGGCCACATTTGAACTCAGGTCCTCTTGACTCCAGGGCCGGTGCTCTATTCACTTTGCCACCTAGCCGCCCCTGCCCTCATCTCTTCTTGACTAGATTATTGCAATGACCTCTTAATTGATCTTCCTGCCTTAAGCATCTCTCCTCTACAATCGATTTTTCAGTTATTTGCCCAAGTAATTTCCTATAAGGGATGATCTGAATATGGAATATAAAGATAACACTGGTTTAGAGTATAAAATTATTTGCAAAACATTGTAAGAAGGGATGGTAGATGATGAGCAATGGCATCTCATAAAACAGTTTAAAGCTGCAGAAGGGAAAAAAAAAACTTGGAAAAAAAAAGTGCGGTATGAGACTGACCTAAGCCAGATCATCCAGAGAGAATTTATAGAAAAAATAAATATATGGGAAAATGACCAGATTTGACAGCAATTTAACACCAATCTATTGCTATCATTGGTGATACAACACTATAATATCTAAACAACAATTTTTCTTAGTTTAATGAGATAATCGAGATGACTCATAATGAATCCCTTTTCCCCTTCTCTTTATCACAAAAGCTCGCAACATATTCTCCCACTCTGCCTTCCTTTCCTTCATTCTGATAATGCCATGACAATTTTCTTTGCCAAGGACAACTTACTACCCTATTCTCTACTATCTTCACATAGGCCCAGATTTTCCACTTCCTTCATAAAATTTTTGAGTTTGAAGGTTTTGAGAGACTTGCTCCCCTGCCTATATAAATTCTGTTTCTTTGCCAGTCTCCTTCACAGTGACACAAGTACTAGTAACTACATGAGGACTGACGGATGAGTTTTTGTATAGCAACACAATCTATGGTTCAATTGCTCTTACTTATCCAGAGGAAAAAAGCTCTATTTCTGACATATCAGTCCTTATTAGAAAGGTTCTGGATCTTGTGGTATTCTTGAAGATGAGTGCCATGTGTCCTGTTATTCATTTGTGACTGAGTGCTAATTGGCCAGGGTACAAGTACCTAGCTTTTACATAGTCTTTTCTACACTCATGATTGATCTCTGAGAAAATCCAGCCTTGGCACATATTCAAAAAAGTCAGTGGCCTTAGACATACATAGGAGTAAAAATCTACAACAGGCTGGTTTTCATAATTAACCTAGAGATGAAATATAGTCAATGACCTCAGTAGGTGTCAGTTATCTCAGAACCGACAGTTTTCTCAGCTTGAATACTAATAAATATCTTCAGAATAACCTTGACTGAAGCTACTGTTATCTTAGTGAGTGGGCAGCTGTTAACAAGGATCCGAGAACAGGGAGAGGGAATGAAAGACATAACATTATGCATAAGTTGCAGTAAAGGAAGAAAGTAAACATGTTGAACCTTTGACAAGAAAATATATGAAGGGTCAACCAGCTAAAATAGAATATTATTCACTTGTACCTTGCCAGCAGAGAGATGTACGTTGAAACCACACTTAACATTTAAGCTTCTCCTACTTAAGAAAGCAGACCCCCAAAATGGGGATTGCATTTGTGTTTTCAGTGTATAAGCAATAATAACAAGATTGAGAATATTACTGCCTGGATAAATCATTAGCCTTACTTCTATAAGTAGAAATTAATCATCAGTAGCTCCTCAAGTAGTGATAAGAGTCACAGTTGTCAAAATAATTCACTAGCTGATTAAAAAAAAAGGCCAACCAAGAAAAAAGGTCTCATATGAATAATTAGCACTTAAGAAGATGAAATCAGGAACAAATTTGAAAGGGAACTTGAATCAAACACACACTAAAGAATCTTTTGGGGGTGGGGAGGAGGTGAGTGACAATTTTGAAAACATTAATGGATGTATTTTAAAGACACCTGAACAAGAAGACAACAAATAAATTACAGGAAAATCATTGATAACATTAAAAATAAAACACAACATTTGATCCTTTCATAATCTAGACAATATATCCATTCTGCTGGCACTTTACTCCCCTCCTTCTTCATACTCTGATCCAATCATAGCAGCTTCTTTGCTATTCCTTGCAGAAGACACCTCATCTGATTCCATACATTTTCATTGACTGTCCCCCATAGCTAAAATGCTCTCTCTCTTTATCTGCCTTCTGGTTTCCCTCTTTTCCTTCAAGTCTCAGCTAAAAGCTCACCTGCAAGAAACATTTTCCAGTCTACCTTGAATCTAGTGCTTTCTCTCTGAAATTAACTTCCTTCTACCTGTGTTTTTTATGCATGTACATAGATGTTTGCATGCTGTCTCCCCCATTAGACAACTTGATAGCAGTGACTGGTTTTGCCTTTTTTGTATCACAAATATTTAACACACTGCCTGGTACATACAGCATATCAGTAAAAATCTAATAATATATGCTTAATATTTCATCACTATTAAATATTTATGAGACTGAATATGGTTATCTCTGATGAAATATGGGAAAGGAATAAGCATACTTTTACAGATGATTTTTCCTTCAAAATTTATTGAAGTCTTTTTAGGAAAAAATTATTTCTGAATTTATCCCTCTCTCACCTAGCAAGCCATCCCTTTTCATGAAGTTTAATAAAAAAGTTGAATAAAACTATCCATCAATTGAGTTTGATTGATTGATTGTGTGTGTGTGTGTGTGTGTGTGTGTGTGTGTGTGTAGTCAAGATATTAGGAGACATCCTATTTTCCAGAGTTAAGGCCCAGCAAGCAGGCTACATATCCTGAGGTTGGCATAACAACAATCCTTTGCACTCATACTCTGGATAATATCAGCTATAACAAAAGCTCAGAAATGGGGCTTATGATTTCCCTATTTCCCCAGAGGATCCTGATCTGAGAGTTGGAACTGTAGCCAAAATACTGCAGCAGAAAGCGATCAATTTGGGGCGGCTGGGTGGCAAAGTGAATAGAGCATGGGCCCTGGAATCAGGAAGACCTGAGTTCAAATCCAGCCTGAGACACTTGACACACTTACTAGACATGTGAGTTTGGGCAAGTCACTTAAACCCAATTGCCCTCCAAAAAGAAAAAAAAAAGTGATCAATCACATCTCCCGACACTCTGAACAATCCTTGCACCTGTAACTGCTAAGTGAACTGAACCTGGTGCTGCACTCCTATTCCTGACATGCTGACTGTGGTTCTGTACCCCAATAAGTGATCACAAGGCTCAATGACTCTTAAGACTTCAGACAATCACAAGGCTCAACAATTCCAATAGCCTGGAGATTGTTCCCACAGGACCCAAGAATGTCTGTATTGTTCCCCAAATGCCTGTACCCATGGGCCTTCCATGGGAATTTACTCAAGACCTAAGAATACCTGTATTGGGTCCCACCTTTCTGTCGTTTTCATACTTAAAAAACCAACCCTGTCATAAGCCATAAGTCCTTCTCAAGAGGACTTTCACTTCCTCACTTTGGAATTAAACTTCTGTTTGATTCCTGACTCTCCTGTATCTTGCCTGCTTTATCCAGCTCCAGCCACCTATACCATACCCATAGACCTTCACTTTCACAGATATAATTATCTGAAAGCTATATATAGAGAATACAAGATACTGCTGTGCTTACTATGACAAAAAGAGAAAAGCTAATAAAATAAAACAAAACTATTTTTAATAGACTATTTCCAACTACAATCTCCTTAAGTACATATTTCAATTTGATAGATGTGATCACAGAAATAACTTTGCTCAATGATGCTCTGATTATCAACATAAAGCAAGGCAAAAAGCTAATATGCTCATCAATGATGTTAAATGCTAAAAGGTAATATACAATAGTCAAAAAAGTACAAACAGAAAACAAGTCACATTCTGACTCTGCCACTGCTACCTATGTGATCTTAGGGAAGTAATTCCTCTTTAAGCCTCAGTTTCCTCATCTATAAATGAGTTTTCATCTTTAAGATTAGATGGTCTTTAAGGTTCCTTAAAGTAGAGGAGTCAAACATGCCACTTGTAACACTCCCAAGTGGCCCGCATAAAATTAAAATGCAATTAGGAAATATCTGATGAAAATACAATAAACAATAGATAACATTACACTTCAAAACTAAGTTAATACATAGCCAGCAGGGATCCATATGAACCTGCTTCTATTTCAGATCAATACCACTGCCTTACAGCTCTAAATCTATGGTCCTTAGTCCTCTGTGCTGCATTATCATTCACAGGTCTCTCCAAAGATGTCTAGGTCCTCCAGAAGCTATTGTTTATGGATGACAGGGTGCTGGATACATTAAGCCCCAAATAGTAACAATCCCCATAGGAAAAACAAAAAGGATGAAGAATTTCTGTTGCTCAGATCAACATGTATTTAAATAACTGCTCCCCAAATGCATATGTCTTGGACAACCACTGAAATTGACAATTAGCTGGGCTTGGAATTGACCTAGAGGCAGGGAGCAGAATAGATTATACTTGGAAATGGTACAGCAATTAATTTCAAAGATATTAAGCTGCTCAAAAGTCCATCTTTTTATATACCAATATTCTGCTAGTCGTACTACTATTTGTCCCCAAATCATAAAATACCACAATCTCAGAAGAATCAAAAATGTTTGTGACTCAGATGGCAATAGACACATGATAGCATGAAGTGGGTCATAGTATATAATCAATGATGATTTGTAAGCAAGAAGTGGTTTAGGATCTCCAGAATAAGAGACAGGTCAGTCACAGACAGAGAAAAAAACTGAAAATAAATGACAAGTCCACATGTACTGGTGCCCATATTATGTTAAAAGTCCTAAAGAAAGGACTTTACCATGTTGAGTAGTTTTAAAGAAAGCATGAACAAAGATCACACTGAAAGAGAAAGTATGGATGGGTTTCAATTTATGCCACTGTATTCCATTGGATTGGATAATGGAATTATGTTCCAAAGTAAAAATCGTATTTTCTATTTTCAGAAATTGAAGGCTTAAAAACGAAAATAAAAGCAAATCCAAACTAGTTAGACTGAAGTCCTTAGAGAATATTAGAGTAGACTTAAAAATTGTGATAAATTCTCTTGGTTAACATACCAATTTTCCTACTCTTATGCAGAAAAAAAATGATCTATGGGAAACTAGACTGAATATAGTTATACACTGCATAATAATTCAGTCATTCAAAAATCTCAGGGCAAAAACCTACAGCTGCTATATCTGTTCACTGTTCATTTTCCTATAGCTCTGTATTCTGCCTCATCTAGGTACCATCAAGTCACTGGTGGTGTCAGTATAATCAACATAGTGTCAGGAAAGCTAAAGCATGTTAAAATTCGGATTACAAAAGAAAAACAATAAAAATTACCAAGAATATGTCATAAAAGTTTTAAATCTAGAAAAGATCTTAATGGTCTCTAATAGAAGTCAATTATTTTACTGATGAAGAAAATGAGACCTAGAAAGTTTCAATGATTTGCCTAGGGCCACATATGTGCTAAGTAGTTGAAGAGAGATTATTACTGGTTTTTCTTTCCACTTCATCAAGTTGTTTCATTCAACACAATCAGTTGCGTCTTTTTTTTTTTTTTTTGCTTTTTGGAGGGCAATTGGGGTTAAATGACTTGCCTAAGGTCACACAGCTAGTTTTTGTGTGAAATGTCTGAGGTCGTATTTGAACTCAGGACCTCCTGACTCCAGGGCCCATGCTCTACTCAGTGAGCCACCTAGCTGCCCCGAGTTGTGTCTTTCTATCGTGAAACATACTTGTTGATTTATTGCAGGCCACTTGGTGGAACAGTGAAGATAACACAGGACACAGACTCAGGGAAATCTGGGTTTGAAACCTGTCATTCCTCGTGGGCAAGTTACTTCACTGCTTTCTGCTTGAGTTTCTTCAGCTGTAAAATGGAGATAATAATACCTCACAGGTTTGTTATTAAGATGAAATGATTTTTAAGATGTTTTACTAACCCGAAAGTCCTAAATGTTAGGTGTTGTTTCCAACAAAAAAGAATTCAGTTAACCTCTTACAGAAAGCAAGTTCAAAAAAGTGACTTATAAATACAAAAGTACTTGCACTGTCATTTACTTTAAATTTTGATTAAGTTCAAGTCCAAAATATTTACTTTGTTAGTGGTCCTATTTATAAGCTACATAGACATAGACTTCAAAAATCTGCTAACTCCATCTTATTTTTAGCAGTCAAAAACTTAGAGTACAGGTATTAAGTGGTAGATTAACATCTCCCACATATATTAAGGTACTAATTTCTCTCTCTCTCTCCAGACCCCTAGGACTAACTAATTTCTCTATTCTTTTTGATAGCAATCAGTTTCCAATTCTTTTTCATCCTTTTTTTGAATATTTTATACAGACATCATGATTTGAGCTGTCTTTTATACTGAAAATATACTATTACTATTTCTGCCTATCAACTGATACTAATTCTTCTTCAATACTTAAGAATCTAGAAACTCAAATTTGGGGGATCTTAGAAGCCATTTAGTCTAGGGATTCTTCACCATTTATGTCTGTGGGTATGTGTGTGTGTTTGTGTGTGTGTGTGTTTGCATGTATGCGTGACAGATCCCTTTGAATGTCTGGTGAAGTTCCAGCATTTTTTAATGCAAAACATACATAGAATTAAAAAGGAAATCTATTACAATTAAATACAGTTATCAAAATATATAAAAATACAAGTTCATGGACTTCAACTTAAGAACCTCCTCTTTTAAAGGATGCTAATTCAATATCCACAACAAAAAAGAGGGGAAGAGAGAGAGAGACTAAGAGAGAGAGACAGAGAAGGAGGTAGGGGTGGGATATAGAAGTAAAGAGAGAGGAAGGAAAAGGAGGAGAACAAAGTAAATGAGACTTAGAGAATTATATAATTCTCAATACATTTCCAAATGATTGAAATTATGTAATCTGAGTTCCTAAAGAAGTAAATGAAAATTAAAAAATGAGTTAAACAAAGGTTAGACAAAGACAAAAACAGACTTTGTTTCTTTAATGAAATTAAACTATCTATTAAGCTGCACATTTTAAACCTTTGCTCAAAGTTGTTTTGGGGGCATTGTTTTTGGCACTCATCTACAGACATCAACATCAACAACAAGAAACCATTTTCAGGATCATGTAAAGGTTGATGCGGATGAATGCTTCTTAAAATGTTTGATTCAATAGTCTTGCACCCTAGGGCTCCAAGGAAGTTGTATAGGCAAGCCCAGAGTTATTAGTGCTTTTAATTAATTTCAAGCAAACTCATGAAAATATTTTCAGAATTTTTTCTTGGTTAATATGATTATGAAAGAGATTCTCAGCCTCTAGCATAAGAATATTAAAAGATCTGTCTCTTAATCTGCTTTGTAAATACAATAGTTAATCATTAGTATTATGTTGACATAACAGATCTAACAGATAGAACTCTTTCAAGTCTCAGAAGTTGAATCATGGAAAGCAAAACCCATAAAACTTTGTACCCAATAAATAGTTTGGGGGACAACTTGGGATTTTATTGTGCTATCTTTAATCAAAAATAATAGTAAAAGAGTATTAATGATCAATTTTCAGTCCTTAGCTATAATAGAACTACAGTTCTATTATATATATTTACACACACACACACACACACACACACACACACACATATAGCTACAGTTCTATTCTATATATTTACATGGGGACAGGGCCCCTGATCTCACTGCTATAGTAAACTTAAAAGTGAGAAATCTACTACCACTACAAATATTCACTATCTCTACAATTTATAGTTTTAAATAATTTCCTACAGCACTGGTGTCAAATGCAAACAGAAATAGAGGTGACTATACTGCACAACAGGATTCCTCATATCGACAGTTTTAAAATGTAATCTTTTATTGTATTTTTGGTCGTTTTGCTAAATATTCCCCAATGACATTTTAACATGGTTCAGGTCAAACTAGAGAGTGTTTTTAGCTACATTTGCGGTGGCATGTTTGACACCTCCAGCTTAGAAACCTAGCAGTTAAGTGACTTGTCCAAGGTCACAGAGTCAGTATATCTGAGACAAAACTTGAATCCAGGTCCCCTTATCTTCAAAGCCAAAACCATGCTGCTACTTTTATTTGCATAGCTATCTGTTATATTCACATATTTGCAAGACAGTCTTCTCTGGCAGTACAACAGAGGAGGAATATTGGATTTATTTTACTATCTAACCTTAAAAAAATATAAACACTTATTTTTGAGGGGGAGTATATCTTGCACATTCATACCTATTGCTCATTTCCATATGACAGCCTCCAGGTACCTGGGCTTTGGACTTTGATCAAAGAAAAAGGAAATCTAGTCAAACCGGTCAGACTGTCTTATGGTAATATGGAGTTAATGTAGTAAGTCAGTGACTGAAATTGAACATATTTTAATGACCACTGAAATTCATTTAAAAAAAGAAAAATTTCAAAAGCCATTGAAGTAGGCACCACTACAATGGAAAGCATAGATTTGAGGCAATTATCCAGATAATTTAGGCAAAAATCACTATTATTCACTAACTCTCACATTAAATATTCACGTATGTGTGAGACTTGATTTCATCATATAATTGCCCTAGTGTTATATTTCAATTTTACATCTGTCGATAGAACTAAAGACCCCTGGGAATTAATAACAATTTAGCATGCCATCTCACTGCTCTTCACGTGTGGATATGTGGATGTAGGGGATTTGATCAGATATTAGTCTCTTTAGTGCCATTAGGATACAACGGCCTGTGGTATTCAGCTTTTACGTTTAATTTCAGGAAGTTTTATAAATTAGATTACACGGAATTTCCAAAGCAATTTAGATGCCACACACTGAAGAGAGGTTAGAATAACGGTTTCCATCTACACCAAAATGTTCATGGGACAAATTAACTGTGACTTCTTACAGTGGAAATGTAAGTGGAAATGTCCTGCTGCCATTAATATTTTCCAGAGTTTTTAATTTCTCAGAGAAAACTTTTCTTAAATTTGAGAGAAACACTGTTAAAGTTAGCTTTCTTTAAAAGCCTGAAATCCTACTCATGACATTACACTAGTGAGACTGAGGGGAATATTTTTTCAATTAAAGCACTATGATTAGATAGGTTATTATTGCCTATGCCTTTGCTATCAAGTCTTCCTAGAATGGATTAAGCTATTATGCTTTGAAAAATTCACAAAAGAATCAATCTCCTTATTATTATGAGCATATGGAGCTTTAAGATATAATCAGATATTAATTTGGAAAATAAATAAATTATCCAACTCATAGGTATTTGGCATGTCTACTGTCATAAAACTAGCATTTAGGATACAGTGTAAATTCTAGCCATTATTATTATTTACATATATTATCTCATTTGAGCCTGAGTTAAATACTATTATCATTTCAGTTTCATAGATGAAGATTCTGATGCCCAAAGAGCTTAAATTTGGTAAGCAGCAAATAAGTGTTAGACTACAATTCAAATACAGACTTTTCAACACCAAATTTAGTACTCTTTCAATAATCATCACAACATAATATTCAACATTCTTTCTAAAATTCATATTTATTTCTCTCCAGAAAAGGGTTGTATTTTAAATTGTATGGAATACTCTTTAAAATGTTTTCTCAGAGCACACATTCCATCAAGAAAAGGCTACAGTTATTTTTTCTATTAATAATTACCTTTTCATTACTAAGATGACAGATATTCAGTAAATCTAAGGAAACATAATTTGAATAGAAGTACAACCAGGTCTGTCATAAAATTTCTTTTGAAAACACAATTTTGTCCTAATGCAATTGATAAATTAAGGAAATGATTTCAGCACAAAGCAAATTTTGTGTTGCTTACGCACAACTTCAGTGGTGCAGAATCTGTGCCACTTCACACAAAAACTCACAAACTGCAACCACTATACCCACTTCCACAAGCTAACTTTTGATATTAATCCAGGTAAAGTGTTAAATCTGTTGTATATCTTCTGGTGTATGAGGATGTCTGCTCCTATCCCCAGAGTCAAGGGCCCAGCTCTGGAGTTTATGTCCTCTGGTGTCAGTTCAGGTCCTATGGTATCAGGATATAGACTGAACTGAAGTTCAAGGCAGTGAACATCTCCACTATTTATTATTACATTCATTTATATCTTAACCATTTAACATATATGAAATTGTACTACCATGTTTATTAGTTCTTATCCTTTTTCACTGTCTCACTGATGAAGTTTTTGACTTCTATGTTCCTAATGCAATTTTCCTGTAAAACCTGGGGATTTTAATTGAGATTCTTCATACATAGAACAGTGATTTTTTTTTAGGAGCACACAAGTCATGTTATACCAAAACTGACTATACTGGCTTTAGAATTAGAAGACTTAGGCTTGAATTTCTACTTTCCCACTTACTATCATTGTGACTTTATGCAATTCACTTCAACTCTTGAGGCCTCAATTTCTTCATCTGTTAAATTGGGGAGAAACAGTGAATCTGTAAAGCCCTTTCCAGACTTAAATCGTATGGTCTAGGTTCTGCTTTGATAAGAAATACAATTTATCAAAATATCAACATAATCATATCATAAAATCAAGTGACAGAGTCAACATGAAAGTTAATATTTTGCTGGAAAATTAGATTTTGTTCAAAGATTTGACATCTGACAAGGTGCTTATGATTTTTCCAGAAGGACATTTGAATTGTCCCCCTTCTCTTCCTCCTCATTAGAGATATATGCAAACACCTCTAACTGGAACCTAGCACTTCTGGTTTTCTCTATGAATTTTTGATAGGAAAAGACTTAGTAGTCCTAGACCTGAAGAGATTGCTTTGAGTGTGTGAGAAAGTCATTATTTTCTGGCTCTCATCATTTATTTTGAATTTGCTAAATTCATTGATGTGTGAACTGCTTATCAAAGCTTGATAATCAGTTTATAAATCACTTTGAGACTGGCAGAAATAAATATTAATGAGTCAATTTGCAGGGAATTCAGAGTCATTTCTTCCTACTCCCATCCCAATGGTGGAAGACCTTCATTATTTCATAAGAAATAATGTACAATTTATTGGCTATAATGCCTTTTTCCCCCCTCAAGATGGTCCTAAGACTATTTATTACAATAATTCAAACTGTACTCTAGAAAACCCCCTTCGTAGCAAACAAAACCCCTCTCAAAGAATAAAGACTGTCATAGAATGAAGATTTTAAGCAAAAAAAATTCTATTTATAAACCTAATCATAAAAAGAAAAATTTAATCTTGAGGGATATACTAAATTGAGCGTTCAGTCTATTGAATTGCATGTGAATCATCTCATGAAGAGGAGAAATACATAGCTGCTTAGTTTGATTTTAGAAACATTGGGATGGTCTTCTTCAAGTTCATCTCTTCCTCTTCCCATGATACAATCATAAAATCTTAGATCCAGAGGAAAGAATTAAGGGATAAGGTAAACCTATCCTTCTTAATCCACACATAAAAATGGAGATCTGGACAGATTTAGTCATTTGCCCAAGAAAAAGTTTTGGATTTGGAATCAGATGACCAGGGATAGAATCTTTGCCCTTCCACTTTATAGCTAAATTACTTTGGGCTAGTCATTTAACTCTGGGCCTCAGTTTCCTCCTTTATAAAATAAAGGAACTAGATAATTCCCAAGGCCTCTTCCAGTTCTAAATGTAATATTCCATGGTTAAAGTTTGCATCTTTCCTTGCATGGGGTAATAACAAAGATAGAACTCAGCATCCTATTTCCAAGTCTAATGTTCTTTCCACCATAACATCCAACATCTCCAGCAATTTGATGTTATAAAATCAGCATTTTTAACGATTGCTATAGAATTGAAGCTTGGAAACCAAGAATATGAGTTCTCTACCACATTGCTCTATTTTTAGGAGAGTCAGCCATGGAACATAGAGGACATGGAACATAAGGTCAGGGGATGTTGGTTTGAACCTCATTTTTGATGCTTGTGATCTGTGGAACTTTGGACAAGTCACTTAATCTCCCCGTGCCTCAATTTTCCCATCTGTGTAGGATTAGATGACTTCTGACACACTTTCCAGCTTTACATCTACCATTAGTTCTTCATTCATTTCACTTAAAGCTGTGTCTATTTGCCTTCCCCTCAAAATTAATATGTAAATGGAAAGATTAAAGTTTAAAGCATTATTTATCAACTATTGCTTAATAGGAAGTCATTTTTCAGATCCTTTCTAAAAAGCATTTGTTCTGAGTGAAGACAACATAAAGACACTGGACTAAAGGGAGAGGACAAGAGGGAGAGGAAGGGGAAGGGAAAAGTAAAGAGAAAGGGAGTCCAGCGTAAAGAACATCTAATTCAGAATATTTCACAAAGCCATCTTGGCTGTAGTACTCTTGTATTAAATATAAACTTTTTTAGTTTAGAAAGAGTCATTTTCTTATTACCAGCACAAACTACTTCTCCAAAGACTCATGAGGATTTAAAGGTAACTTCAAATTATGAAGAACCCCAGATTCTCAAAGGTTATGCCAGTAACATAAACAGTCTAGCAGGTTCTACCATACCAAACACATTTCCAGGAAAATCCCAGAAAAAGACTACAGATGTTTGCCAAGTTATAACCTAGATGAATAAGGTGAAATTCACTCCCAGCAGACTGACCATTTAATAATGAATTCTTTGGCAAGGGCAACCAAAGTCATACCAGTAGGATTACAAAGGATCTCAAAGGTTATGTACCATCTGACTCATATCCTAGCAAAATCTCTGCTGTAATACCCAATAAATGGTCATCCAGCCTTTGTTTGAAGATCATGTATCACAGTAAACATCAGTAGGGCCACCTCCTTTTTTGGACATCTCTAATTGTTATGAAGAAGTGATTCCTGGCATCTAGATTAAGCCTAAAGTTGTTTCTTTTCAACTTCCACACTTTGCTCCTGGTTCTACTTTGTATGCCCAAAGAGAACAAGACAAATTCATTTTCCATATGATAGTCCTTGACATGCTTCAAGATAGTTATCATTATCATGTAACTTCTGATTATTCTCTACATTTGTTCTGTATCCATCTTTACCCATCCACTCTTGTCTTCTACAATAGATTACTCACACTCTCAGTTACAATGACCTACAAGTACATGTAGTGGTCAAAGTAAAGTGAGTTCAAATTTTGAACAATTGTTGCACCTGGGGTAACTCAGCTTCTAAAAGATTTTATGGTGGAGTTCTCAAAAGTTTCCCTTAGGTATGGGGTAACTTTGTTCCTTGAATCTGCCTTTCCTCGATATGTCTAGTTTGTTCTCAATTCTTGATTTATAAACACCACTAAGCTGCTATTGCTTACCAGGGAAGGATAATGTCCAAATCCTCTAGTTCTCTAAAGTTCATGAGATCATCCTTCAGCCAAGGTTAGAGTGGGCATGAGAGAAAACCAAGGCTAAAGATGAATCCTCTTCTTTCTTAACCATTCCCTCATTCAATTCCTAGAGGCTTCTAGAACTAATCTGCTAAGCTGTGGATTCTTTGATTGTGAAGTAGATTCCTGACTTCATGTGAACTCCATAGGGTATGACCAAATCCCTCAACCAATTCAAGCAGACTTCCTGTAACATTTACTTGTAATGCCTAGATTGAATAGATATTTCCAAGCCTTGTTCATACCTACTTCATATATCTGATTTATCGATTCAATATTTCTCTCCCACAAATGTGTCAGCGTATACTTTTGGGTCTCTTAATTCAAGTGGAACAGGTTTTATTGATTGATTCAATTGACTCCAATATTTATACTGATGTAACTGGGAGAAGTAAAGTCCCAGTCCTTTTATGTATAAACAGTGTGCATGACTGATTGAATAACCAGATAGATTTTGGAGCACGTGCAAACATTCTGTAGCCAATTCAGGTCTGCTAACGATGTGGTGGACAAACTCAGAATTCTGATTGGCGTCAGCGCCAGAAATAGGGTACATTCAAAGGTAACTAATGGGCAAAAGCAAGTCTCTTTGTCTCTGCTGCCTGACTACACCTGCAAAGCCTTAAGTCCTATCTATAGATAGGAAGAGGTTTTGACCTATCCTTACCCAAGGCTGACATGTGGCCCATGAATATGGGCCTCTGTTCTGTCCATCTTTGTGTTTATTATTACTTGCTTTTAAGTGAAGGATGTATCAGGGACCTCTACAACCATGTGAGCTTTTACAGACTGAAATGATGAGCCACAAGAGACCCAGGAACCAGACATCAGATTTTGCAGCTAACAAAGACGATCAGGATCCACCATGGATCAATGGCAACCAAAAGGAAGCTATGGTGATTTATCCATCAATTTTTAAACAAACTGGGTGGGACAAATGCAGTGTATAGAAATTGCTTTAAATTTCTGTCTATTTTCCCAAGGGACTGAGAATTTGACCTTCGGTGTTAGGGGAAAATACTTATAACTCCTATGGTTGGTATATATTCTCAGAAAATATCTGTTTGTAAAAAATTAGTTGATTTTAGGTCACTAAATGATACTGGGGTATTATTCACTGGCTATCGATACTAGGAAAATATACCAGATTACTGAGTCTTACATTATTAGAGAAATACACACCCACTTGTCAGGGATACCCCCAGAATCCTAGGGGTGAAAATTAGTCTTCTCAGACTTTATCAGAGTTGGAGTTGGGAAAATAATGTGTAGAATTTGCATAAATTTCACTAGTAACTAATGTGGGAGTTCTTTCTAAATCAAATGTTTGCGTACAATCAAAATAATTGACTTGTTAAAGAGAGATCAAAATAAATACTAGATTGTAAGAAAAAGTTGAAAATGAGGAGATATTGCATGCGTGTAACTGGCAATTTTACAACTGAACATACATTAATAAAGCACATGGAAACTGGTTAAAATCAGTGAACAGAAGAACAAATAGTTCACAGAAATCTTGGAGAGTGATTTAATTGTTGGAAATCATTCTAAGAACATTAAGGATAAAACTAGGACAAAAGTGGAAAAGTTATGTTGAGATTTCTATAAAAATCTTTTTTCTTCAAAGATGATATCAAAATAGAAAGACACATGGTGGTATCAAATAGGTTGCAGCAAATTATCAACTTAGAATTGAACAGCAAAATGAGTGTTAAATGTCCAATTATAGATTTATATGTATACCTGGTATACAGCAAGAATGCAGATAGGAGATGGATAATTTACATGCTGTAGCAATACTCACCTAATATGAACAGATTTATAGGATTAATTCCCACATATATGGCAGAGTTTGTTTGAAAGGTTTGTGGGAAGACATGGACAAGAGTCCCATAGGATGGGAAGGTATGTCTAGGTTAAAATATATATCATTCAACCATTCTGAAGAGCAATCTGGAACTATGCCCAAAGGGCTATAAATAATTTCATACCCTTTGACCCAACAATACCACTTCTAGGGTTGTATCCCAAAGAGATCACAGAAGCGGGAGGAAGACCTATATGTACAAAAATATTTATAGTAGCTCTTTTTGTGGTGGCAAAGAATTGGAAATTAAGGGGATACCCATCAATTGTGGAATGGCTAAACAAGTTGTGGCATACAAATAAAATGGAGTACTATTGTACTATAAGAAACAAGGAGCAGATGGACTTCATATTTACCTGGAGAGGCTTATATGAACTGATGCTGAATGAGAAGAGCAGAACCAGGAGAAATTTGTACACATTTACAAACACAACATATGTGTGATGACCAACTCTGATAGACTGGACTCTTCTCCACAATGCAAGGTTATAAGACAACTCCAAAAGAGTCATTATTGAGCAAGATGTCTACATTCAGAGAAAAAAACTAGAAAAAAACAGAGTTTGAATGCAGATTAAAGCAAACTACCTGCTCTCTTTCTTTTTCTTGTTTTTTTTTTCCTCTTTCCCACTGTTCATTCCATCTGATACAGTCCTTCTTTATAACCTGACTAATGTCTAATGTGAAAGTATTTGCATGTCCTATACTCAATTGCATGGAGGAGAGGGGAGGGGAGAGAGGGGGAGAAAATTTGAAACTCAAGGAATTGTTAAACTGAATCTTGTAAACTAAAATAAACAAATTAATAAAGACTAAAAAAATTTTTAAAAAGAAAACAAAAAATATACATCATTAGTGAAAATAGTTATAGTTATGAAGTCATAGATCCACAGAAATATCAAAATGCACATTAACTGGGATTGTGATCTAAAATGCGATTTAAATGATCTATATCAGAAAAAAAAAGCTAAAGGAACTGGGTTTATCTAGTTAGTGAAGAGATAGATATTGAGTGATAATTCAATGTCAGATGTATGCTGTCAGTGTGTCAGTGTGAGAGTAAGTAGTTAGTGAAAATACATTGAGAAAGGACAAGAGGCTTAGGGTTCTTCTAGAAGGAAAGGTTTAGGCTAAACAGTAGCCTAATCTTTCCCATCTTAAAAGATATGAGACATATAACCAAGGAAATAGACAGCTGCTTTTATTGAAAATGTTTAAGGAAATGGTCTTGCACAGAATAGCCAGTAAAGGTGAGCTAAATAAACTCACAAAACTTATAGTTTTATGATTCTGTATCAAAGGAGTCTTCAAGTGGTCTTGTAATGAAAAACTGTAACACTATGCATTCTCTTAGGGTAACAAGAATCACAAATATTACCACAGGAATACATTTTGAAGATACTGTGACAAATGTGTTTGTAAACCAATTCATAAAATGACCTTAGATGAATTAATAGAGTCATAATAGAGATATATTTTCTATTTTTATAAGAATGAATGCCATTGGAATTAATTTCTGATCAATTTAACCAAATAAAACAGTCTCTTAAGTTACTGTATTATTTAAATCTCTTCCTTAATTCATTCTATCTCAATAAATGATTTTTCATGCACAATTACCCCTTTAATTTTTCTCTCTCAAAGTTCATCTGTCTATCAATTTGTCTTACATGTACACAGAAACTTTTAGGTCCACAGACCAAGAAGTTTGAACATGGATAGTGGGAGGAAGTATTCATTGGTGAAGAGGATACAAATAAGATTAGATTTTGCAGTGATATCACAAAATTAATAGTGTGGATCAAATATGAAAACCTTTAGAAAATGGATTTCCTATCCCCAATGTGTTTTTAAATTGAGAATTGTTAAGTACAAAATCACTGGATGATTGTAAAAGTAAAGATGAAAGAAACTTATATAAAGTTTAATCAGTAACTAGGATTCAATCATTTAAAGCCTATATTCAAAATATCCACAAAAGTTGAAGATGTTATTTCAAAGTTAGTATGTAATATGCCTAAATGTCTTATTTCTTCATTACTATAGGGTTTGTTTGTTTTTTTTGAGGAGGTAGTGGAAGGTGGAGGAAGAACAGTTAAATCAGCATAGACCATAAAATAGAAGAAGTGTCTTCTTACCTGCTCAGATAATTTTTTTCCATTAATGTGAGCCTGCATAACAGCATCATTAACAAGTAAGTGGAAGTTCAGAAGCACGTGCTCAATGTCATATGTCCCATGTATAGTATCAGAAAGTTCTTCCAGTGATCGGATATATCCTCGCCAATGAGGGTCAATTTCTGCCACATTAGCCAAACAGCCTCTTACAACATTAAGGCAGTAGCCCATGCAGGGTTTACTTAAAGTCAGAGCCTGGCAATGGGGACAGTATTGCATCTTCAAGAGGGCTTTGCTGCACTCTTTTGAGAACTGCAGATGATCAGTGGTATTGATGACTTCAATGCCTAAATTAAGGGCCTGCAGGAAAGTCCGGCTGGGTAACAATGATCTCCCCATCTGTCCCATTACAATTTTGGGAACGTTTCCAAAGGGGTTAATATCCTTCCTTGCCATTCGAATGCATTCTGAGTATTCCAGTGAAATATCAGTCACACCAGGGTTAATGAGATGATTGTAGACCAGAGGAAACAGAGTATCAAAGAATCTATTAACAAATTCATCTGGACTGAGGTCGGTGCCAAACACAAAGAGCCCTACATCTGTGAAGAGCTCCTGAACTGAGGCAGCAGCCTCTAAAGCCATGTTCCTGTAAGTATTGCAGAATAAGGTGCTTGTGTAATTCTCTGCCTGCTTGATGAGAGTTTCAAAGGTCTCTGTAACAAGAAGGAAAAGTAGAGATGAATAGTCATTCAATTAATCAGTTAACCAATTAAACAAATGTTTTTTTAAATTCCTACTAGGCTCTTACATGCTCAGCATCATGCGTGGAACTGAGGATACAAATTTGAAAGTGATACAGTACCTACCTTCAAGGAGCTTACATTCTACTGGAACACTGAAGTTTAAAAGACTGAATTGTCATCCTTGGACAAGAGAATAAAGGAATTTCACAGACAACAAATATAATGCTCTAATAAATGTAATGAGGTATCAACTTAGATTTCAGTGATTTTTCTTCAATTGGATACATATGCATATATAAATGCAGAAAAATGTATTATATAGGATCCATATAGTAAACAATAAAAAAAACCTGCAGTTGCCCTACCAACTTCTGACATATGTCAAAATAAGCTGGAAATAGGTATTATATGTAATGTAGCTCACTCCTCTCATTAATTCAGTGGTTATTTCATAATCCAATTAATTAAAGATGAAACATCACCAATCATTTAATTTCCTATCATGGAATCCATTATTTATAGAAGTTGACTAAAGGTGGCATTAAATCTTTCACATAAATACCTTTTTATTATTTAAATTTCTGAGCTTTTCATAATGAAAATCAGTAGAATTATCTATGTAAAACTATTATATAAGAATATATGGTAACATTATTGCTATTACATTTTAGACTTAATGTGTTCATCACCCCATGCATATATTAAAAGCAGTAAATTTATTTTTCTTTTGCCACATTTCTTTTAATTTTCAAGGTACTGCATGTACTGCATTTCCCCCCTCCTTATTTCCTTCTTGCCGTTGTTAGAACTGTATTTTTCTATCTGGAAAAAAAACATTTGAAAGGCAAGGAAGCAGTGGCACAGAAGACAATCTGACCAAGGATACAGTTTAGTTCTTTTCAGCTAGGGGTTGAGGTGAGGCAATGGGAGAATAGATCCCTGTAAGAGACAGGCTATTGTTTTAAGACCCCAGAGGTGGTTACCCAGGGACAGGTCTGTCACAACAGGGCTGATGGAGGTAAGGTGATAATGGCAACATACAATGCGAGAAATATGAAAGGTATAGGGATGAAAAATAAGTCTTGCTTCCCTGAATACTAATAACCTGGGGCCCCTTGTTAGTTATGGCTGTGCCAATGTGCTTCCTCTACTAATCATACCTGAAAGAAAAAAGAAATGAAGCCTTTAAAAGTTTGCTTTTCCTATAGTTCAAGACCTTCTTAGTAAGATGATGTAAAGTAATTTGCTTAAAGTATACAGTATTACTATTTAACTATTAACTGAAAGTTGTAGAGAATACAAGATTCTATTTTTCTAAGCTCTAACTGTAATTTAATATTGCCTTCAATTATGACTTTTAAAAAAACTTTTTTTTTCCTAAAGAGCTATCCATAAGCTTCATTAGACTACCAAAAGTTTCTATGACACACTAAAAACGTTAAAAATTCCTGCTTTTGGCATATTTAAGCATTCTAAGCCTTCTAAACTGCCTGCAGAGTTAATGCCATGAACTTCAAATGTGGCAAAGTAATCACTACCTTAAAATTAAAAATAGGCAGTATCTGTCAAAATATTGTTTTGAGAAGATTTGAATTATTTTAAAGATTATTTTGGTAGTTAGCCACTCAGTGATAGTGGTTCAATGGGGACAGGTCTAATGTGAACACGAATAAAGAAAAGGTCTGTCCTGAAAACTAGAAGGCTGAAACTATCAGATTCAGAGAGAGAGAGACAGACAGAGAGACAGAGACAGAGACAGAGACAGAGAGACAGGGACTGAGAGAGACAGAGAGAAAGAGAGAGACAGAGAGAGTTTTCTCAAGGATTCCAACTTCTGGAGTTGATCACTATTTGGAACTTGATATCATTTTGCTAACCTAGGTGGTGCAAACTGTTTTCTCAGGAGTTCTATAAAATGTCTAGCAAAAAATATTTTAGTCATTCAAATATAGGCCACTTTTGCAAATATGGGGCATACCTTTAAATTAAAGATCTTGGAAAGAAAAATAAGCTTACATACTTCAGTACTTCAAGGGATTTATAAATTTATAATTTATACTTCAAATCTGTGCAATCTCTCCAATGGTACAGAAAACCTTTTAACACCTCTTCCTGCACCATACTTACCTGAATCCTAGAGAAATCTTCTACAGGGGAGTCACTTAATGTACTAGGCTTTCCTCTAGTTTTCATCATTTCTTAGTGTTATTTTTTTGTTTGTTCGTTTTTACAGGGAAGGAACTTCTTTTTGTTTGTTTGTCTTATACAAAGTGTGTACCTAATAGGTGAATAGACAAGGGAAAGCTCAATTTTTTAAACACCAAAGTGAATCTGCATTGACCAGTGAAGTGCTGTATCTTCTGTGTACGATCTTCAATTCCCATCCAAGGCACATTTTGTTTTTTAAATTACTTCTTTATCACAGCAATCCATGACCCATCCAGCATTATTTCCTCCTTCTATACAACCAACCTACTTCCTTTTCTGGTTAAATTTTTCTTGGTGATATATGCTATAATACTTGTTATGTATGGTTCTTAGGTGGTAATATATTGCCTTTTACTTTCTCCCATTCTTCACTTCTTTGTTGCCCTTTGGGTGACAGGCAATGGTGAGGAAACCAAAGGACAGTGATAGATCTACCCTGAAAAATAGTGTCATAAAGCAGTAGTATAGAAAACACTGGTGCATTTTGTGAATATTTTTTTCTAAACACATACACACACATGGCATAATATCAGGTTCAAGGGAACCTAAGATAATGGGTGAAATTTGGGATGGAAAGCAAACATTGTTTTTTTTTGTTGTTAAGTTTTGGGTTTTTTGCTACTTGCTTCCTGACAGAGAGCTTTACTTTACTTTCTATTAAGATGTAAAATGAAATGAATGTCTTTGGACATAGTGGATTTGTTTTGCTTAACCACGCATCTTCATTAGAGAGTTTTATTTTTCTTTTTTTCCTTGTGGTTGGGGGAGATGAAATGCGGAGAAATGAACACTTTTTATACGAAAAAAGTAATTAAAGATGAGCAAACAAATCTCCCTTGAGAAATCTTGTTGTTATTTATCAAAGAAAGAGGGTGCTTACTAGTCATGATGAAGTTTGGCATAAGTTTTACTTCAGGAGAAAGTGTGACATATCAGAATAATACAGTAGTTTCTAAGATATTAAATTAATCCAAATCAATCTAAGAATTCAAGCTATAGGGTGGAATTGATGTTTAGTTTGGTAATAACTATTCAAAAGGACAAATGTGAAATCAGAATTTGAATGCTAGCTCAACCTTTTACTGACTATGTGACCTTGGGTGAGGCATGAAATCTCTCTGCAACTAAAGGTCTTCATCTATGAAGTTAAGATATTGGCTAGATGATATCTGAAGTCCTTTCCCACTTTAAATCAATGAGCCTATGACTTGACATGACTCTTTTGTGCATTCTAAGAACATGTATAAATTTTGAAACATGAATAATTATTATGCTACTCTATTTTCTGTTGAACTGAGCACATGCGTAAAGTCAAAATGGATAGCACACATAGTGGGGAAAGTCAAAAGTTATATAACTGGGGCCAAAGATCTGGGTTGAAATCACAGTCTTATTTTTACTACTTGTGCAACCTTATGCAAATCTCTGTCTCTTATGGAATGTGAGAGTTGTTGAATGGAACACCAGAAATCATTTCCTCTTACACTTGACCCATGCAAGTATAATACTCTCACCAAAAGTCAGATATCCAGGTTCTGTTTGAAACATTTCTCTTAATGGGAAAATTCCTAACTCAAAGGAGTCCATTACAGTTTTTAAATAGCTATGATTGTTAGTCTCTAATAACTGTCAAATCATTCTTCTAAAATATTAGGCCATACTAATTCTATTTGTTTTTTTTCCCATAAACTTTTACAAAGTTTCTCTAGGTAATTTCCTTGATGTAAGAATCAATCAATAAGCAATATTTTTGTAAGAGTGTAGGAACATACAGACAAAAATATTTAAAACAGTTCTTTTTGTGGTACATGTAAGGCCAATCATGAGCAGCTCTCCTGGGGACTGCTACTATGAATAACTTTAAAGATCTAATAGCATTAGTATAGTGAATTCTCTATTTATTCAGCAATAAACTAAAGCATAACATTCAAGAAACTAAAGCACAACATTCACAACAACATAACATAACTACTTATTACTAAGGTGGCCACATAGTCTTAAACAAAACATATCATTCAGTAAGTTACAATCTCCTTAGTCAATACAGAGTGTCTAAGTAAAGTATTTTTTCATCTTGACTGGAGGCTGGCTTCCAATCATCCTTAAGCCAATCATCCTTAAGGGGGAGCAGAAAGTACAAATACCACCTCCCCCTAGGTCACAGCAAGTCACAATCTATCAGTCAATGTAAAGTCTTCTTTCATCTTCACTAGAGGCTGACTTCCAAATGCCACTGTTCCTCTTCCACAGGCTGACGGACCCACTCCCAGTCTTGCCTGGATTCACAGGCAGGCAGCTCTCCTTTCTCTTGCCTAGATTCACACTACTCTTGCCTGGACTTAGGTATGCAGCTTTCTGCTCCTGTTTCATACCTTAGCTTAATGTTCCACTCCAAGCTCTTCAAAGTTTCTGTTTCTAGGAAGACAAAGCTTAACAGAGCTACAACAATATTTACACACATTACCAACACTATCATCTCAATTCACTTTCTATCTGACAATGTAACAAATCAACAAACAAGGCTTCTATCTGAGAAATCAAACACAAATCAACAGTAAAGTCCCAGGACTTTTGCAACAGCAGTAAAGTCCCAGGACTTCTGCAACAGCAGTAAAGTCCTCTTTCAGGACTTCTGTCTAATAACAACAGACAGTGCTTTTGTCTGATAGACCAACAGACAGAATATTATGGAGTGCCAACATCATAAACATTCTCTCAGTTCCCAAAAAGTACACAGATTTACAGAGTTCCAAAACCACAAATATTCTCCTTCTCAGTTTTGCTTGGTCCCACCTCTGCTCCTTCCTGTTATACCTTTCCTGTTCCACTCTTTTGGCAAGCTCCTCCCCCTGTGGTCTCCATGTGAGAATGTTAGGCCTATTAAAGGCAGGAAAGGTTTTCAAATTCCCTTAGGCCTATTAAGGGCAGACAAGGTCTCCTGACTTCCTTAGACTTATAAAGGCCAGGGCAATATATACTGTTTCTAACAAAGACTTTTGATACAATCAAAGAAAGGCTCAAAGGCACTTGAATTGCTGAAAAAAGTCACAAAGTATTACTTTGCTTGCCATTACAGTATCAAAGAATTGGAAAATGAAGGGATGCCCATGAATTGGGGAGGAGTTGAACAAGTTATGGTATATGGATGTGATGGAACAGTACTGTGCTATAAAAAAAATGATGAAAGGGATGACTTCAGAAAAACCTAGGACTGATATAAAGTGAAGTATTACAGAACAAGGAGAACAATTTACACCGTAAATATTATAAAGATAACCAGCTGTGTAACTAACACCATACTTGTGCAGGAACTAGAGATGAATGGATTAAATAACACAATCTAGAACTGGTTGGATGGAAGAATTCTAAAAGTGTTTAAATTGAATGCCAATGTGACAGGAGATCTAATTGAACACCTCAGGGATCTGTGCTCAACCTTATGCGGTTTTACATTTTTATCAATACTCAAATAGATGACACGAGAACAAAAATCTGCAGAGGACATCAAGCTAGGAAGGATAACTAACTGAATGACAGAGTCAGGGTCTGAAAGAATCCTGATAGGCTAGATTCTACTTTAGCTTACAAAACATCGGGTTGAATCAAATACAATTAAATGCAATAAAGATAAATATTAAGTCTTGCACTTGGGTATGAAAAAAAATCAACTTAAGATATTATGGGAAAGACATGGATAGATAGCATTTATTCTTGAACACTATTTTGAGGTTTTATTAGATTGCAAGCAAGCTTAAGAGTCAATGTGTGATATGGAATCTTTATAAATTTTATCTATCTCCCCCAATCCCTAAAAAATTAGACTGAGTTGTAAATGTAAAAGTAAAAAATGTAAATACATCAGAGAATGTTCTGAGGAGGAGAGATAGAAAGGCCAAGGATTTCAGATTATGTCATAAAAGGGTTAGTTGGAGGAACTGGGAGGATGAAAATTACAAGTTAAGGATGATTCTGCTTTAGAAGCTAGGTTACTGGAAGAATGATGTAGCATGAGAGGATGTACTTTATACTTCTAGAAACTAGAAAGGATAGTTATGAATACAGAAGAGACATACTACCATTTCAATTTTCTGCTTTTAGTCTCTTAAGACAAAAGGACAGTCAGTCAATAAGCATTTATTAAGTACCTACTAAGTGCCAGGTAATATGTCAAATGCTAGGGATACAAAGAAAAATAAAAAACAGTCCACAGGGCAGTTAAGTGGCACAGTGAATAGAGCACTGGCCTGAAATCAGGATCACCTGAGTTCAAATCCGGCCTGTGACACTTGACACTTAACTAGCTGTTTGACCTTGGGCGAGTCACTTAACCCCAACTGCCTGACCTCTCCCCCCCTCAAAAAAAAAAAAAAGAGACAGTCCATGCTCTCAAGAAATTGACAGTCTTACTGGGCAATTTAAATAATATTTCTTTAAATATTTTATACATAAAGAAAAGCACCATAATCCCTATTACCACTACTGCTGCAGGTTTACCATTATTCCTACTCACCTCCACTTCCCAATGCACCTGTTTAGGGGTATCTTATTTTCCCTCTGAATGCTCCAACTTACTCTGAGATCAAGGCCTTCCATAAAACCTATAGAAAATAAATGATGCTTGGGACAGCCAGATGGCTCAACGAGTAAGAGCACTGGCCCCAGTGTCGGGATGACCTGGGGTTCGAATCTGGGCTCAGATACTTAGCACCACACCCAGAAATAACTGGCCGTGTAACCTTGAGCAAGTTACTTAACCCCAATTGCTTTAGAAAAAAAAAAGAAAAGAAATGATGCCAGATGATGCCAACTCAGACTGTGAAATTTAACAAACTGCAAAATCAATTGAAGTTTCTTCTAGCTATTTTAGAGTGAGAGAAGTTCTATCCTCATGGGCAGCTTGCCATCACTTTAACAATAAAAGCTATTTCTATAGGTAATGTTATTGAAATAATGATGTTAGAGTAACCTCTTTAGCATGACATGAACAGGAATTTTATCACTGTTGTCATTTTTTTTTTGTTTCTTTCTGAAAGACAAAAATTATAAGATACAAAATGCCTGTTACAATTTAAGGACACACTATATTAAAGTTAAGTGCTGAGATTGAACACGCATAAAAGAATAAATCACAAAGACTATAGATAATCAATAGATTGCACAATGTACTTCTCAACTGAAGAGAAGTTTTCCAGGTTGAATTAACATTTCTGTGCCCTGCAAATCCACAGGGCATTCAACGAAGAATGTCAGCAAATGATTTATTACTCCCTTGTCCTTTTGTAGACAGTTTATACCAAAAACTCTATTTGCCCCTCTGCATACAGAAGCTTTGTTCTTTTAAGAATTAGTTACCTACTGTGTTTTCTCCTGGTGTTCTTTTTAGAATTAGATTTAAATGTTTAAATGAAAAGTGTAATAATATTCATTATTTTTGCTCTGAACCAAGGAATGATTCCTGAATTGTTTTAATAAAAACACAATGAGAAATCCTTGTGACCAGTTGCAAGTTGTGATTTCACTGAGCTTCTCTGAAGCTGTTAGGATTCAAATTATCAGAGTTTCCCTTTCAGATTTCTGCCACATGAATAACATTGGCCACCCCATGGAATATGTAAATACTTTCTTAAGCGCATCCTGGCTTGTTTCATTCTCCCTGTCAAAGCAGAATGACACTTGCTGACAAAGTATGAGGAAACTTTTCTCTCCATCCTTGTAAAGACTGCACTATGCAATTTATAATCTTACTCTTCAAGAATGAGTCATCTGTACAAAATAAATGGTGTAGGGGCAATCAATCTATAACCGAACTCTTTTAACATAGTGATCATTAATACAGCAATGACAGCCCCTGACAGTCTGCTAGGGACACCCTTATGTGGCAAGCTAATCTTTCATGTTTGGCATGGTGGGAAGGGGTGGTTTGGTCCCCCATGTATGCACTCAGGATGCCTTTTTGATTCACCCATTTAGAGCTAGTAACTTTGTATCATTTTAGAGCATCTGAAAACCAGCAAGGCCCTTTAAACGACTGTGGCTAGAATCAACCCTATTCCCGCAAACGTCCACAGATAAGATAAGAACTTAAAAACTGCCAACTTGGCCAGTTCCTTCATGACTTAGGGTAAGACAACTCTATTTGAAAAGGAATCTTCCTATGTTCCCAAGATAAACAATTTTACAGTTTATTAAAAAAAAAAAGAATGAACAATTTAGTAATTATAAAGAACTGTCAGTTCTTTCTTTTTTATTTTTATTTTTTGGAGGGGGGAAAACAAGGTAAGTGGGGTTAAGTGACTTGCCTAAGATCACACAGAGCTCTTTCTTTACCTAACTAATTAAATTCAACCACTATTTATTATAGATATACTGTGTGGAGTATAAATTCTTCTAGCCACTGTGGGAGATACAAAGTTAGGAGGTGATTTCTGCCTGCGTGAAGCTTGTAGTTGAGTTAAAAAAAAAAGAATATTAAGTTGATGAAACTATACCCTATTTCATAGCAACCCTTTAAAGATGAATTATCCTATTTTTGCAGATTAGAAAACAAAAGCTCAGAGAAGTTAAATTATTAACTCAAGACCACATCACTAGTAAATGACATAGATTATTTTTTTACTCCAAATCCACAGTTTCTTTTACCATGTTCATGCTTTAATTTTTGCAAAAATAACCCCTTCCTAATATCTTCAAATACTCTATTTTAGTTGATGCCTTTTTTGCCCCCAAAACATTACCTTAACACAAAATGTATATTTTATCAGTAAAAGACAAATCAGAATGACAGATTTGAACTCAGAGACAGGAGTTTTACAATTCCACTACTTAAAATCTTTATAACTTTGGACAAGTCACTTGATCTCTGTGGGTCTTAGTTTCTTCATTTTTAAAAAGAGGCAATTGGACTAAATGACATTTAAGCAAATGATTTATTATTCCTTTTTCTCTTCCTGGACAGTTTATGCTTAAAATTCTATTTGCCCCTCTGCACAGAAAAGTTGTTTTATAGAGAAGCTATAAATCTATATCCCTACTTTTCATTACATATTATCACAGTTTCTCTTCCAATTAAATTTAATAAATATGTAATCAATGTTTACTGTGTATATTGATCACTCTTCTAAGTGCAAAGGAAAAAACAAAAGTGGAGGAGACACATTTCTCATCCTCATGGAATTTATGATTTAGTAAGGGATAAATGGCACATATGCAAATAATGACAACACAAAAATATTATGCTATGTCTAAAGAAGAAAAGAAGTTCACTTCTAAATGATATAATTAAGGAAACCTTCATAGAAGAGATGATATTGACATCCGTGCCAAGTATCAAAAGGTGAATAGGATACAAAAGACAGAAATGCAAGTGAAGGTCATTTCGTTTGTAGACAATGGTGTGAATGACAGTATAAGGGTCAGAAAACAAATATATACCAAATGGATGAAAACTGTAATGGTATAGCAGGGCCCAGAGCAACTTCAGAGAGTGTATGATGTAGAGGTTGTCTCTGAGAGGTACATGGCCTTCAGCAAAGCTAGTTCTGAGTCTCTCCAGCACAGCCTTACTTATTTTTACTTATTTTAAAATCAGTCACCAAGCCTATAATCACAGCCTCTCAACCTTAATAGGACCCCTCTGAGCTTATATGTTGTTGGAAATTCCTTCAAAAATTCATAATTATCTTCACACTATGAATAAGACTTCAATGAGGGCAAATAGGAAATCATTTCATAAATATGAATGATTAGAGTTGTAATGTATTTTTGAAACTCTTGCCTCTACTGGTTCTTTTCATAAAATTTCTCCTATTTCCCATAGTAAGCAATTAACAAATACTCCCTCTCCCTCTTCCCCAGTTTGTCCTATTCTATTAGTTATATTGCACATACTATTTCTACTAGTTATGCTACAAAAATTATCAATGGCCTAAAAATTTCTTTTCCAAATGTTTGTACTCCTATTATTTGTAGGTATTTTATTTTCCTTTGTCATCAAATTCAGTTATTTCAGGTTTTCTCCTGGCAGCATATCCCTCCAGACTGTTGACTATTCTTATTTTTGTTAAAATCGTTTTTAATTGTCATTTTCTGAGAGAGATTTTTTTGGTTTGTATTTGTTTTTACTTAGAACTAGTTATTTATAGAATGAGTCTCATAATATCTCCCTAGTCTCATGATTTCTGGCATGTTTGGCTGCCAAATGGCATTATAATACGAAGGCTAATTTGCTTGTCTCTATTGCCTCTTTAATGATGAATAAATATTCCAGTTGGACACAGACTAAAAATTCTTCAACTCATATTTCATGCTCAGTTGCATTTGAGCAATTCAACACTTCTGGAAATGAATAGCTGACTTAAAATAAGAGACACAAATGCCATGGTTCCATCCCATTCTGGTTCTCTCTGGGCCACTAAAAAATTCCAGCAAATAACTTAGAGGACAGGGAAACAATAAATTGTATAGGATATATGGACGAAAGAGAGTGGACCCAGGAAAAGGATACCAAGGTTCAAAATACCTTGGGTAATCTCTTTTAGGTGCAGACTTGAGTTGGATAGCAGAAAGACTTCTAGGTGTCCGTATGGAATAATGCATTTGTTCAATAATGGTGCCTTTGTGCCCAAACTAAGAAGAACTTTGTAGAATGTTTCCAAGTGGATCAGAACCTCCAAGATTGGCCTCCCAACTCTGGTTCATCCTGTGTTTCAGAAATGTGAAACAAAATCAAATGGCACTGGGAGCTATCATCTTAGGAAAGTTAGATATAGGTAAGACATCATAATAGGGATTGACTGGGAGCCCAAGCAGCCAAAAGACAATATAAATGAATTAGGACCCTGGTGAATAGGGAAATTCAGAGGTTCTAAAAACAACTTAAGCTATCTCATAATCTTTCTCAGAGCTAGGTCTGGTTAAAATGCTTATGGTATTACATCATGCTGCCTGCTACCAGGCACTGTCTTCTCTAGGGATGTGGAATGAAGGGGGAAAACTCAGCTAGGCTAATTCAGATGGACAATTCTGAAGTTGCATATCATATAGATTTTCATTAGTATTTATTCCTCTGACACATACACACACAAACACATAATATATGTGTGTTTATGTATATATATATGCATGTGTATATATCTATGGTATATGTATATAATATGCATGTATATATCTACAGTATATTATATAGACCACATAGACCATATCTACACTGCTCCTTTTAGCCTAAACCAACTGCTTCATGACACTCACTATAAAAATGAAGAGGTTAAGGGTGAGGGGTGCTCAAGACTCCAAAATACCAACATGGTGGGTCCTGCCAAATGAATTCGACTCAAGTCTTCTCTCAGCCAAAGAAAAGCAAAGTTTATTAAAAGTTCACTTGTATTGGACACAGAGTAAGTCTGTGCTAGAAAATTCTATGGAGCTCTCAAATGTGCTCTTACAAATAGGTTATATTTGCAATCACTTATTGGCAAGTCTAATCTCAGATATACCAGTCAATTCACACATTCTAGCCAAGTCCAATCAACAAGCATTTATTAAGCATCTATTTGGTGCCAGGTACTATTACTAGTTCTGAGGATATGAAAAAGGGCAAAGAAAGTCTCCATGATTTCAAGGAGCTCTGAGCCTAATGGAAATCCCTCAGAAGGATCAATCAGTATTCATTGCATTCACTTGTTTCATCACAGCTACAGAGTTGTAGAAGAAATTTCACAGAATGGCACTCATTAGCCATTGTGCTACTACCACCTATGCTCTCTTTTGCCTCTGGGGTCCCCCTTCCTTACTGTACTGATGTGTGGAATAGTTTCAATGTCCAATATATTGTCTATCTGCTCTACAACACCATGGGCCAGAGGCTAGGAAAGGGGGTATATATTCCTGACAGAAGGGCTATGGGTCTGCTAGACCATAATAAAAAATCTTATATTTGAGTGTGTTGGAGAGTTACAAAACAGTGAACAGTGTGAAATGAATTGTAAAGATTCACTCTGAAGTTACAGACAGTTTAACAAATATTCTGTTTCTAACCTGACAAGAGAGGAACTCTCAGAAGTTGGGCAATAATTTAGACCATTACATTCCTTCCAAATAGCAGAAGGAAAAATCACAACACCTTCAGCGAAAAATCTGATTACAGAAATGGGCTATAAAGCACAAAATCAATCACAACAAGAAAATACAGTTTTATTCCAAGAACCATTCCAGCTTCCACGGATGTTATCAGAAAATGTTTTGACACTGACATAGTCACAAGGAGAATGAGCAGTTTGTAACAATTATTTGTGAAAACTACAAAACCTAATATCTAGCTACTGGATCTAGGAACCAGGAGCTAACATTGTTGAAATTCTAACTGGATAGGTATAGAAAAGCATAGGAATGTGATTTCCTTGTCTAATGTGTTCTCTTTGGTAAATACAGGGTGCTTCTGAAGACGGTGTAGAGAACCAGATTTAGAAATAATCCGGCTTTTCTTTATGAATGTGTATTTATCGCCAAAAAAAGGGAGAGAAAAGACTTACTGCCCTTTGCTTGAAGGATTTTTATAATGAGTACAGAATCTTATCATTATAATTTAACAGCCCAAGAGTAAGGGACTTGGGGATGTCAGCATGTCAGGATGGAAGAAAATTTGAAAGGTCATCTAGTCTATCCCCTTTATTCAGTTAGAAAAACAATATCTCTAATACAGATGAGTCTCTCTCCTAGTCTGAAAAACCTACAAAGGAGTTCCTGTAATACCTCTCAGTAACTAATTCCAAAGATTAATAATGCTTAGAAAACATACCCTGTCTATATCTTGTCTGTTACACAGTTTTCTCCTCTGTTATATATGAAGGCAGGAAGTGTTATTTGGGGGGGTGGGTTATTGCTTTTTTGTTGTATACCCAAGGTTTAGTACACTTTGTAGTACATACTAGGCACTTAATAAATGCTTTTTTAAATTGATGACCACTATATCTAGTTTTCAGCCATGTGTACAGAAGTTTAAACCCTATTTCTCCTCCTTCTCCTCTTTCTTCTTCTTCTTCTCCTCCCTCTCCTCCTCCTCTTCCTCCTCTACTGATTATAGTATATGAGAAAAATTCATATCGTTTCCAGTCATTCAAACCTGGGCCATATTAGTAAGGTTCTAGTCAACAAGAGGTATTAATGGAAGAATAACTTCATAATTCCTTGGTGCTGGACTGTTTCATCTAAGCCACAGCTTTGTGATCTTCTTAAGTTGTTGTAATATTTCAAAATACCATTCCCAAAGTCCACTGCAGTGCTTCAGAGTGGAATGGAGGTAACTTTGCATAGGGGGATGGGGTGATATAATCTGACCTGGTACTTAGGAAAATCATTTTGGCAGCTGGAGGATGGATTGGAGTGAGGAAAAACTTGAGGCTGGCAGACCCACCAGTAGGCCACTGCATTAGTACAAGCATGAGGTGATGACAGCCTGCACTAGCACGGTAATATTATCAGAAGAGATAAGGGAATATATTTGAGAGATATTACAAAAGTAAAATTGATAGGCCTTAGCAAAAGATTGAATATGGAAAGTAAGAGAAAGTGAAGAATAGAGGATCTCACCCTGATTGCAAGTCTGGAGAAGTAAGAGGGTGGTGGTCCCCTCAAAAGTAATAGAGATGTTTGGATGGGGCAAAGTTTCGTGGGGTGGGAAACCTGAAGTCTTGAGGCCACATCTGGCCCTCTAGGTCCCCAAGTGTGGCCCTCTGACTGAATGCAAACTTTAAAGAACAATTGTTTGTTCTGTAAAAACTTGAACTCAGTCAAAAGGCTACATACAAGGACCTAGAAGTCCACATGTGCCCTTGAGGCCACAGGTTACCCACCCCTGTTTTAGAGAAAAAGGTATTGAGTTCAGTTTTGGACATGTAAAGTTTAATAGGTCTTCTGGATAGCCAGTTTAGGATATCCAAAAGGCAGTTGGCGATGTGAGAATGAAGGTCAGCAAAGAAGACAGGATAGGTAGATTTGAGAATCATCAATATAGAGGTGGTAACTAAGTCCATGGGAGCTGATGAGATCACCAAGTGAAGTAATATAGAGGGAGAATAGAAGAAGGTTCAGAACAGAATCCTAAGGGACATCTATAGTTAGTGGGTATGACCTGGATAAGGATCTAGCAAAGGAGACTGAGAAGGAGTGATCTCATAGGTAGGAAGAGAACCAGGAGAGTGCAGTTTCCTAAAAATCTATAGAGAAAAAGAGAATAAGGGGAAACCAGATTTCAGTAGTAGTTAAAAGATGGAAGTAGTGGGAGAAGAAATGAAACTTGTTACCTTATGATACAAGCATTCCAGAGCTCACAGTAGAAAGGTTAGGTTACATTTGGCTGGAGTTTGGGGGTGGGAGAGTTGAAGGAATAAGGACTTGGGTGTTGATGGAAAGAGGTTTGGATGGTATTCTCTAGGAGTTCAAAATTACTGGGATGTATTGAGTATGACCAGAAGTGAGTATGTTCATCATTGAGTAGAAGACATCACTCCTCTTTCCCAGAAGAGGCTGGAGATTATGCAGGTAATTGCACTGCCAGAAACAGAAATACTGAATCCCATGGACTTTCCTCTTCCTCTTCCCTCAGGGAACAGAAGTATCAGGAAATACAATCCAAGGTTGGAAAGAATATCTATCCTCTTTTCACTGGAGGCTTTCCATATTGGCAAGAGGGATTAGGAGCAGCAGTTGCCTTGTTCCGGCACACATAAAAGTCAAGTTTATTAGTTCAACAAAACTTAAACCAAGTATGTCTGATAGTACATATAATACTACACACCCCTAGTCCTCCATTTTTACAATTAAGAATGGAAGGTGACATTCTATCATAAGCCCTTTGCTGGGCAGGACAGTATAGTCTTAACTATATTGAAAGCTACTTATTAGATTGTAAACTCCAAAAGAACAATGACTGCATCTTATCTGATTTTTATATCTCCCTCAGGCCCTAACCATTTTGAGGAAATTATCTAGAAATGTATAATTATTTGTGATTCTACTTTCTCCCTCTTTGCCCCTCTCTTCAGTCTTGCCTTCATGATAACATAAGAATCAGCTTTCTAATACATGTTGCATGGCACAGTGTGGGGGAACTGGCTCTTGTCTTAAGGAAATTATTATTTCTTTTTATTAACCTTTACTATGTGGGGTTCAGGGTCACTTCTCTTGATTAGGAGGTCATTTGATTGGCTGAAGCCTGCTCATAGGATAGCAATATCAAGCAAAGACCTGAGATATTCATGAGATGAGAAGTCAAAAGAGAGCAAAATTTCCCAAAGTAACAACTTTATTTGTGGAATGAGCCTAACTTGCTCCAAACTTATAGCTATATTTGTGATATGTAAACCTCTCCCCTCAAATAGCCCATTACAAACTCTAAATCTTGCAAACTTAGCTTTCATGTTTATAAACTCTAAAACTAAATCAATTTTACTAAGTCTCTTCCTTAGAGGGTATATGACATTATGATTCTGTTTAACTAAATCTGTTTAACTTTTATCATCCAAGAGGATGTACCAGATTTCTGTATGATCAAAAAGTATTTCTCTGTCTCTCTGAAGTAACTGAAAACAATAAAAGTCTTGTTAGAACCCTAATTGGGGTTCATAGTAATTCTTTTGAGTTGTGAACCTGTGCTTAAGTATAATAAAATCTGGGTTTTAATCTCCGAAAACTCTGTGTTGTAATAGTATTATTCTGCAGTAATTACCTATTCACAAAGAACTCAGTGGGAATATTTATTTTTCCCTATCACTCTGGGATCACAGGACCTGAATTCAAATCCTTCCTCTGATTTTACCACCTGAATGACCTTCATTGGTCAAATCTCTTAATCTTCCATGGTCTCAATTTCCTTTTCCATAAAATAAAAGAGTTGGGCTAGATACTCTAAGGCTATGATCAGATATCTGATCACTATTTAAAAAAAACCTATATTTTATTTTAAAAAATCTTTAGTAGCTTCCTATTGCTTACTAGGGGAAAAAATTAAACTTTTTTCTTTTTTTGCTTTTTTTGGAGAGGGGAAGACAGGGCAATTGGGGTTAACTGATTTGCTCAAGGTCACACGGCTAGTAAGTGTTAAGTGTCTGAGATCAAATTTGAGCTCAGATCCTCCTGATTTCAGGGCCAGTGCTCTATTCACTGTGCCACTTAGCCACCACAGAAATTAAACTTCTTAACTAGTCATTGCATCTGTCCCCAAACAGTTTTTGTAGGTTTCTTACAAACTATTTACCTTCATGAATTCTTAACAAAATTGAAGGATGGCTAGGTGATGCAGTGAATAGAGCACCAGCTGTGGTCCAAATCCAGCCTCAGACACTTAACACTTACTACACTTGTGACCTTGGGGCGAGTCACTTAACTTCTGAAAAGCAAAAAAAAACAAAAAACCCAAAACTGAACAAGGTTCTATTTTAACATCCAGGTGTGTGTGTCTGTGTATGTGTGTGTGCGTGTGTGTGTGTGCGTGTGTGCGTGTGTGTGTGTGTAGTCTTTTTTGGAGGGGGAAAGGCAGGGCAATTGGGATGAAGTAAGTTAAGTGTCTAAAGCTGGATTTGAACTCAGGTCCTGCTGACTCTAGGGCCAGTGCTCTATTCACTGACCCACCTAGTTCCCTCGTATGTGTGTGTGTGTACTTACATATATACATACATATACAGATATAGAATATAAACAATATTTAAATATACACACATACATATATACCAAGGTATATAGATAGACAGACAGACTGACACACAGATAGTATATAAACTCTATATCTATCTTTCTATGTCTATTATTGTATCTTGAAGCATTTTGACTTGTCTAAATTTCTCTCTTCTTTCAGGGTTCAATTCTAGTGTCATGTCCTTATAATTTCATTAGTTATTTACAAATCACTAACTGTATTGCTCCCCTTCCTCCCTTCAATTTCTTCTGTTCCTTCAAGAAAACATTCAAATCCTATCATATGCCAAGTGACCTTTACTGACTGCCCTTTTCCCTCTGAGATCACCTTCCATTTGAATTGTACAGTTATTCCTTCCACATAATGGGGGTTAGGGACATGGAACCCCAAGGATCTAGAAAAGCTGTATAAAATTCTTTGGCCCTTCATACTAGAGAATAAATCTCATTTGTTTTCTTTTATGGCATGTTTATTACAATAAGTACCTTATTGCAAAATTCGAGTTGATATCATAAAATACTATACATATATTTTGTGCATTTCTGAGTTTCTCAACTTTTTCTGTGTTGTCTGCTGGCCTTCATGTGTCATCTGTGACTTCCACAAACTTCCCCCAAAATTCCCATTTAGTTTCTTATGCTGACCCGGGATAAATTAAAACTGTGATGGGGAAAATCAAGATGTGGAAGGATAACTGTATGTATCTTGTATGTATATTGTTGCTTACACATTATTTACCTCATTAGAATGTCAGATCCTTAAGGGCAGGGACCACATTATTTTTTTTTCATATCCTCAGTGCTTATCACAGTGACTGGTACATTATAATTAATGCTTGTTGACTTAACTAGACCCCATCACAAGATTACAAATTCCTTGAGGATAAAGACTGTATGAATCATTTTAGGTTTGAATATGCAGGGATACTTGAGAAATAGCCACTAACTTGCCTAGTTTGACTTGATTTCTCAATCCCTGTTATCTAGCCCTGATTCCATTCTATTTTTTTGTAAATACAGATGAAGGTAGAGAGGAAAGCAGGAAGTATCTTATATTACTGTTATTTTTTTCCTGGTATCATATATTAACAGTTTTTATTCTTCATCACATGCAGATAAATCATAATTGTTCTAAGTCTTCTAATAGAAGTGGAGAGCTGATCAAATTATTCTTTAGGGATTTAGATATAAAAATCTATGGAATAAAATTTTATTATTATATTGCTTCATGGGAAGTGTTTTTGTGGCTTTGTAAAGTAAACTCGTAAATAGAAAGTAGAATAACCTGACAGAAAAAGCCAGTGCCCATGAGAAGCAAATTCTAGGAGAGAAAAGAGTGATCTCAAAGTTCATCCTATGGTACTATTCAATAGAAGAGCAGTGGAATGGAAAGTCATCAGTACCTGGGTTGGTGACTTTTCAAGTTCTGGATATATGTTGATAGCTGACAATTTGGTCATCAGGAGTGATAGTTACTTCTTTATTCAAGTGAATGTAATACTGTCTCACACACTGAAAATTTCCTCCCTCTACCATGTAGCAGCAAGCACCCCAAGTGTCCTCAGGGTGGCTGCTCACACAGGTTCTTAGATCTGCTTTGATAAAGGAAAGAAATTCAAAATGGGTTAACAAGCTTACTTTCATCAGTCAAACATATGTATCATTTACCTAGTTCAGGGGAAAAAGGTCAGCACCCCGAACTTCAGAATATACAGACAGAATTATCAAGACAGAGAAACAGATCAAGTAGACAGTTTCCAAACTGTCCAACCATTACATCCATAACAAATCAACATCTGGGTTTCAACATCTGGGTTTTTCAAAGCCGAGGGGGAGCTCTCAACAATGGCTTCCCAGAATCCAGATCAAATCACAGAATACTTCTCAAAGTGAGCCCCAAAACAAAGCTACACATCAGGGCTTATATAGCCTTCTCCTGGCTCAGAGAATGTAACAACCTTTTGGACCCACTGGCCAATCAAAAAGTATCTACTGAAAAACAAGCCTCCCACCTCAGGCTCCAGGTGCACTTTAGCCTAGGGGCAGGGAAGATCTTTAAATTTTCATTCCCATTACATACCACTATACTAGAAGTTCTTGACCTAGTAGGTGAACTTTAAAAAAATATTTTGATAATTTTATTTTGATATGTTTAATAAAAAGTGTGTCTTGGTTCATTGATTGAAAGTAATATTCTGAGAAGGTTTCATCAGAATGCCACAGAGGTTAATGAAACAGAAAAGGTTAAGAATCACATCCCAAGATACTCATGATAGGGAACAAAACTACTCTACTATATTTCCTACCTATTCAAACTTTTGAGAAGTAGTGAGGCATAACAGGTAGAGGGTCAGTCTTAAAATCAGAAAGCCTTTTCTTTGAGTCCATCTCTGACACACTGTCTCTGTGACTATGTTCATTCACTCAAAATGCCCCTCACAATACTTTAAGACTATTGTTTACAGACAAGTCTCTCTGAATCTGCATGTAAAGTGTTTTTATTAGAAAGCAGTATATAAATATACATTGATATCTGTGCTATAAGCTATGTACAAATAAATGACTACTAGGGATTGAGAGGAAGGAGGAAGAAAGGGAGGAGGAAATGGAAGAGTAAGAGAAAAAGAAAAGGAACAGGAAGAATGAGAAGGGAGAAGAAGAGGAGAAGGAGGAGGAGATAGAGATGGAGACAGGAACGAAGAAGAAGAAGGAAGAGGAAAGAAGAAGAAGGAAGAAGAAAAGAGGAAGAAGAAGAAGGAAGAAGAAAAAAAGAAGAAGGAAGAAGAAGAAAAAGAAGAAATGTATTCTACTCCCAATAATGTAAAAGATTCTGACCATATTGGGAGGAAAAGTGATGAAATTCACCTGGCTGAATGAATGTGTCGCTATTGGCTTGGTTGGAGAATAGCTGCGTTGAGTACCCACATAAGTAAGAACACACAACCACTAAAAATCCAAGACTAAGGATTACAAAGACAGTCACTCGGTCAAATGTCAAATGTCTGCCTTAATGAATGCCTATTTGGCTTGGGGTTATGTTGAATGAGGAGAAATATTAGTCAGGTGCATCTGTCTGAGAGATGAATGGATTTTATTCTGTTGTTCCAAAGACAGAACACAGCAATGATGCGAAGGGAAAGGAATTGTATCAGTCCTGTGAAGGACTCTTTTAGTTACCATGGGAATGATGGCTTCTATTTCTGTCTGGCATGATTAGGAAATGACAGTGTTTTTCTCAACTACAATTTCTTAGACTCATTTGGTTGTAGGGTCACTCTCATCACTCTCATATGTTATACTGCATCTGATGTTTATAATATCTATTTATTGCAATATATTCTTTTAAGAAATTCCAAGAAAAGTACTTGGTCACACTTAAGAGGACCCCCCCTATCCCCCCCACACACACCAAATTACACAATTTGTGCTTGTGACACTACCCTAGATAAAAGTAGTCTGCGGTGCTGCATCCACTCAAATTCATAGTTCATGAGAGCCTACAATGTATTTCTTTTCATTAATAAACCAGAGGACACAATTTTTTCAAAGCAAAACTACTTAATGAAACAGCATAGCAAAAAGTAGCAATAAAATATTTCCCCCTGTAAATTTGGGGCAAAAGAAAACATTGGATCAGTGGGAAGAGTAAACACATGTAAGGAACACAGACAGAGGAGTACACACATAAGGAACATGTATGGCCAAAACAAACATGCATAATGACATAAACACAGGGAATGTGAATGATCAGGGTACATAGGCACACACATAGGAAATTCTTGTAGCTGGTGTATACATATGGAGGGGTAATCAATGTCTGTAACTACAGGAATACTGCTAACTCTTGGTGGTGTCAGTCTAATGTTTCTGCCAAGTTTGCTCCCCTTTGATGGCATGAGGCTTATAGTTTCTGCTGGATACTTAGTTTATGCCTATCACTGATCCCTGCTAGTATTGAATGGTGGTTGCTGATCAGTGTTGTTCCACTGTTTACAGCCAAGTATAACTTTGGTTAAGCTAAAGTTCTTCTCTTTGCTCATATGTTCTAACTGTAGGTTGATATTTCAGCTGATGTGTGATCTGCTGCCCCTTCTCACAGGCAGAAGAGTGGGTCACCCATTGTTCTTTTACATTTAAGTATGGAGGTCTTTTTTTTAAGCTTTTTTAAAAAAAGAGAACAAACTAAAAATTCTTCAGTCCTTTTTCCTCTGATTAATCAGAGGATGGAGGACGAGTAGAAATTGTCCCTATTTTCCTTCAAGACTTAGCTTAAAATGTTTAAGCTCGTAAAATAGATCCGTTGCTACAAGTGCCAAGCCCTTTGGAAGAGAGAACTACTTCAGCTAACCAGTTCTTTCAGCACGGAGTCTAATGCTCATTTCTGGTGATCAAAACAAGGTCTCTCCCGAGTTTGGTTCCAGCCTCAGACACTTAACACCCACACAAAGAAACTAGCTATGTAACCTTGGGCAAGTTACTTAACCCCAATTGCCCTCCAAAAAAGCAAAAAAAAAATTGGAAAAGAAGCAGATCATACAGCTTTTTGGGAGGCCAGGTGGCACAGTGAGTAAGAGCACCATCCCAGAGTCGGGAGACCTAGGATCAGTTCCAGCCTCAGATACTTAACACCCACACAAAATAACTGGCCATGTAACCTTGAGCAAGTTACTTAACCCCAATTGCTTTAAAAAAAAAAGCAAGGTCTCTGTCAGTGGCCTCAGTCCAAGTTAGTCTTAGACATGTCTTGTGGCTTCCTTCTTAATTTCTGATTAGTAAACTGCATCCAGTCAGAAACTGTTTAGAAGCTATACTTCCAGGATGAGGTCAAGGATTGTGAGGGTTAAAATATTTCCTACTTTATTAAATTTATCAAGGTAAAAATTCTTTTGGGTTTAAGAAGGGGGAGGGAGAAAATGCTCAGAAACAAATCCAAGCCCTAGTGGGAAAGGTCATATTCTTCCCCCCTGCCTACTCATTCCTAGAAGCATTGCTCCCTTTAATATGTATATGTGGTCAACAAAGATTAGAGAATCATCAAATTTCAAAGTGTGACAGTACCCTGTAGTCCAGCTAATCCAAACAGTCAGTTAAGAAACATTTACTAAGCTCTAACTATGTGTCAGGAGGCATTGTGCTAAGTGCCAGAGATATAAAGAAAGGAAGAAAACATACTCTGCCCTCAAAGAGCTCATAGCAGGAAAGATAATGCTGCAAATAACTATACACATACAAGATTTATGTAGTGTTTTGGGGAAGCAATTTCAGAAGGAAACTACTGAGGAGGTGGGAAGTGGTGAGCCAGATAAGGTCTCATGCAGAAGACAGGATATGGTCTTGAAGGAAGCCAGGGGGTAGAGATGAGGAGGAAGAGTATCCCAGACAAAAGGAGAAACAAAGAACAGTCGTCAGACGGCTGACACAAGGAACAGGGAGATAGGTTCTGTTATTGTCTGCATTTTACTGATATAGAACCTAGGGTAACAGGGACTAGGTGACTTATCCAGTGTCTGAAGTCAAATTTGAACTCAGGTCTTTCTGAGTCCAGGTCTAGCACTCTATCCACTGAACCACCTAGTGTGTAAAACTCCTAAGAAGGTAGGATTGGCGGGATTGTGAAGGACTTTAGAAGTCCAGCAGATTTTATATTGGATACTAGATAAAAGGGAGACATTGTAGTTTTTTGGGGTAGAACGGGTGCTCAGATATCGCCCAGAGGTCATGCACAAGTCAGATGTGTGCCTTAGGATGATCATTATGGAAGTTATATGGACCATGGTCTTGATGAGGGAGAGATCTGAGAAAAGTAGACAAACCAAAAAGCTATTACAATAGTGCATACATGAAATGATGAGGTCCAGGGGGTGGTTGTACATGATTGTGGGGAAAGGGCTATATGAGAGGGGTTATAAAGGTAGAAAGGGAAAGATTTGTCCATAGAACATATATGTAGGGTGACTGGAGTAAGGAGTTATGGAGAAGGAAGGAAGGAAGGAAGGAAGGAAGGAAGGAAGGAAGGAAGGAA
>NW_027187332.1:9386856-9506125 GCF_028583685.1 Petaurus breviceps papuanus | reverse complement strand
GGAAGGAAGGAAGGAAGGAAGGAAGGAAGGAAGGAAGGAAGGAAGGATATATTAAGTGTTTATTGATGCAGGGCACTGTGCTAAGTGCTTTTCAGACAGTTTCTCATTTGATCCTCACAACAAACCTCAGAAATAGATATTATTATTTTCCTCATCTTACAGTAGAGGAAAATGAGAAAGACAGAGGTTGAGTGACTTGCCTAGAATCACACAGCAAGTAAGCATCTGAGACTAGACTGGAACTTAGGTCTTCCTGACTCTAGGCCCAGGGATCTATCCACTACACCACCCAGCTGCCTTGAGAGGAAGGTTGCAAACCTGGGAACCTCGTAAAATTATAGTGGCTGCTACATGATGGCTCATGGTAAGATTTCACTGCAGTCATACAGCCCCCTTTTTCCAATATTTTACAGAGCAGTTACCTATTCATACATTCCTTATTTTATATTTACAAAGCTGATTTTTTAATTCAAGTAAGTAAGGAGCTGCCTTATATTAAATGGGGGGAGGGTAATACAATTCATGCCCCTACATTGCCCCATATTTGTCTTTCTCCCTGCATTCTTCACTCTTGCCCTAAGCTTAGCACAGAACTGTGGCCTGGAACCCTTCTTTTAATAAGTGTGAAGTAGTATTTACAATTTAGCGTAATTTTTTTATATAGATTAGATTTTTAAGACTTGTATGACAGGAAAATTATAAGTAGTTGCTCATGAATGAATATTTCTCCACTTGGGAAAAAGGAGACTACAGTTTGGAGATTACAGTTGCCTTAAGGGAAATTCTTATCAAATCAGAACAATGACACAGTAACCTCTATGTCAGACATCCAACAAGGAGGGTGGTTGCTGGCAGCTTACATTAATGAATTTTGACAGTTATGAGATAGTTCACATTGGGAAGAGGCAGTGATGGCTGAGCTATTTAGCAGGGGTTTAAAAGAGGAATTAAAGGATCAGTTCGTGTGTCATTTCATTCTTGCAGAACTGACTAAATTAATAGATCTTAGCACCAAGCTCTGTGATTGAAACAGGTAACATCAGAGGGAATAGAGTGCCAGGCCTGAAGTCAGAAAGACTGGTCTTGAGTTCAAATCTGGCCTCTGACACTTGCAATCTGTGTAATGCTGCAGAAGTAGCTTTACCTTGTTTGCCTCAGTTTCTTCATCTGTAAAATGAGCTAGAGTAGCAAATGGCAACCACTGCAATATCTTTGCCAAGGAAACCCTAAAAGGAGTCATGAAGACATAACAAAACTAAAAAAATTACTAAACAACAAACAACAAAATGCCAAGCTCTGTGATTGTTCTGACTACAAGAGAAAAAAGTGTTTTTGACCTTGTGAGAAGAGCTGAGCATTAGTCTCCCAAACATAAGCATTTTGATGCCAATAGGGACCAAAATCACTGAGATTATAGGACACCAGGAATATTATGACCTTAATTTTTGCTATGGTGCAACAGAGAGGTGGACCAGAAGAGATCTTAATAATGATAATTGTCATGAAGCACTTTAAAGTTTGCAAGACATTTTATAATCATAATTGCATTTAAACATTGAAATCTCACAAAAGGTAGTTACTGTAGGCATTTTATCTCTATTTTATATATAAAGAAATAGGATTAAGAAGATTAAATAATTTGATCATCGTCATGCAGCTAGTGTGAGACAGGTTTTGAACTATAGTCTTTCTGATTTTAAGTTTAATATGCTATTGGTTCTATGATAAGCTATTCAAGCTGGTCAGAATGAAGTTTCTAATCAAGCAAGTAATAAAGTCTATTGACAATCAGGATGTGACAGAGAAAAAAGAATTGGGTTCCCCAACATAGTTGCATTCTAGGCTACAAGAACTTTAGGATCCTGTTCAGGATAAAAAAAAAAAAGAGAGAGAGAGAAAACCCACTGAATCAGAGATTTCATAAAATAATATAATCCAGATACAGGTGAGAAGGTAGAAACTATAGAAAGTTTTCCTTATAAAATAACTCATGATTGATGAAGTAGAGAGTTAGATGTTGTTTATTTTTTTTAATTCCAAAAAAATCAAATAAAAATATCAAGGAAACTCACTCTCTTCCAAGACTGCACATGAAGACAGCAAAATCTCTAGTTGGATCAGACAATTAGGGATCTAGCCAGTTTCATAGGCTTCTAGTAATTGACTAGAAAAGGACATGGGACCAGGGTAGGAAAATCCCAAGACAAGCCTGACTTTGGTATGACCAAGGAAATAGGATATAAGTCTAGAGTCAAATATCTATGAGTCTTGTCCTGCTAGCGACAGACTTGAAACCCTGCAACAAAGTACCAGGGTCACTGAAGGCCAGGCAGGCAGTTTTAATCAGTGTTAAGGACCTTCTCAAGACCGAATTAAACTAACAAAATTCCTGGTTAAAGTTTACCAGGAGATATCTTAAATACTGAATGACCAGAGGTCTGGCCCTGTCAGGAGACACACCTAAAGTTCTGTGATAATGGATCAGGGCCATCTAAGAGACATATGGACTTAGTATAACTGATAATCAGAAACTCTCAGGAAACAAGAGGAGGTCAGAGATTTGGGGGTCAGTTTTGTCAGGAGATAGGTAAAAGTCTATGAAACTAGAATCTGGATCCATCAGGGGAAATACTGTACAATTAGGAATTGGGTCACCAAGAGGCCATGAAATTCAAGAATCAGGATCTGGCAGGGGATGAAATTGAAGACCTTACCAAACAAAGGTATCCCTAACAGGAGAGAAGCCCAAAGGATGTAAAATCTTATCTCTCTATCATAATTATCCTAGGAGACAAACCAATTCCAGCACACCCTACCAGTTTGGTTTTCAGACCAAAATAGACATAAAAGTGAGTGGCACAGGGACAGGTCTTATCCAGAAGGTAAATTTTGAGCTGAGTCTTAAAGGAAGCAACGAGGCAAAAATGAGAAGGGAGACGAGACAGTGAAAGGCGAGTGCCTTATGTGAGGAATGGCAAGAAGACTAGAGCTGCTGAGTCACATTGTAAATGCAGTAAAGTAACATGTAACAATGCTGCAAATGGGAGATGCAGCCAAGATAGTGGAATAAAGGCAGGGACTCACCTGAGATCTCCCCCAAACCACTCCAAAGACCCTTAAATAAGGACTCTAAATAAATTCCAGAATGGCAGAACCCACAAAAAGTCAAAGTGAAATAATTTTCCATCCCAAGAAAACTCAAAAGGTTATCAGGAAAGGTCTGTTGCACCAGGGTGAGAGAGGACTGAAGTCCAGCACAGGCCATGGCAGTACAGACGAGGTGCCAGCAAACCAGGAGTGGACCTTGGGGCAACTCAATCAGTGGCAGCAGTGGTGGTTTCCAGACCGCTTAGCCCACAGATGGTAAGGGGATTGGACAATGAGTCAGAAGATTTACAGTGGTCCCTTTGCTAGCACCAGGGGTAGGACTCTATTAAATTGCCTATACTTGAATCTGGGTCACAGTCCTGGGTCTTCGTCCCAGTGTGAGAGGGAACAGCCGCACAGCAGAGCTTGCAGCCACAGGGGAGCAGGGACTCTTTCAGGGTTGAAAAGAGTACTTGTGGTTGCTCACAAACCTGTGCCCCGTGTAGGAGAGTACTAAATACGCCTCTCCTTAGATATGGTACGGTGAGTATGGTTGCTGTCCTTCACTTTCAGAGGACCAAAATGACATTACTAGGCTAAAGTCAAGTTTCAGTGTGTCCAACTGCGACTGATCAGAGCAATGTGAACTCAGAATGTTCTACCACAGTTAGGGCACAAATAATCTGTGTGAACATTTGGGGTGGATTCTCCAAATTTGCACATCCTGCATTTCCTTTGAGCTGTTTTGATTCTGTTTTGCTCATAGGACACAGAACCTTCAGTGATGTGGGCACCTCATGCTGAATGGTCCTGTGTCAGTGTGCCCCATGTCACACAAGCAATTCCAAACTTCTTGAGAGAGACCTTGAGACTGTTCTGGCATTGCTTCTTCTAACCACCATGTGAACGCTTGCTTTGTGTGAGTTCTCCATATAACTGTCTTTTTGGCAAACATGCATTTTGCATTCGAACACAGCCAGCCCATTGAAGTTGCATTCTCTGAAGTAGAGTTTGAATGGTTGGCTGTTTAGTTTGAGTAAGGACCTCAGTGTCTGGTACCTCATCATACCAGGTGATCTTCATAATCTTCCTAAGACAATTCAAATGGAAGCAATTCCTGGCATGGCACTGGTAGACTATCCAGGTTTTACAGGCATACAACAAGGTCAGTACAATGGCTCTATAGAGCTTCAGGTTGGTAGTCAGTCTAATACCTCTTCTCTTCCATACTTTGCTTCAGAGCCTCCCAAACACTGATCTAGCTCTGGCAATGTGTGTATCAGCCTCATTATCAATGTGTATATTTCTGGAAAGTACACTATCAAGGTAAATGAATTTATATACAGCATTCAAAACTTCTTCGTTTGCTTTAACCAATGGTTCCATGTATGGATGGTGTGATGGTGGCTGATGGAGCACCTGTGTTTTCTTGGTGTTAATTGTTAGGCCAAAATTAGCACAAGCAGCAGAGAATTGATTCATACTTTGTTGCATCTCTGCCCTAGATAATAACACTCCCTAGTTAATACCACCTTGGAAAAACCAAAAATCTTACAGGTCCTCATAATTACCTCTGAAAATAGTTACCCAAGACCCCTGAAACTTGGGACAGTCTCCTTCCACTTGAGAAGCAGAACCCCACTTTAGCAGAGAGTTAAATGTCAAGAAATTACCTAGAAAATGTGTAAACAACAGGAAATAATCTGACCATAGAAAGATACTATGGTGACAAGGAAGATCAAAAGATACACTCAGAAGAAAACAAAGCCAAAATTCCTGCGTCCAAAGTCTCAAATAAAAATATGAATTTGTCTCAGACCATGGAGGAGCTCAAAAGTTTTTAAAAATCAAGGAAGAAAGGCATCTAGGTGGTGCAATGAATAGATCACCAGTCTTGGGGTCAAGAGGACCTGAGTTCAAATCCGGCCTCAGACACTTGACACTTAACTGTGTGACCTCAGGCAAGTCACTTAACCCCAATTGCCTTGCCTTTCCCCCTCAAAAAAAATGAGATGGGAAATGAGAGTGATGCAAGAAAATCATGAAAAATGAGTCAACAGTATGGTAAAGGAGGCACAAAAAAAAAACATGAAGAAAATAACACCTACAAAACAGAATAGGCCATCTGGTAAAAAAAAAAAAAAAAGGTACAAAAGTCCAGTGAAGAGAAGAATGGCTTGAAAAGTAGAATTGTTCAAATGGAAAAGGAAGCACAAAAGTTCCCTGAAGAATATAGTTCCTTATAAATTAGAATTGAACAAGTGGAAGCTAATGAAATTATGGAACATCAAGAAATAGTCAAACAAAATTAAAAGAATAAAAAAAGAAGACAACGTGAATGAAATATCTTGTTGGAAAAACAACTGACCTGGAAAATAGCTTCAGGAGAGATAATTTGAGAATTATTGGACTACTTGAACGTTATGATCAAAAAAGGAGCTTAGATATCATCTTTCAAGAAGTTATCAAGGGGGCGGCCAAGTAGCACAGCGAGTAAGAGCACCGGCTCCAGTGTTGGGATGACCTGGAGATCGAATCCTGGGCTCAGATGCTTAGCACCCACCCAGAAACACCTGGCCGTGTAACCTTGAGCAAGTCACTTAACCCTGATTGCTTATTTAAAAAAAAAATTTATCAAGGAAAATTTTCCTAATATCCTAGAACCAAAGGGCAGAATAGAAGTTGAAAAAATCCACCAATCACCTCCTGAAAGTGATCCCAAAAATGAAAACTCCCAGGAATATTAGAGCTAAATTCCAGACCTGCCAGATCAAGGAGAAAATACTTCAAGGAACCAAAAAGAAACAATTTAAATATCCTGGAGCCAAAACAATAACACAAGATGTAGCAGCTTCTCCTCAATGGTTCATAGCACTGGGAATATAATATTCCAGAGGGCAAAGGAGCTAGGATTACAATCAAGAATAATCCATCCAGCAAAACTGAGTATAATCCTTCAGGGGAAAACAAAAACATTCAGTGAAATGGAGGAATTTCAAGCATTCCTGATGAAAAGCCCAGACCTGAATAGAAAAATAGAAAAAAATAGAAAAACTGACTTTCAAATACAAGAAACAAAAGAAGCATTAATGTTTTAAGGACTCTTGTACAAGTGGGTAGAAATCACAGCTGTTTGTAATTGAAAAGGAGTAAAATAGGTACCCATTGTGACTTAACAAACTGTGGTATGAGAATATTACAGTATTTCATTGTTCCATAAGAGGTAATGAATGGGAGGAATTCAGAGAAATATGGAAAGATTTATACTAACTGATACAGAATGAAAGGGACAGCACCAGAAGAACAGTTTATGTGATGACCATAATAAAGGGAAGCAACTTTGAAAGACCTCAGAACTATGACCAAAGTCACCACCAGTTATGATTTCAAAAAACTGATAATGACATATGCCTACCACTTCTTGGCAGAGAGATGATAGAGGAAAGGTATAGAATGAAGCACATGCCTTCTCAGACATGGCCAATGTGATAATTTTATGCTTACCCATACATACTTGTTACAAGGAAGGACTTCTATTAGGGGATAATGGGGAAGGGGAGTGGAATAGTGGAACAGTGATAGAAGTGAAAAAAGAACATCAAGACAACATTGTTTTAAATGTTGTTCAGTCATTTTTCAGTTGTGTTTAACTCTTTGTAACCCCATTTGGGGTTTTCTTGGAAAAGATACTGGAGTGGTTTGCCATTTTATTCGCCAGCTCATTTTGCTGATGAGGAAATGGAGGCAGTGGCTTGCCCAGGGTCACACAGCTATTAAGTGCTTGAGGACACATTTGAACTCAGGTCTTCCTGACTCTAGACCCAGCACTCTATCCACTGTGCCACCTAGCTGTCCCAGTTGTTTAAAATCCACCAAAGAAGACAAAAATTCACAGATGAAGATACAAAGATAATTTTATTATTTACATAAAATTAATACACACATGTCTATATAAATATATGTCTATATATCTAAAAAAAGAAGCATTAAAAGGTAAACAGGAAAGAGACATTATGAGGGATTTGATAAGGTTAAGCTTTTTTATATCTCTTATAAGTCCTGAAAACTTTCTTATTATTAGGTCAATTAGAATAAGTATACATAGACAGAAAGCAGAGGTGTAAATTGAATGTGATGGTATAATTACCTAAAAAATAAAATTAATAGATGAGAAAGAATAATGTACTGGGAGAAGGGGAAAGGGAGAGGTAGAATGGGATAAATTATCTGACATAAAAGAGGCCTGAAAGAAATTTTACAGTGGAGGGGAAAATGGGAAAAGTGGAAAGGGAAGCACATGAACTTTATTCTTACTGGAATTGGTTCAAAGAGGGAATAACATACATACTTAGTTTGGCGTAGAAATCTATTTTACCATTCAGGAAAGTAGAAGTGGAAGAGGATGGGGGAGCTGATGGAAGGGAGGGCAGTTTGAGGGAGGTAAATGTCAGAAGGAAAGCACTTTTGGGAATGGACAAGGTAAAAGCAGAGAGTAGGACGAACAGGATAAAAATAGGATGGAGGGAAATACATAGCAATCAATATGGTAAAAAAAAAAATTACAGTCAGTTTTTCTGATAAAGATTTCATTTCTCAAAAATATAGAAAACTGAGTCAGATTTATAGAAATGAGAGCCATTTCTCAATTGATAAATGGTCAAAGAATGTGAAGAGGTAATTTTGAGCCAAATTAAAGCTATCTATAGTCATATTAAAAAAATTATCTAAATCACTATTGATGAGAGAAATGTGAATTTAAACAACTCCAAAATAATGCCTCATACCTGTCAGATTGGCTAATATGACAGAAAAGGAGGATGACAAATGTTGGAGGGGATATTAAAACACTAATGGGTTATTAGTGAAGTTGTATACTGATTCAACCATTCTGGAGAGTTGTTTGGAATTATGCCCAAAGGGGCTATAAAATCATGCACATCTTTTGACAAAGCCATTGCTAGTTCTGTGTCCCCCAAAAATAAAAGAACCAAAAGAAAAAGGACTTATGTGTACAAAAATATTTTAGCAGCTCTTTTAGTGGAGGCAAAGAATTAAAAATTGAGGGCATGTTCATCAATTGGAGAATGGCTGAAAGCATAATATGATTGCGAACACTATCGTGCTTTAAGAAATGACAGGTAGGATGCTCTCAGAAAAAAAGGATTGACTTAAATTAACTGATGCAAAGTGAAATGAGCAGAATCAGCAGAACATTGTACACTATACAAGCAATATTGTATGATCGTTTGCTATGAATAACTTAGCTATTCTCAGCAATACAATGATCCAAGACAGTTCTGTAGGACTTGATGAAAACTGCTGTTCATCTCCAGAGAAAGGACTGGTAGAGCCTAAATGCAGATCAAATATACTTTTTTCTTCATTTCCTCTATTTTTCTTGGGGTTTTTTCTGTTTTCTTTCACAGAATTATTTACATGGAAATATGTTTTGCATGACTACATATGTATAACCAATTGGTTGCCTTCTCAATGGGGGGAGATAAGAAGGAGAAAGAGAATACGAAACTCAAAATCTGAAAAAACAATGTTAAAATTGTTTTTACGTGTAAATTAGAAAAAATAAGATAGTAAGTAAGTTTTTAAGAAGAATGCTGTAAATATAGAGACCAGGTAATAGAGGACTTTAAAAGTCAAATAGAGCATTAGCTAGTGGAGTGATCTGCAATTTAAGCAGATCTCATTGGCAGCTGAATGGACTGTCCTAAATACCATATATATAATAGAAGCTACACAACAGAAGATTTGGAGTATGTGAGATGTGGAGATGTCTGGAAAGTGACATGAAAACCTGTTCTGCACTTGATAAAGTGAAGGTACATGTATCTGAGCTCTAGTCAGAGGGAGACAAAGGTTGTGGTGGGCACAGAGGGTAGAAATATGGATGATGGTAGGAATACAGGTAGCTTAGTAAGGAGAAGTCCAGGAAGCTGACACATAGCATTACCAGGAGAATAGTTGTGCATAAAAGATCAGTCATTGGATTACAGAACAGCTGGGAACTACTAATAGCACTGAGAAAAATCTCAGGGCAATCCATTGTTAGCTTCTCCTATTCAATTCTGGAGTCAATTGATTGTCCATCTACTTTGACTTCCTCCAAATAGGGATTAACTCAATGAACTGGTCATTCGTTGACACACCACAATCTGGATGTTAGATATTTTACATCCATTTAGTTTTTCTTACATGAATTGTTAGGCTCTTTCTGGAGAAGCCATTTCCTGTCTTGGGGTTGTATCTAATTAGCACAGTATCTTCCACAAATGGGAGCATATAGAAACCCTTACTATAAAAAAATAGATAGAAAAGAGATAGTAAATCTCTTTTCCCTCTGAACCTTACACAAGGCATTCTTCTTTGCAATGGCAAGCATGTTATTTCTCAATAGGTTTTTTCCCTTCTGCTGACATCATTAATAATCACAGATAATTTGCATAGTTATCTCCATAGTGATATTTCTCAAGGGATCTTGTATGATCTTAACAAAAATGAGTTTATATTAGGAGGAAGTTTCCCTTAAGGGCATGGCTTTCCTCTTGTTAGTCAAATGCTATTTTTGTGATAAACAATAAATTCAGTGGAATCCCACATTCCTTCAACTTTTTAGTCACTTGTATACCTATGAAGACACAGGCTGCTATAGAGGTTTGTTAGCAAAACACTCCCTCTTCCCTAATTCATGATGATTTTGTGAGGATCAAAAGAGATTAATTATGGAATGATAGACACCATGTTTTTTGGAGCATATGACATGTATGCCAACTATTATTATTCTTAGAAATACATATGACTACCCACATATCGCCTAGCTATGCATTTGCATCTCACTGAATCACCGTAATCCAGAATCTCAGAGTTGGAAGGGTATAGTCCTCTGGTCCTCTACAATGATGGTAAGACTAGGGGATTAACTGACATTTGATTAACTGACATGGTTAATTTGGTCAATGTAGAAAGTCAGGTCACATGAAGTCGGAAAATGGGTTTGTTTTCTTGGCCTGAACAACAAACTTGTTTCTCTGCACTGATGAAATTAAGTTTAATCTTGCCAAACCTTTTTCTTTGTCTTTGTGTTGAAAGCATAGTCTCTCTGTCCTTCAAATGAATTTTTATATAGCTCCATACACCCACGGGCACTTAGAGAATATTATTTGATGATAATTTCCATTGAATTATGGATCTTGACAATTCTATTTCTAAGACTCATTTGAACTTTGTACTTGGGAGATGCTACAATGAATGAGAAATAAGCTTTAAAATATTAAATAATTCCCTTGTCTTTAGCATAAATTATATCAGTCAGAACATATATTGATAAAGCTAATCAATTTAATTACTGAGTATTAGATCTGTCAACTCAAGCCAACATTTAATAACTGTGTCACACATCACGTTTAAAAATAATTAAGCATGCCCAAGTTAATTCTAATTATTTTCAATGAGTAGGGCTGGGATTTCTTTGTTTATCGATGGAAATATGAAAAAAAAAACATTAAATGATATAAATAGAGGCTATTCCTAAGGTTATCTTATTGTATTTCTTCTGTCTTCAGGATTGAGGCACTGGGAAAGAAACTATTAGTTTCAACACAACAGTAAAGATGTTCAAACAATGTTAAATGTAGCCATTTCATTTCTCAGAACTGTCAACAGTAGCAGGATAGATAATCATGCTGCAGTCTTTGACTCTCTAGGGAATTTTGAACAGCCACTGAGGTATTTCACATTTCACTGTGAAACATGCTATCAACTTGGCATCACCCTGAGAACTGATAAAAATGTGGTACCTGCAAACTCAAAATTACTGATTGTAACAAATCTCTAATAACAAAACAATGATTACTGAGGTACTGACAATAGAAGCAGCTAGAGATAGTGCTGGCTCAATAGTTTCTAATGTTTACACATTGATTCTTTATTAGGGAAAATCGGTTGGTTGCATTCTACCCTTCTTTGTTATTTAATTTAGGATTCATCTTTTCACCAAAACTAGGACATCTCAACTTGCTCATCTATGTCAGTGAAATTATTATCCTCCCTATACTCCAAATCTGACATTAAAGAGATTAAAACAAGGAACTACTCTAGGGCCTGATGATAGATACAAAAAGTTTTCACAAATTTGACAACAATCCCCTCCCCCACACACACACATATAATTCATGTATTATAGCCAACAAAGAGTGACAAGGCACTGGTCCAAGGCAGAGATCAGTTTATAGGTGGCATAGGTGAAACAAGAGTTCACACTTGCTTACACTCATGGGGAACTCTGATGCTGGTGATCTGAACAATTTTATTTCCTTCCGAGAAAGGTTAATCCAAAACAGAAACTATGACATTTCACAGCTGGGATGTCTGAGGGCAGAGACTATATTGTCTTGCTATTATTTTTATCCCTAGTGCATAGGACAGTTCCTGACACATTTTTTTTCTTGTTGTTCAGTTGTTTCAGTTGTGTCTTACTCTTCATGACTCCATCTGAGGTTTACTTGGCAAACATACTGGAGTGGTTGCCATTTCCTTCTCCAGTTCATTTTACAGAGCAAACAAGGTGAAGTGACTTGCTCAGGGTCATGCGAGTAGTAAGTGTTCTTCCTATAGGCCTTATTTGGCCCCATATGGATTACTTAAAGAAGATCCTGCTCATTAAAGCATTCCTATATGTGTATTAGGAGTTTCATATACCTTTGGCATCAGTTAACACAAATTGATCAGTGATGATTTCTACTCAGAGACCAGGAAAGTTTTAGCAGTACAGAAATTCCTAATGCTTAACTTTAACTTAATTGTTTTTTTTTTATTGATTCTGAATGTCTATGAATCAATTACTGATCTCTGCTAAAAGCAGATATTCGCAAAACTAAATACCAATGTTTCAACCCCCAATAGGGCTTTAAGGACCAATGAATTCAAGTCCTAAAATCCTTGGTTAAACAATGATAAATAATAATAAAATATAAATGTATTGTTTACAATGTGTGTAAATCCCCTGCTCATAAGTCAGAAAAAGATATGAAAGTCAGAGGTAAGACTAAGCTAAAAGTCTCTGTTAAGAACAGGATAGAAAAAAAAAAAACTCAGGCTATACATTTGTACATTCCAAACAACTTGGTAAATAAATGAAGATTCAGGCCCCTCTCACATATACTTCAAATATAACATTCATCCTGTGAAAAGTTCACCAAATTGACTGAAACATTTGTTTGTAGCCTTCCTGTGTTTTACTATGATCAGTTCCTTTTCTACCTACATTAACAAAATGAGACATCAGGTCAGAGTGTCTCACGTTTGCAGCTCAAACTTCCTCTGCACACTGTACTGAAAAGTCTTATGTTGATAACTAGCTGCAGCCTACAGATCTGTCCTGCTTTGCATTGCAAGTGCAGCTGGCTGGGCCCCTTCATGCATTTGCAATTACAATGCAGGAGTGAGACTTCTACTCATCAACTAATAATACTACATTGTTTGTTTAACCACTGTCATTTGGAAATATTACACTGCTGTGCTTTATAAAGCCAATGGTGTGGAACAGTAGTTAATCAATGTATTCTAACTATTTGGCCCTGCCAGATTTTCACATTTTCAAGTAGATTGTTTGTTTTTCTTTTCAAAAAATGGCAAAACATTTATACCATTTATTGACAGTGCTGCACAGCAAATCTGTGGTACCTATTTCCCATTTTATTGCTTACATTGGAATTTTTAAAACAAACTATCCAAAGTTTTCCTTACATTCAAATTTCTCTATACAATATCTGGAAATGGTTAACCAGGAGCACCTTGTTATCCTAAATTATCATTGTCTTGCCATAATATTCCATGTAAGTCCTCTACTCAAAGATTTTCAGTGGCTTTCTTTTATCTATTGAATAAAGTACAAACTCCTTTGTATGGCATTCAAGACCCGTTCCAATCTCATTTCTCACTACTCTCTACTACAGACTATATACTCCAGCCCAACTGATCCTTTGAGCACATCCTCCGTTTGCTAAATTCTATTCTACTGCTCACATTGATTTCCAAGCCTGGAATATCCTCCTTCCCCAGCTTTGCTTTTGGGAACTCACACCCAGCCTTTAAAACTTAGATTCATCTACTGCTCTGCTGGAATTCCACTCACATGGAACAAGATGTTCCTCCAAGGATAAGCTCATCACTTCTAAACTCACCACCATGCTGTCTAAATCAAGTCATCTCCCTCAGCTTCCTCTCCCCTCTGATTGATGGGCTAGAAAGCAGAGCACTATTCTCCTCCAAAGACTTTTATTTATAGGGGGCATAAACTGGGTTCAGTTCACTCCACTTTACATGTACTCCTCTGCCTGGTTTCAACTGCACTGAACAAGAAGCCTTTTGGTTGGCACAATGCCGTATGCCCTACGCCTTTTACTGCCTCCTCTTGTGGGTCTACACCTGTGCTTAGGAAATACACCACTACAAATACTGGAAAACAGTATATGACAGATGTGACAAATATTTCTAGGAGTAATTAAGGATATTCTTCCCATATCCTAGGCCTATGTCAGAAAGGGACTTCTGAGGCCCAGTCCAAATTCTTATTTTACCAATAAAGAAACTGAGGCTCAGAGAGATTAGTTGACTATCCCAAGATCATATAGGTGGTAAGCATTAGAGACAGGTTTTGAACCTGGGTCCTTTGATTACAAAATCAGTTCTCTTCTTACTGACAATTTTAATTTGCTAAATATTTTGTCAACAATCACTGTGCAAGTTTAGAAGATTCTTGCTGAGAGAGGGATGGTGTACAAAGGGCGTATGGTGTATGTTGTTGAGAATAAATGAAAATTACCCAAAAAGTCCAATGACGGCTGCTAAAAGAGGACCTGCATATGTCAATTTTAGTTGCCTGGTGACCACTTAATTGTCATCTTTTCCTCCTATTATGAATGAACATAGCCTCTTCCCTTGAAGGGATTCTTCTCTAAAACCTCCATTTGAGGAAGTACCCATGCCAGTTGTGCTCATGTAAACAAGGCTTACTTAGTTCCTAGCTTTCTAGACTTCCTACCTTGCCTCATTTCTCCTCCCCCTTCCTTTGGGCTCTCTTTTATATGTTGTCTGCCCCTATAAAAATATAAACTCTTTGAAGGCAAGAACTATCTTTTTTTTTTAACTCATATTCATACTGCTCATACTTAGCACAGTGCCCAATACAAAGTAAATTTTGATAAATGTTTTATCTAATATAATATTATTTGAAAGGGAGAGTGGAATAACAGGTTATAGAGGAACACTGGGCTTTTTATAACTTACACACTGTTATCTTCCTCAGAACCTTGCTTGTATAATTTCTAACCCATCATTCAAGGCCCAGTGTAAATGCAATCTCTTTAATAAAAACATTTGTAACTACTTACCCCCAGAAAAGTAAAAAATGTGTTTTTTCTGCAATAATCTGATCCTACAGCATATTGAAAGAAAGTTCTCTTATGGCAGGGTCACATGCCACCTTAAATTACACTAACTTCTGCTAAAATACTTGTTTTGAAATTTTGAATCTGTTCCAATGAGATTGATATCTTAGGGAATGATCCAAGCAGAACTCGAATTTCACACTTGCCTATGCACGATTTCAGCTGTGAAAAATGGTTGAGAACAAAGAAAATCTCATCTCTTCTCAATAACTCACAAGCTGTAATCCCTCCAAAATTTACTTCCACAATCAAAATTGTACTTTTTCAAGGTAAAATGGCCATAGTTATTGTATACCTTCTGTTGGATCAGTTTGGGTGGAGAAGAGTTTGTCCTCACCCCACTCCTATCTCCATGCCACCTCCATGGTTAGACATGGTACACAGCAGACTCTGCCAGTATTTATTATAATATATGCATGAATTCCTGAAACAATTAAAAACTGCACTACCTTTTTTATTATGTTCTTTTTTTTTTCATTGTGATATGGATGAAGTTTTTGAGTGTTTTGGTCCAACCCCACATTTTCCTTAAATCTTCAGGTTATCATTGTGCAAATTTAAATGGCATTGTGATTTTTAGGAACACATATGCTGAGTTATAGCAGAGCCTGTATAGTTAATTATATACATGTATAATCTTCCCAACAATCTGTAAATTCTTGTATTTCAGACACTATGTATATTCATATTTGTACATTCATCAATGTTCTACACAGTGCCTTCAATTCAATAAGCATTTAAGTCCTATGTGCTAGATACTATATTCAATAATGGGGGTACAAAGACAAAACAAAACAGTTTGTGTTGGAGGAGCAGGGAGAGGAGACATGGGAAAGAGGGAGGGATAGAGCAACAGCCAACATGGATATATATGTGTGTGTGTGTGTGTGCACATGTGCATTGTGTACATATTGTCTATAATATTACAACACACACACACACTGTTCTGAACTGTTAAATGGAAGAAACCTCAAGCCCCAAAAGGGGAACCTGCAATGAACCAGGATCTGATCACAGTTCACACAGATGTATTTATTGCCTGAGAATAGGCTTACAAGCTGGAAATGTCTCTCTGATGTTTTCTCAAATAAGTAAATATACACATGAATTTACACAGCTATGTGCGAGGTCTCTTTTGTCAGTGTCCTACTTTCCTCTTTTTCTAACCCTGTAAGGAAATGAGAAGAGCTGACCAAAGCTACTATGAGGAAATATATATTCATTTATCAGATGGAAAATAATTTAAAGGCTCCAAGGGAAAAAAATCTTCCGGAAGGGAAGTTTAAGACCCAATTTTTCTAAATTACCTCAACCATGCTAACCTGAAAACATTATTTTCTGAAATAAGATCACTTTCTAAACCTTCTTGAAGAAAAAAGAGAGGTAGTGCTGGCATAATTAAAACAAAAATGCATTGGAACCTCATCATAATGCTGTTCTGAGCTGGCAGGTTATAAGCTTGTGAGTTGTTATGTACTACAGGGGAAACAACCACATCTCAGAGTTCTTTTGCTATTTTATTGAATCTTCTGGGAGGTGTGCCAAGAGAGGCTCTCAGCTTAATAAGTACTATCAAGCAGAGGGTTACAACACTAACAATGAAAGGCAATGTGACATAGCAGATAGAGAGCCTGTCTTGGTGTCTGGTAGTCTGGGTTCAAGTTACAGTTCTAATAAGTTGCTTTGTGACTTTGGACAAGTCACTAAACTGCTTAGTCCCCAGTCAACATTCTAAATGTGTAAATTTTAGAGCAAATGCTAACTAACAGCATTGGTAGAGAGAGTTATCTTCACCAATAAAATCACAGGTCTAGTTAAGAAAAAAACAACTGATAGCAATGAAATATTTCTAGATTCCAGATGTGATTTTTTTTCTTCTTTTTTAGACTGGACCTTTGAGTTCATTGACAATGAATATCCAGTCAGCCCCTTCTCTGCCATTGATTGTTTTGGAGTGTTGTCTGGGGGCACTGAGAAATTAAATAACCCATTTAGGGAGAGATGTGAATTTTTAAGAAAAAATTAAAATGAACCCCATTTTAAAGTTTTGAAATATAACACATTCTAACTTAAACCCTACTTAGAAAAAGAAAAACTAATTGAACCAAAATTAAACTAACTCAATTATTAGAAAATAATTGTGAAAATACTAGAAGCACAAAATGTCAAATAAAACCTCCCTAAATGCACTTGAAATTAAGTGCAAGAACAAAACTTATTTTTGTCTTTGGAAGACCAAAATCTATCTCAGTGCCTGACTGCAGTTTTGGTTTTGTTATTAAATTGTGACTGTTCAACAGCGAATGCAAAAGCATTTTTAAAATTAGTTTAAAAAATAACCAGCAATGAATGTTTAAAATGTATTGATCAGATTCTATGAGTCAAAAAGAAATATCCAGAGACATCAAAAACAGGCTTATTGGCAGGATTTAATAACCCAACTTGAGGCACCTAAGCTATGACATGGTAGGGTTTCCAGAGTTCCTGTTCTTATAAATATCTACATTGCAGATAATTAAGTCTTCTTTGCCTCTTTTTTAAGTAAAGAATTTGAAGATCAAAAATCTTAACTTCAAGATGAGGTCCGTAGGGGCTCAATGTCTGTCATCTTATCGTTGCCCAGTTTTCAAGCATTCTACAGCCAGCAATAAAATAGAACTTGGAAAAAAATACTAGAATCCTGAATTTGGATTTTTAAGGACTTTATAATCCTAGGTCAGGAGTTCTTAACTTTTTGTGTGTGTCATGGATCCATTTGTCAATATGGTCAAGTCTATGGATTCCTTCTCAGAAACAATGTTTTTAAATGCATGAAAGACACAAGATTACCAATGGAAACTCATTATATTAAAATAGTCATCAAATCATTTTCTTTGAAAAGAAAACTTTACAAAGCTCAGATTAGGAATCCTTGATCTAGTTCAATTTAATTTTACAGATAAGGAAACAATCTCTGAGCATTTAAGTGACATGCCTTAGGTCATATGCATAGTGGCTATCAGAAACACAATTTAAAACCATGTTTCAGCCATATTCAATGTTTTTTATCACAGCCAAAATTTGAGCTTTCAGAAATAAAGCTTAGTATATCCATTTAAAACACAGGTTAACAATTAAAAGCACCCAAAGCAGACTCTGCCCTGAGAATTAAATGTTCTAGTAACTGTTAGTAACCATGAATTATGTTTCAGAAAATGTTAAGGACAATGAATGTCCAGAAGATAAAATATTACCTTAACTTCAATTTAGGTGCTCACAAAAAAAAAATGCATTCAGACAGTTCCTCAAGTACACAACGAATGGCAGGCATTCAATAATTTTTTTTTTGATGACTGGTACTTCCTCCACTCCGTGACTAGAAAATTCATATCTTTTGATCCCATAATACTTGTGGTTCACAATATGAGTCCTAATGAAATGAAAATTTCCTTCACCTACAACTTCTCTCGAGACTTTCATTCAGTTCTGTTAATGTTCTCTCCCTCTTCAATCTTCTTGTATTATCAGGGTTCGTGTTGTTACCTAAGTTGCCACCAACCTCCTTTGTTCCCTATCCCCCAACAGAATGCAAACTCCTTGAGAATAAGACCTGTTTTGTTTGTTTGGGACATTTTATGTTCAATACATAGCACAGTGTCTGGAATATAGCATGTATTTAATGTTTGTTGACTAAATATGTGTTGTTGAGCACATCATTTTAAATTATGTATTATTTTGACAGAATGATAGCTTTTCAACAGGGGAATAATTTCACTTTATGTGCCTTAAAAGACTTAGGTAATTTGAAATCACTTTTTAAAAAGGAAACCATATATAAATTAAATGTGTCCAATGTTTAGAAAAAAAATCAGAAAACTGTAAAGACTAGAAAAATCCTCCAACCTATTGTCTCCATCTTGAAGGAGGATCCACTGGAAATATCCTCCATTTAGGACACTCCTTCTTGGATGCCCTAGTATTGCAAGCATTCACTGGAGGAAAAACTGGTATTGTCTTTTCTTTTCAGACCGTAATGAGAAAGTCATTTTCTCAGTGTGTTTCCTGACTTCTGTTATATTGTTGTGCCCATCATGAGTATGGAAGTTGATATAAGTGGTACAGAAGTTACTTCCCTAGAATTGGAAACCAACTACTCACCAAGAACATTCTATGTGAGCTGGGTTTTTTTTTTATACTTTTGAGTAATTCTAAACTGCCTACATTGTTCTGGCATAAGCCCAAACAGCTTACCTGAGATACTTATAGACTATAGGTCCATAGGTTAGGGTTTTCCAGATGGTCTCATTTAAAAAGTAAAAATGAATTAGGAATAGCACTTACAGCTATTAAATTATATTATAAAGAATAATCATTAAAAATTATTTGGTGTGTACTTTTAAAAGAAAAGTTTCTCAATAAAACAGGATAAGGGAGAATCAGGAAAAATGAACTCAATAAATTATTTTTGGTAAACCCAAGAAAAACATTTTCTTGAGAGAGAATTCTATTTGAGAAGAACTTCTGGGAAAACTAGAAAGCAACTTGAGGGAAACTAGGTTTAAACTAATGTCTTAACATCATATAGCAAAATCACCTAAAAAAACTGTGAACTAATATCAAAAATCACAAGATTGAAAAAGCTAGGAGATGTGAATTACAGTCCTAGCTATACCATTAAGTATGGAATCTTGGATAAGTCATAAGACAAAAGATATAGGACATAAAATATGGTTGGGGAAGTGACTCCTGACCATCATGTATTTGTGAACATATGGCACCTCTGTTTCTTTCATTGCTTGTTTATCCTTCTCAATCATAGGTTAATGAGTATTCAGAGATGGAAAAGAACAGATTGCAACTTTATGAGCTTGAAAAAGTTGCAAGAGCCATTAGAGATACAGCAACTGGAGTGGGTGGCAGAGTTTGCCAGTAATCGTAACGCTGAGTCTGCTGAAGAATACTTGTAGCAGGCAAGTGATAAGTTAGACCCAGACCAGAAGTGGATTATGCCCATGCATCTGATACACCACATCCTGGAAGGAGCCAGTCTTATTGAACAGGGAGCAGCTTGCCCTAATGGGAACTTGGTAGTGATCAAGAAGAGAGAAAAACTACTTCTGGGACCAGGAATATGGAGGTTCCCTTGAGTCCCATATATTTCTTATATGTATATTTCATTAATTTTGTCCAAGTTTGAGTTTATTCCTCCCAAGGTTGGAGTATATGTACGTGTATGTGTGTGCATGTGTGCGTGTATGTGTGTGCTTGTGTGGGTGCATGCACAGCCCTAGGATAAAAAGTGAATAATGTTTTGTGCTAAACACTTTAAGTTTGAGCTCTTCCCAGGAACAGTGCACAGCAGGAAAAGCACACCCTCTCACTTGGAGAGATTTTTTTTTTCAACTTAATTCCTTGCTATATCTTCTCATTAAATATCATTTTGTAAAAGCTAAATGAATTCAAATGGCTGATTGATATTAGTGAGATATTAATTGAAATTGATAAGATCTTATGAGTGATATCATTAGAATAACGCGGTCTCTTGGGATTAATCCTAAAACCTTGAAAAATTGTCAACTACCATTCTGGTGACCCAACCTGCCAACACAACTTGGGGTTAGGAGAGCATATGCAGAGATCAAGCTGCAAAGATAATCCTGGATAAAATGTATGCACCATATTTTTTTTAAGAAATCTAGATTTTGAGTTATTGATAGAACTCAAGTTATTCTTTTTGATGCTAATCTACAGTTTGTTGTTGTGAGTATCAATTGAGATAACATTTGTGAAGTGTAGCACATTGCCTGGCACATAGTAGGAGCTATATAAATGACAGTTATTTTTATTAATATTAAATATTATCCAACAGTCCAAATTTCTTTAGCCAATGTTCCTAAGCTGTGGCTAGAGTGACTGGGACCAAACAAAACTCAGTGTGTTGTCTAAAAATGCATAGCAAAAAAGACAGAAACTAGTCTAGTCATTAGTGTCCATCAGTTTCCTAAAAGGCCAAAAGTGAAGCAGCATAGAATTACATCAAAAATAAAATGAAGCTTTTCTTCTTTGCTACTCTACAGAAGCAATTTTAAATGAAAAAAAAAATTTGTTTTGCAGGTATCTTAAAATATTGGATATAGGATCTCTATAATGAACCACTGGACACTTCGGGTCCTCTGTAATACAGAGAAGATGATTATTTGTTGATGTGGTTGTCAGATGTTGAGATTTGTATTCTGTGTCTATGAAAATGGTATTTTAGAAACCCTAGCACATAATTTGTCCATTAGGTTAAGCTTAACTGTGCTTCTGCAGCACAGAGAAAAGATGCAAGCTTTGCTTCCCCACCCCCCAGAAATCATCATCATCATCATCATGAAATGCATACATGGAGGTAAGCATAAAAAACAGAAAATATTCTTCACATGAAGTAAAATCAATTTTCCCAGAAGCCATATTTAAGATTATTTTTCAAGTTCCTGCCTAAATAGTACTTTGTCAAAATATGAAGAAAGATCTTCTCATTCACTCCTGTGGTTTTTTTTTGTTGTTGTTGTTATTATGCTTATTTAGGAAAGGTAAAGTAAGAAAATGCAATTTCACTAAAAAAAAAAAACTCAAACAACAAATCTTTAGCATCCTTTCCCTTAAAACAAGATATTTCCCCTCTCTGCAGCCTCCACCTCTATCTACCTGAATCCTTAATTGCTGAAAGCACTGTTCCTCTTCCAGGAAACAATGGTATTAAATGGATATATGACATGGCCAGTATCTAAGCGACTGTGTGATTGGGTCAAATCATTAAACTTTCTAGACCTTTATTTCTTCTTCCAATTAAGTTCAACAAGCATTTACTAAACACATGCAAGAGAAATGATCCTGGTATAGTGCTAGACTTGAAGTCAGGAAAACCTGGGCTGTAATCTGGTCTAAGAAACTGAAATAGCTATGAGACCTTGAACAAGTTATTTAATGCCTCTCAGTCTTGGTTTCTGCATCTATAAAATGGTGACAGTAATAGCATGTACCTCACAAAGTTGTTATAGGCATCAAATGTGATATTATACAGGCAGCTAAGGTGATATATTGAATAGTGCACTGGGGTCTGTAGTCAAAAGTCTGAGTTTAAAGCTTGCCTCAGACATTTACTAGCTGTGTGACCCTGGGCAAGTCACTTAACCACTGCCTGTCTCACTTTACTCAGATGTAAAATGAAGATAATAATAGCACTTCACAGGATCTTTGTGAGGATCAAATAAGCTATTTATAAAGTGCTTAGTACTTAGTAGCATATGCCATTTAGTAAGTGATTAATAAATCTATATCACCTTACCTACCTATAAGCAAAGTAAACCTTAAAGAGTTCATAAAAGTCAGTTATTATTACATGCAGGACACTTAGGAGAAATGAACGAAGGAACATACGTTTGTTTGGAAGGTAAGGGACAGCAACAAATGGACACACAAATAAATACAAAGTCTACAGAAAGCAATGCAATGAGATTTTAGAAAGGAAACAACAGTAATAAATGGAAGAATTGGGAAAAGATTCATCTAGCAGGTGGAGACTTGCATTGGCAGAGCAGTTCCCCAGAACAGCAAATGATGTCTTCCCAGGGTTTTAGGGTTAATCCTAAGGGACTGGAGTATTCTAATGAAAATCTATCAAATGAGCTGATTCCAGCTCTAGAACTGTTCAAAAATCAGTTCAATTTTATCTTTTTAATACTTCTGTCCATCTCATAGCCACTTCAAAGGCGATCAGCCTAAGGCAGAATGACATAATAAAAAGGACATAAGACTTCAGAATTCGATTTAATTACTCCAACATTTATTATTAAGTGCTTACTCTGTGCAGTAGGCACTTGTGGAGATACCAAAGTTTAAATAAGCCATTCTGGAGTTCGCAGTAAGTGGATAAGATTCATACCACAGAAACCTCATTCAAAATAATACATAATTAAAATAGTACATTAATAAAGGTGTAAGAAAATCTTTGGGGCCATTGTTCCAGAAGAGTGCTATTTGAGTCTTGAGCTATAAAGGACATTACTGATTAAGTAGATCACTGATAACTTCCTGGAGAATATCTGAACCCTATAAGAAAATCTAGGTGTACACCCAAGCTCTGTCATTTACCAACTGGGAAATTTGGAGCAAATCATTTCATCACTGAGCCTTAGTTTTTTTTATCTATAAAATGAGAATCAGAATAACTGTCCAGGTAGTCCACAGGATTGTTGCAGGGCTTAAGTAAGCTAATGTATGTGAAAGCACTTTGTAATTTGTATATTGTCTGTGTGACTCTGGGCAAATTGTTTAACCTCTTAGTGGCCTTGTCAACTATCCAAGACTACAAATCGCAGAATAGCTAATGATCTGAATTAGTAAAGAAAGCTTTCTCATCAGGAATTTTCCTACACCAATGAAAACACAGGTCTGGACCAAAACACAACCAGAAAAAAAAAGTCATATTCTGAAGGAAAAAAAAATTCAGAACACTTTAAGAACTCCACCTTGTCTAAATATTGCATTCAGAAATATTAGTCTATTCATTTAATAGAAGCAGGATAAGATTTATCATCTGGCTTCTTGGCTAAGCTTAACTTTAGTAATGTTTTACAGATATCCCCCCCCCCCCCCCCCCGTACAGATCTATTGAAAAGAAAAGAAATGATTGATTGTGCTCTAGTGGAGAAAGCCAGTACACTTGAGGATATAAAAAAAACCCATCTGTATAACCTAATCTGGATCCAGGTTACTGCCTTGCCCCCTCTGTCCCAATCCCCTCCCCCAACCTACCTACATGCCTTTCCTCAATACACATACTTTCATGGACCATTTGTTTTGGCACTTCATACTTTAGTCTGAAGGGCTATTCACGTAACAGATTGGGCAAGTGGGTCATAGAATAGAATAGACATTTAGAGTCCAGAGAAAGGCTTGAAATTTGCTTATTTGAAAGTTTTATCCCTTCAAAGAACTGTTACCACTTTGTAGCCTTCACAATACAATGCCTTGAAAGGAATAATAAGGAAAATATGAGCACACTAGAGTACTGTGAGACACTGATAAGTTAAATGTACGGAAAATATTGAGAAGCCAAGAAAGCACTTTGACAATGGAGTAACTTAATTCATCCCAAATGTTATGCTACAGTAAGTTATATGATTTCGCCAGATGCTTCTCTTTAGATGAATTTTATTATACCGGGGAGGGCAATTTCTTTTAATGAGAATATTTTTGAATAATATTTGTTCTAGAAACCACTGCTTTCTTGGTTTCCCATTTAATGAGAATAATTTCCTTTGATTCATTGGTATTTTTATTCTTATGTTGGTTCAATCAAAATACCAATTAGTTGTGGGCAGAATGGGAGACTGTAATAAAAAGGAGAGAGAAATAGCAGCTTAGTTTTAAAAGATAAAAATCAACTTTAGGTGCTGTAGAATGTGCATTTTAGAAAATTCACAGGTTAGGGATTACAAGCAGTAACCTTGGTTAATGTACCAGGTTTAGTGTCATCTCTGGGTAGCTGACTAATGGAAAATTCAAATGGTGAAAAATTATAAACAAACCATAGTCCATGCCTCTGTTGAAGACCAAAAATGTAAAGCACATACATATTTAACTCTACCAGGTGAGGTGGTAAAGTGGAAATAACATTAGTTCTTTAGGCAAAGGAATGGAGGAAAAAATCTAACTTCTGACATTTATTACCTGGGTGAACTTAGAAAAGTCACAACTTCTCTGGGCCTCAGTTTCCTCTTCTCTTAAATGAGAGGTTTGAACTCAATGGCCTATGAATTCCCTTACAATTCTAGTAATGGTCCCTATGATACCTATTTTAACAATAGCATATCACATAAATTTTGCCCAAATAAATATATGTGGTACTTGGTAATAATTTAAAAGATGAAAAGACTTGATGAAAACTGGCTTCCAAAACAGCCTGAGAGATTGAAGGAATAAGGGATAGTGTCTAAATTAGGGAAAATTTTTCTCTATACTATCCTTGCCTCCTGGTAAGTTTGGGACTACAATATGGAATGTGCTTTTCCTGTATGGAATCTATGGTACTGAATGATTCCAACAATGTTTGAGGAACATGAAGTAGTACATATACAGTGGGGGGAAATTACAGAAATTACTCTAGCATTGATAGTAGTGGGATAGGTAGGGGAAGACGCATTGTATATCTAAGCTCAGGAAGACAACTCATGAAGCTGATGGTCCAGAGGGATCTTAAGCAGATTTCAGGTCAAAACAATTATCATACCTAAGTCTGAAAAAGGTTGGGAGAAGTCAAGTTTGAAGTTAGCTATGATAGGCTGTATTTTGGGAAGCAACAAGGTATTAACCTTAAGTCACAGTCTAGCTGAGGAAGTAAGGGAATTTTTTTTAATTTTATTTATTTATTTACTTTTAGTTTACAATATTCAGTTCCACAGCTTTTGAGTTCCAAATTTTCCCCTCCTCCCCCCCTCCCTCCCATAGCAGCATGCAATCTGATACAGGTTTTACAAATACCTTGACATTAAACATTAGTCAGGTTGTAAAGAAGGAATCTAACTAATGCAATGAACAACAAGAAAGAAGGAACAAAACAAAAAAGAGCACAAGTCGTTTGCTTCAATCTGCATTCAGACTCTGTGAGTCTTTCTCTGGATGTGGGTAACTTTTCCCATCACGAGTCCTTTGGAGTTGTCTTATAACCTTGCATTGCTGAGATTTCTTCCTCCAGATGAATGTTGTTACTAATTTTTCTAGCTCTATAAAATAATTTTTTGGTAGATTGATTGGCATGGCACTAAATAGGTAAGCTAATTTAGGTAAAATTATCATTTTTATTATATTAGCTCAACCTGACCATGAGAAACTGAAGTTTTTCCAATTATTTAGATCTGACTTTATTTGTGTGAAAAGTATTTTGTAATTGTGTTCATATAGTTCCTGGGTTTGTTTTGGCAGGTAGACTCCCAAAATGTTTTATAGTATCTACAGTAACTTTAAATGTAATTTCTCTTTCTATTTGTTGCTATTGGGCTTTGTTATAAATTCATAGGAATGTTAAGGGTTTGTTTTATATCCTGCAATATTACTAAATGTATTTCTTATCTCGAGTAGATTTTTACTTGATTCTCTAGGATTCTCTAAGTATATCATCATATTATCTGCAAAGAGCATAATAGTTTACTCTCTTCTTTTCCTAATCTGATTCCTTCAATTTCTTTTTCTTCTCTTATTGCTACAATTAACATGTCTAGCACCAAACTGAATAACAGGGGTGATAGTGGATATCCTTATTTCACCCCTGATTTTATTGGAAATACTTCTAGCTTATTCTCATTACATATAATACAAATAAGGGTTTTTTTAAAAAAAGAATTGGACTAATAAATAACTAAAGCAATAGGCCTTTACTCCTTTGAGTTTAAATTCACACAAGGGAAGAATGAAGGAGACATCTTGGAGGAAAAGAAGTCAAGACTACAACTAATGCATCTTCTAAATCAGAGTCTCCACATCAGGGTCAGGGCAGAAAAAGATACAACATGGGTCAAAGAAATAGGTGAGATACAAGGTTTTATAGAAAGGTGACTATACTCAGTTGTGTCTGATTGGTTTCTCATCATTGATGTCACAGAGAGATTGACAAATCTTTTTTAAAATTTTTATTCTTAATCTATGGAATAAGACAAACATTTTCATAACAGTACAATAAAAAGGTGATTATACATGAAACTGTAAATTAATTGTGCACAACTTGCTATTCCTTTCAAATATACCACAAAATTATCACATAAATTTCTTTTTTTTCCTTCTCCTCCCCACCCTAGAGATGGCTACCATTAGACACAAATAAGAGTGTGTGTATACATATATATGTATCTATATAATATACAAAATTATTATATACATACTTGTATTTATCAGGTTTCCACTCTGGATTCAGATAATGTCTCTCTTCATATGTCCTTTACAGTTAATTTGGGTATTTATAATAGACAAAATGGCTTATTCATTCAATGTCATTCTTAAATCAATATTGTTACTGTACACAGTGTTCTCTTAGTTCTGTTCCTTTCACTCTTCTTTATTTCGTGCAAGTCTTTCCATGCTTTTTCTAAAATCGTTGAGCTAGTGATTTGTTAGAGCATAGCAGTATTCCATCACAATCACATACCACACCTTGTTCAGCCATTCCCCAATTGATAGGCATGACAAATCTTGAACACATAGTCATGGGAGAAGTACACATGTCTGTGAAAAGTCAAAGATCAAAAAAAATAAATAAAACAAAGTACGTATGGTATAATTGTGTTCTCCCTTGTGATATGTTGATGTTTTCTAAACTCCATTTTGTTGCATTGGGCATCTTGCTATACTGATTAGTGATATAGTTTTAATTTTCTGTGGAAACTTACTTAACTGGTTTTCTGAAGTCCCACATGTCTTGATCTCCCCTGACTATGTACTCTGATTGACTATCATCCCTGGCACAAAATCATTAACGTCCAGGTAGCCCAAAGTCAGAAGATGGTATAGTCCTCCCCTTACCCTGTCTAGGAATCAAGCCCATCACCACTCAGATATCCAGGAGGAAGCACCTCTTCCTCACTTCAAAGTCAGGGAACAACACCCCATCTTTGCTTTACCACTTAGCAGGAATACCTTCTTCCTAGCCAGATGGTTGGAGAGAACACCATAGAGAGACTCTACAAAAACTCCACACAAAATCCCAACCAGTGGAGCAATTACTGGCAGTCTCCAGACTGCTTGATTGTGTTCCTCTCTTGACTGATGTCCAGAGACCTTCTCTGTCCCTCAGGGATCATCTAACTCTTTGTAAAGTACTCTCCCAGATTCTGCCCTTCTCCTTCCTCTTTCTCTCTTTAGGTTCATTTCTGAAACCAATTAGAGCCTACCCCATAACATCTGGTGTTGGTAAGTATCAATGTGTGTCTAACAAAGCTTCCTGCAATGACTTTTTGAGTCTGCCCCCTGACAGAATACAACCAAACCAGATGTATAGGTCAAGTCAGGGGCACAAGTTTCCTCCTTTAGTTCATGAGCTGCTGATCAGAACTGTAAGTTTTCTGGCCACTATAGCTCCACAGATCAGAGGGGGGAGGATGGTCAGCCCCACTATTACCCCCAGACTCTTTCCTTACCAGAGAGAGTAATGACTAGGTCTTTGTACTGTGTGCCTCAGTAGTAGGGACTCCTACGAGCACAATACCTCCCCCCTCCACTCTTACACTCATGAACCATTCAAGAATAGGGTCTACAAAAAGGGTGGGAAGTTAGGCAGCTCAGTGAACAGAGCACCAGCCCTGGAGTCTGGAGGACTTAAATTCAAACTCAGCCTCAGACACTTGACACATACTAGCTGTGTGATCTTGGGTAAATGACTTCATCCCAATTGCCTTGCCTTCCCCCCTCAAAAAAAGAAAGAATAGAGTCTAGTCAGTCAGACAGCCACCCCAACCTCATGGTGAGCAAGGCACCATAATAGGATTACATTGCAACAAGCTCCAAGCTAGGGAGCTTCTTGGTTCAATGCAAGGGTCTCCTCAATTCTGCTAGATCCATAAATTGCAGACTAAAGCTGATACTAGCAACCACAAAAGCTGCCCTAAAATCTTGATGACCATGGTACCATGCATGATTCAGGGCTGCAAGACAAGAACTGAGAGACTCATTCAAGACCTCAATGATATAGAATTTCTTTTTTCCCCTTTGCCTTCATGAATACTGACCAAGACTATAAGTAGGGTTTCTGAGAGTCACAACTTTGCTGGAAGAATTGCCTGTCATCACCAAAAAGAGCAAGTGCCACGATCTGAACCCCACCCCTCCACATCAAAAAAAAAACAAAACCCTCTCTCTGATGGACAAGGCGAAGACAGTGACTTTTAGGCATTGCAACCAAGTTAAGATAAGGCTTATCACTAGAAAACAAACAAACATACATATACACATATAGACACACAAAATAGGTTGTGTTTAAACCAGGAGTACTCAAAAATTTTCGTCTCAGGACCACTTTACATGCTTAAAAATTATTGAAAACCCCAAAGAACTTTTGTTTATGTGTGACATATCTACCAATATTTTCTATATTAATATTTTTTAAATGTTTACTTGAAAAAATAAAAATAATAAACCAATAAATGACAATATTTTCCAAAAACAGAAATGAATGACACTTTTATGTTTTTATACAAATCTCTTAAATATTTAACATAATAAAAGTTAGCTGGATTTTTAAATCTGTTTTTACATTCAATTAGTTGTGATCTGTTTTGACTGAAGTATATAAAAAAAATCTGACCTTGTATTAATATGTAATTGAACAAGGGTACAGTATTTTAATAGGCAAATAGCATCTTAGTGTTATTATGAAAATAATGTTGACCTCATAGATTCCCTAAAATGGTCTCAGGGACCCCCAGGGGGCCATGGACATTTTGCAAACTGCTGTTAGACTAGCAAAGCTTACCAGAGAGTTGTATTAATTTGTTGCACTAAGTTGTTTTATAGACACATGCTGGTTTTTTATTATAGGTTAGAAGTGGCTACCCTACAGTTCTGTTTTCTCTGATTTTCTTTCAGCTGGAGGGCTCCTGCCACTATAGGCACTGCATGCATTGCAACACTAAACTCTAGGCAGTGGTGGAAAGATATCAGAAAAGTCATCATAAGGAATCAATTTCAATAGGTGGAGGAGTGAGGGTGAATAGTGGCAGTATTTCTGTTCAAGGTAGCAAGGAGGATATTAAGACTACTCTGCTAGAAGAGTACAGGGTGAGGTAGGGGATGAAAAAGTATCTCAACTGGCCAGGAATGCAGGCCACAAGTAGAAGAGCAACATAAAGGCGAGAATCATGCAGTCAGATTGTGGGGGACCTTTAATGTCATGATAAAGAATTTATTATTTATTTAGGACATAATGGGAAGACACTGAAGTTACTAGAGCAAGGGAGAAAAGGGATCTTCTTTGTGCATTAAAGAAGGTCACTTAAGTAGCAATGTGAAGAATGGATCAGGAAGAGACTGTTTCCAGGGAGGCCAGTTAGACAGCAAACATAATAATTCCTGCCAGAATGTCAGAATGGAAAGGATGGGACACAAGGGGTGGTGGTACAAACTACAAGTCTTGGCATGTAATTATATGCTAGAAGCAGAGGTATTGGAAATAGCCAAAATGACCCATAAATTCCAAACCGAGGTGACTTAGAGAATGGGAATGCTGTCAGCAGAAAAAGGAATATCCTTAAGGGTAGGTCTTAGAGGGAATATGATGAATTCATTCGAGCATATTGTATGTGAGGGGCCAATGGGATGTTCAATTGGAGATAGCTAACAGTAGTGGGAAATGCAGTGCATTTGGAGGACAAATAAGAGCTAAATAAAATCGAATAAGGCACAAAAAGTATAGGAACAAATGCAAGATCTACTAGAAGGAAATGAATGGAAAAGTGAAACAAGAAAAAAGAATAAAATTAGAACTTTAAAAAAATTCTTTATTGCAAACTTAACAAAATACAAACATTTCAATATACACATAAAAAGAAAGGAAGATATAAATGGTGAACTTCTGCTATATATGGTGTGGTTTTAAGTATATATATTAAGGTTAATAACATAATTACAAAATTAATGCTTATTTATTTCTTCTGTATATTTGAATGTTGTTTTTTGTATTTTTATAAACACTAATTCACTTCAGTTCCTCAAAGAGAAGCTCTCTTTTGTAAATATAGTGACAGTCAAACAATAAGTTAAAACATTAGCAACGTTTGAAAATGAATGTCTCATTCTGAACTGTTAGTTCATCATCTCTCCGCCAAAAAGATTTGAGGCAGTCTTTTAAGGCCATGACTGTTCAATGTTTTAATAAGAGTTATGAAGTATGTCAGAATCTTTTTCTGTTACATTATTGTGAGGGGAAATGGAGCAAAGAGAGCTAAAATAATCAGAGCTATATCAATAAATATTTGGACAAATTCAGAAGAGCAAAAATTAGAATACATATATGAATAAAAATCATCCTCAGGATTTAAGAGTTGGAGATACAGACTTGGAAGTCATTTCCATGGAAGTGATCACTGAAGTGATAGGAGTAGATAAAACTGCTAAAGAAAAGATTATAGAGATTGGAAAAGTGGGCTGAAGTCACAGGCTTGAGGAATACCCACATATGATTCTGTCATTCAACTAAGAAAGGAGGAAAGAGATTGCCCCTAATTTTTGTAACTAAGAGAGAAAAAAGTATAGAAAAAGTAGATAAGAGATAAATAGCCTTAATGCTATATAAATGTAAAAGAACAGGCAGAGAAGCAGCTCTACCAGTCATGGACAGATAACATGGACTAGTGGTAGGGGATTCAGAGATTTGGATTCAAACCCCACCTCAAATACTTACACGTTTATCATTACAGGAGTGTCATGGCTTCTAAGAGTCTCAATTTCCTTATCTAAATGAAGATAATAACACACAGGTCAACCTATACTTCAAAAGGTTGTTGAGAAGAAAGCACTTTAAAAACATTGCAAAGTTTTGGCAAAACTCACACAAGGCAAACGTTCACATGAAAGTCAGAAGAAACAATACAAGGACAAGTGATACAAGGTCTCTCTGAAAAACTTTTAGTATTAACGGTGAGGCATGGAAGACACTGGCACAGGGCCATCTAGCATGGAATGCCCACATTAAAGAAGATGCTATGCTCTATGAACAAAGCAGAATTGTAATAGCTCAGAAGAACGTGAGATGTGCAAATTTAAACATATCTCCTTCCCAAATGTTCACATGGACTATTTGCATCTGACTTGTGGTAGAGCCTTCTAAGTCAGTATTGGTCTGATCAGTCACAGTCTTAACCCTGGCATAGTGACGTCATTTAGGTCTTCTTCAAGCATGAAGGAAAATCAACAGCATAGAAAAGTAGCATGTTTTACACTGGAGTAGCTGTTTCCTATCAGAGACTGAAATGGTTGAACACAGGCCCATGAATATTGGTATACAAAGATCTTAGGAGCATTCAGAGAAGCCAGATGAAGTATACAACCTCATTTTCTTAGATCATTTATGCAGAAAGAAAGAAGCATCAGAAACTGGGAGAGTTCTTAGCTTTCAACTTCTATTCGTGTTCACATGTGAATTGGTATAACATCTAGATTTTGGTTTCAGTTTTTTTCCTATACGTTATGAAACTGAGGAAGGGTTTTTTTTTATTGTTTTCCAAGACAATGGGGAACAGTTTCCAATTTTATTACCCCCAGGATAAAATTAAAACATTTCTGTTTAACTCTTGAAATCTTTCACAACCTCAATTTGACCTATCTCATCAACTTCAATAAACCTCACTCCCAAGAGAAGATGGCTGAGTAAAGTAGGGACTTGTCTGAGCTCTCCCCAATTCCTCTCCAAACAACACTAAAATAACACCTCAAAATAAATTCTGGAGTGGAAGAATCAACAAAAGGATTACAGGGTGAAACAATTTTCCAGCCCAAGACAACTTAGAAGGTTGGCAAGAAAAGTATGTCTCACTGGAGTGAGAGTGGAGTGCAATAAAAAACTAGCCATACCCAGGCAAGCCAACTACAGGCCTTGAGGGGAGGGGGAGGGGGGGAGGAGGTCTGAATAAGCAGTGATGGCTTCTGGAGCTAGCTGGACCATTGGTCAGAAATAGATTTCACGGGACCCTTTACTGGCAGTGGAAGCAGGACTCTGTTGCCAAGCCCATCTGGGGTTTCAGGTCACCATCCCAAAGCAAGGAGAAACGCTAGCAGGAGAAGGGACTGTGGACAAAGTTCTAGGGCAAAAAAAAGTGCTTATGGTTGCTCATAGACAAGAACTCAGGTCAAGAGAGAAGTGATCACATTAAAAACTTACAGACCCTCAGAACTAGCTCTGAAAATAGCAGCATGAAAATACTGAAGTTTAGGACAGTAACCTCCTCATAGATACAAGCATTTTGGAAAACAATTGGAACTATGCCTAGAGGGTTATAAAACTGCATTTTCTTTGATTCAGCAATACCATTACTGACATTCCAAAGAAATTTTAAAGGAAAAATAGTTATATATACAAAAATATTTATGGCAGCTTTTTTTGTGGTAGCAAGAACTGGAAATTGAGGGAATGTTTACTAATTAGGGAATGGCTGAACAAGTTGTGGTATATAATTATAATAGAATACTATGGTGCTATAAAATATGACAAGCAAGATGCTTTCAGAAAAACCAGGAAAGACTTAGATGAGCTGATGCAGAGTGAAGCAAAGAGCAGAACCAAGAGGCCATGGTACCAGTAATAGCAATATTGTATGATCAACTGTGAATAACTTAGCTATCCTCAGCAATATAAGGATCCAAGTTAATTATAAAGGACTTATGATGGAAAATACTGTCCACCTCCAGTGAAAGAACTTAGAGAGTCTGTATGTAGTTTGAAACATTTTTTTTTTATTCTTTTTATTTAAAGCAATCAGGGTTAAGTAACTTGCTCAAGGTTACATGGCTAGTTATTTCTGGGTGTGGTGCTAAGTATCTGAGCCTGGATTTGATCCCCAGGTCATCCCAACACTGGGGCTGGTGCTTACTTACTCACTGAGCCACCTGGCCGCCCCTAAGCAATTGGGGTTAAGTAACTTGTTCAAGGTTACACAGCCAGGTGTTTCTGGGTGGGTGCTAAGTGTCTGAGCCTGGATTCAATCCCCAGGTCATCCGGACACTGGAGCCGGTGCTCTTACTCGCTGTGCTACCTGGCCACGCCATTTTTTTTTAATTCTTTATTTTTCTTGGTTTCTTTTTTTTTTGGTCTGTTTTCTTTCACAGAATGATTAATATGGAAATGTGTTTTGCAGAACTATACATGTATAACATATATCAAATTCCTTGCCTTCTCAATGATAAGAAAGAGGAAGGAGGCAGGAATAGAATTTGAAACTCAATTCTTTTTTAATGGAAAAATAGTTTCTACCTGTAATTGGAAAAAATAACATATTAAAATAAATAAAATATTCATAAATTTGGGGTGGGGGGTGACAAAACAGTACTTCCCCTCTCACAATCCAGTCTTCAGTCCTGCCCAATGGTCTGTATATGATCCCTATATGACACTCCATTTCCATGCCTTTACATAGGACTTCCCATATAGTTGGAAAGCATTACCTCATCACTCCTATCGCAGAGAGTCTTTCTCTTCCCTTAAGACATAGCTCAAGCCCTACCTTCTTCATGTAGACTCTATTCATTCCCCCAGCTGCCAGTACTTTCCCTTCCAAACTACCTCATACTTAACTATTTTACATTTAGGTCCATTTATTCTGTATATACTTGCATATGTCCTTGTGGTATTCCTCATTAGAAGTTAAGTTCCTTTGAATAGGAACAGCTTCATTGTCTTTGTATCCCCAGTGCCTAGTATAGTGTCTGATACTGTAGGTGCTTGATGTTGATTAATGGCCTGGTCTTTGTTTGGTGAGCAGTCACAAAGACAAGAGCACCACAAAGTGTAGATTATCTATAGAGGCATTCTCTATCACACACCAGCATTATAACCGCTTCCTCTACACTAATGATAAGGTGGTCTCTAGGCAACACAATTCAATAATGATTTTCATTTCCCTCGTGATAATGAATGTTTTGGTTGTATAAAGTTTCTCTCATGAAGGTTAATACAGATTTTCTTACATTTCAAGACATTGGAAAACTTCAGTTCTGTTATTTAATAATGTAGATATTCACCTGTAGTTACTGAAGGTCCCAAAAGGTGATCCCTACAGAAATTTACGACAAGGGCAGAAAATATAACCCTATGAATATGAAGCTAATGATAGCCAATACAACATGAATGAGATTAGCCATTATGTAATTCTTCCCAGGAAGCTGTTTATTCTTCCCAAGAGATCATGGGTAAGTGTGGCTTAGGAGACCTGGGTATCTCCCAAATCTCATCAAGTAGGCAAGAGTGCCTCCCTAAAATCTCATCAAGAAGATATAATTCTAGATTGTAACTAATATAATCTAATTAATGCTGCATGCTGTAATATAATTACAGAAGCTTTTGGCAACTGAAAGAATACTGAAAAAAAGGACAGTTGGACCATAAATAATTTGTGAGCATTTCTCCAGCACTGTCCAGGGGAAAAAAGTGTTCTTGTTCTACTCAAATGTTCTTAGTTGTTCACACAGAAATCTCACCATTACTCAAGCATAGAGAAGACCATTCCATCAGATTACTGCAACTTGACAGAAATGTCCATGAAATGAATTGAAACTGAGGTGCCTAGGTGGTGCAATGAATAGAGCAGCAGTCCTGGAGTCAGGAGGACCTGAGTTCAAATCTGACCTCAGACATAACACTTACTAGCCATGTGACCTTAGGCAAATCATTTAACCCCAATTGCCCTGCCCTCTTCCCTCCATAAAAAGCAAAAAAAGAAATTTAATTTAAAAAAATAAATGAATTGAAGCATTTTTGTTCAAATTCTATGATTAAGTGGCCTAACCTTAAGAATTTGATTAACATAGATCAGCTCTCTCCATCCTAAACATGCCTGGGTGAACTGATAAAATGTATTTATTGAAGCTGTAAATTGAGGAGGAGACCTTAAACTGACCAATGGAGTCCCCATCAAGGTAAACATCCCCCACTAGTCTCCATATCAACTAGTCAACAAGTCTCTCACCAACAAATGGAACCAAAATACATCCTCACAGTTTAAACATACACAGTTGCACACATTGAAATCACTATAGTATAAACTTCAAAGTGGCTACAATGGTGCCACAGTAAGGAAGGAAAAAAAGAGGAAGTAGACAAATTAATCTCAATGTAAATATGTAAGGCATTAAGCTACCTTTATTTTAGACTTAAATGTTACACATTTTCATTATGGCAGGTTTAACATTAGTTTAACATTAGTCACAGAATCGTCTCAGAGATATAATGAACAGCTAGGGCACATTGTGATGATATCCATAAGCTCTTCAAGAATGTTCTAAGCACAAACTATGTGTATAGGACTGAGTTGGTGACTCAGAGGAAACAAAAGATTGTGCAAATACATTCTCGGAACTCAAGAAAGTTATCTCATTGGAAATATGAGACTTGTTGATGTGAAAAAAAACAGACAGCAATTCTGAGACAATATATGAGGAAGTATATATAGATTGTGGCAGAGTAACTAAGAGTGCTGCACTCAAAGTCAGAAGCCCTGGGTTCAAACCCGCTCCAGACATTTAATAGTCAGCTATTCAAAGGAAATTCAGAAATCATTTCAGCTCTCATAGTTCCACTTTTCAAACCTGGTTTTAAACATGTATGGGCTAAAATTAGATGAGTGGATCTCTGGTGATGAACTTACAGATATGGACAAGAGTCACATAATATGTTTAGGCATGGATGAGTTGTATTCTATCATTGAAGGGAATATCTGTATCAGTGAGATCACAGATAAATTTGTGGATGTGGGCCTCTATTACTATTGTTGTTACTATTTATTATTACTAAAATATTTAGTATCATTAAAATACATAAAATTAATTTTACCTATTGTTTTCCTTTCACAGATGGTGAATAAATATATGTAAGATAAATTAATTTATGAAGAAAAGGGTTTCCAAAATTCTCACTGCTGCAAGGCATCTTATATTGTGGTTTTTTTCTTTTAGATTTTAAAGACAGTATTCTGGATGTGTGCATTAAGTCTGCAGTATGCTCAAGTTTACAACTTCTGAGTGAATTTCTTTATAAACACTATGGATGACCAGAAAAATAACACTACATTCTCATACACAACTTATTTATAAAAATCACTCTTGAGAATTCAATGTGACAGGTGAATTACTTGAGATTGTGACAGTGATTTACTATCAGTACAGTGTTACAAATACTTTTCAATATTAATAACGACTTTTTAGAAAATAATTACCTCTAATTGCTAGATAGAGGGCAAAATTTAAATGTGGACTTCTCCAGGAAAATGAAAAATCTGTGGTAATGAACAAATGTCTTGGAGTACTCCATGTTGACAGCTTCTGTCACTTTCTGAGACAATGGATAGTAAAGTTTTCAGTTCTATTTCCCCAGAGACCAGTACACAGTAGACGTTGCTATCTGGGACCTAGTATTCACCTGAATAATCAGATTGTTAAAATGGATTTACTTGATGATAATTAAATGAATGTTTGAAAACAGGCATTATTTCATTATAATGTGTTAACAAATTCTGATTTGTGTTTTATTTTCCCCTCTGAATGTTTTGCTTCACTTCCTAAAATAGACTTCCAAATACCTGGAGGAAGGGTAAATAAACAGTTATTGGAAAACAGCTTAGCAGTATTCATTATATACAGGGAGCCCAAAGAATTGGACAACCAAAAAAGTCTTACAATCACAGGAGTGGAATGAGCCCTAAAGAAGTCATTTGCTCTGGTCTTTTACTCCTGCCAAGTGAATTCATTAATCGGGACTTATGATTATATTTTTAAAGGTATCCAGAGAAGGCATTTCATACCCTCTTTTAATAGCTTGTTCTGGTGTTTAATAATACTTACAATCAATAAGTTATGCCCTGATTTTTAGTTGAACTTGGTCTTTCTACAATTTGAGACAATTTTCTATTGTTCAGTTCTTTGTGGAGAAGTATAACTTGTCTGTGCAATCCTTAGAATAATATTTCACATGCTTTAAGATAATTTAACCTGATTTAGGGAAGTCTAGGGGTGACAAATCAATTCATGAGAGAACATATTTTCCTTCTCATTTTCAAATAGTGCAGACTATTTTAATATGCACTGCAGGTATAGAAAATGACAGGAAGAAAAATTTCTAACTAAAGAATGGCATGTTAATTTAATTCATATTAGTATCAAAACAGATTTTTAAAAATAATAATAGGGAGGGTGGAGTCAAGATGACAAAGAGAAACCAGGAAGTTGCCTAATTTCTCCCTAGTTTTCCTCAGAAACAACATTAAATTAAACCTCTAAACAGACTCTGGAGTGACAGAACCTACAAAAAGATGGAATGAAACATTTTTCAGCTTAAGAAAACTTAAACAGACTTCAGAAAAGGTCTGTCTCATTTGGGTAAAAAGGGAGCATGGCCCAAAGCAGACAGTGTCCAGGTAAGCCAGAAGGAGGCTCTTAGCCACAGCATAGACCCCTTGGTCCTGGCTTAACAGGCCAGTGGCAAGGCAGGTCAGCTGTGAGGCCTTCAGCCCCAGCATAGAATATAAACTGCCATCCTGGGAACCTAGGCAACAACAGGTGTAAGTAGCCCAGACCACAGCAGTGCAGTAAGCAAGTTGTTAGTATCTGAGGCCCCAGCACATAAAACCAGTGGCCAGGCCCCTGGCCCCCAGAGCAAGAATCTTGGGTCACTATCCTGTATGCCCCAGGAGCATAACTCAACTTTAAAAGCCATGAAACAGGCCAAGAAACAAAAAAAGAACCTTAAACAAAACACAAACTCAAAAAAGGACAACATTGTCAAAATGCCTGCATGTGAAATTTGAGAGGGGAATATGAAATCGTCTCAAGTCCAAAGAGCTTCTTGGAAGAGCTAATAAAAGATTTTAAAAGTCAAATAAGAGAGGTAGAAGAAAAATTAGGAAAAGAAATGAAAGGTGTGGAAGAGAAACTCAACAGCTTAGAAAAGGAAGCAGAAAAACTGACTGAAGAAAACAACTTCTTAAAAAGTACAATTGGCCAAATGGAAAAAGGAGGCATAAAAACAAACCGAAGAAAATAATTCCTTAAAAATTAGAATTTGGCAAGCAGAAGCTAATGATTCTATGATATATCAAGAACCAGTCAGAGAAAATCAACAGAATAAAAACATAGAAGAAAACATAAAATACCTCATTGGAAAAACCACTCACCTGGAAAATAGATCAAGGAAAGATAATTTAGGAAATATTGGACAACCTGAAAGCCATGATCAAAAAAAGAACCTGGCCAGCATCTTTCAAGAAATTATAAAGGAAAATCACTCATATATTCTAGAACCAGAGGGTAAAGTAGTAATATAAAGAATCCACCGATTGCCTCCAGGAAGGGATCCCAAAATGAAAACTCCAAGGAATATTGTAGCCAAATTCCAGAATTATCAGGTCAAGAGCAAATACCACAAACAAAAAGAAACAATTCAAATATCAGGAGCCACAGTCAAGATTACAGAGAACTTAGCAGCTTCTGCATTAAAACATCAGAGGTCTTGGAGTATGATATACAAGAAGGCAAAGGAGCTTGGATTACAACAAAGAATCAGCTCCTCAGCAAAATTTGGCTTAATCTTTCAGGGGAAAATAGGGATGTTCAATTAAATAGAGGACTTTTAGACTTTCCTGATGAAAAGATTAGAAAATTCTGAAAAGAAAATTCAATCTTCAAATATAAGACTCAAGAAACACATAAAAAGGTAAACAGTAAAGGAAAAAACATGTTATTTAATAAGGTTAAACTTTTAACATCTCTACATGGGAGGATGATTCTTGTAACTCTTTCAAACTGTATCTTTATTAGGGCAATCAGAAGGGGCATACAGAGACAGAGGGTATAGATATAAGTTGACTTTGACATAATAAAAAGTAAATTGTGTAGTTAAAAAAAAGATTGTACTGGGAGAAGAGGAGAGGGGGATAGAGAATAGGGTCCATTATATCACATGAAAAGGTTAAAAAAGACCTATAACAGTAGAGGGAAAGAAAGGGGTGGGGATGAGCATTGATTGAGCCTTACTCTCATTGGATTCAGCTGAAAGAGGGAATAACATGCATACTCAGTTGGGTATGAAGAAGAAATTTTTCTTGCCCTATAGGGAATCAGGAAGGGAAAGGGAAAAGAAAAGAAAGGGGGGGGGTGAAAAAAGGAGGATTAATGGAGGGAGGTGGTGGTCAGAAGCAAAACACTGTTAAGGAGGGACAGGGTGAAAGGAGAGAGAAAAACATAAAGGGGAAATAGAATGTAGGGAAATATACAGTTATTAACTGTAACTATGAATATGAATGGAGTAAACTCTTCTATAAAATGGAAGTAGATAGCAGAGTAGATTAAAAACATGAATCCTGCAAAACGTTGTTTGCAAGAAGTGTATCTGAAGCGAGAAATACACATGAGTAAAGGTAAAAAGGCTGGAGAAAAATATGTTATGCTTCAGCCAAAGTGAGGAAAAAAAAAAGCAGGGGTAGCAAACCTGATCTCAGACATGTAAGTAAAAGATATAAAGAAGGAAACTAGGTACAAACTTAGGTTTCTCTTGGCAGGTAGACTCCTAAATATTTTATATTGTCTACAGTTATTTTAAATGGAAATTCTCTTTCTATATCTTGCTGCTAGGCTTTGTCGGAAATGTAGAAATGCCTGATGATTTATGTGGGTTTATTTTATATCCTGCAACTTTGCTAAAGTTATTAATTATTTTAAGTAGTTTTTTTTTACTTCTCTAGGATTCTCTAAGTATAGTATCATATCATCTGCAAAGAATGATACTTCTGTTTTCTCATTGCCTATTCTAATGCCTTCATTTTGTTTTTCTTCTCTTATTGCTAAAACTAACATTTCTAGAACCATATTGAATAATGATGGTGATAAGGGACAGTCTTTTTTCACCCCTGTTCTTATTGGAAAAGCTTCTAGCTTATCCTTATTACATATAATGCTTGTTGATGGGTTTAGATAGATGCTACCTATCATTTTAAGGAAAATTCCATTTATTATGCTCTCTCGTGGTTTTGTTTTTGTTTTGTTTTTTTTCAAGGAGGGAAGGTAGGGCAATTGGGGTTGAGTGCCCAAGGTCACATGGCTAGTTTTGTGTTAAGTGTCTGAGGCTGGATTTGAACTCAGATCCTCCTGACTCCAGGGCCAGTGCTCTATTCACTGCGCCACCTAGCCCCCCCCCCTCTAGTGTTTTTAATAGGAACAGGTGCTGTACTTGTCAAAAGTTTTTCTACATCTATTGAGATAATCATATGAATTCTGTTAGTTTTGGTATTCATTTGGTAAATTACGCTGAATCCCACCTGGTCATAGCATATGATCCTTTAATTGATTTATTGCTATAATATCTTTGCTAATATTTTATTTACAATTTTCTATTGATAGAGAAATTGTTCTATAATTTTCTTTGTTTTGGCTCTTTGTAATTTAGATATCAGCACCATATTTGTGTCATAAAAAGAATTGGTGGGACTCCTTCTTTGCCTATTTTTCCAAATAGTTTACATAGTATTGGAAGTAATTGTTCTTTAAATGTTTGATAGAATTCTCTTGTAAATACATCTGGCCCTGCAAATTTTCCTTAGGGAATTCATTGATGGCTTGTTCAATTTATTTTTTTCTAAAATGGGCTTATTTAAGTATTTTACTTCCTCTTTTCATCTGGGCAATTTTTATTTTTGTAAATAATCATCCATTTCACTTAGATTATCTGATTTACTGTCAGACGGACAAAATAACTCCTGATTGTTGCTTTAATTTCCTCTTCCTTGGTGGTGAATACACAAGTTTCATTTTTGATACTAGTAATTTCATTTGAATTTCTCCTTTTTTAAAAAATCAAATTAACCAAAGGTTTATCTATTTTGTTGGGTTTTTTAAAACCAGCTCTTACTTTTTTTTTTTTTATTACTTTGTACCTAAGAAACTCCAAGGCAAGGAAACTCCCACTACCAATGAAGATTAGCACCATTTCTGCCATTTGCATTCTTTTTTTTTTTTTTTTTTTGCTTTTTGGAGGGGGAAGGCAAGGCAATTGGGATTAAGTGACTTGCCCAAGGTCACATGGCTAGTAAGTGTTAAGTGTCTGGGGCCAGATTTGAACTCAGGTCCTCCTGACTCCTGGGCCAGTGCTCTAATCACTATGCCACCTAGCTGCCCCAACCACCATTTGCATTCTTAAGAGACTTGTCAAGAGTACTGAAAGCTTAAGTAACTTGCCCAGAGTACACACAGCCAATCAATCAAAAACATTTAGTAAATACCTACTATATGTCAGGCATTGTGCTAAGCACAGCGCATATTAGGAGGGCAAGGAATAGTTTACCTGACAGATCTATGGAGAAAGAAAGAATTTGTGACCAAACAAGTGCTAGAGAACATTATAAAAGGCAAAATGGATATGCAAAATGAATTTAAATATTAGGTAAACTATCAGCATAATTTACCACATGAAAAACAAAACTAACAGAACTCAAGTGCTTATCTCAATAGATGTAGAAAAACTTCTGACAAATACAGCACCTGTTCCTATTCAAAACACTAGAGAGGTGGTGGCTAGGTGGTGCAGTGAATAGAGTACTGGCCCTGGAGTCAGGAGGACCTGAGTTCAAATCCAGCCTCAGAAACTTAACAACAAATTAGTCCCTGCCTGCAAGATATTTACAATCTAACATGGAAACAACAGGCAAACAAAAAAGCAAGCTATATACAAGATAAATAGGAAGATAATTAAAAGAAAGAAAGCACTGTAATCAAGAGGGGTGTAGCACCAAGGCAATATACACAACACTGACAGTCACTATGAATATGCCAGCATAGTTCTTAATTGAGAAATATACCAGACTCTCCATGTAAAATACAGAAGCAAAACATTTATTCAGACACCAGAAAATTAAATCCCAATACCAGAAAACCCAATTCACTATAGCAACAAAGAAATCTGTACACAATACCATCCCAAAGCAGAGAGCAACACCATCCCAAAGCCTTCCCATAAACAAACACTTACAAGGCTAGCTATCTCCTTGCCTGTGTCCTCTCTCCTCCCTCTATTCTAACTGCTCTGACTCCCAGTTTCCTCCCAGCTCTTCTCCATGAGTTCAACAAACTCCTCCCACCACAGGCTCCATGGAATTACATTTGGTCTATTAAGAGGAAGATCTTCAAATTCCCTTTGGTCTATTAAAGGACAGGGAAGATCTTTAAATTACCATTGCCATTACAAGGGATTAGGGAAAGCTTTCTGTAGAATGTGGGATTTTAGTTGGGACTTAAAGGAAGCCAGAGAGGTCAGTAGTCAGAGCAGAAAAAAGAGTTCCAGGATTTGAGATCATCTCTTTTCCCACTACTCTATGCTGCCTCTAATGTTCTAAAAGAATGGTGACATAACAGAATATTACATAGAATATCAACAATTATTCACGGAGAAGCATATTTGGTTATACCAGTTCATCTAAGTTTCAGTTAATGAGTTTATGACCAAGAGTTCATATCCCATCGGTCTGCACTCTTCTGCCCCAAGAACCTCATCATCTTGTAAGACCACTTCAGCCATAGAATTCATACCTTCCCAATACCCCCTACCCTTGTGGCCCCTCCTTCTAATTGTAACAAGTGATGATAGAGAGCCCCTTTCAGAGTCTCACTTTAAAGAAAGTACCCAGTTCATCCATCTCTTCATTTCCCATCCAGCTGCTTTCCTCTGGGCTTAGTCATCACATCCCCTCATCAGGAACCTTAATTCACTCTTTTCAGATCACTTGTGTTCAATGTCTTTCCTATAATACTGTTAAGTACCTTGACATCAGTCTGTCTTTGTTTTTCATTTTTTTTTTGGTGGGGGAAAGGGAGATGGTTCTCAGTGCTTAGCAAAGTGCCTGGTTCATAGTAGCACTTAATAAATGTTTATTAACTAACGGCCTGATATAAATGTCAGTAGTTATTATTATTATTTGAGTAGCATCTCTGATTATATAAGTTTCATTTAAATTTCTATTAATGAGATTAAAATCATAGGTTGAATACTGAAAAGATAAAAATCTTAAAAGTCTTTATTCAACAGGAAAAAAAAATCAGTCCTTTCCCCAAGTTGTCTTGAAATGGTAGTAACAGAAAGGTAGATAAGAAAGTCATTATCATCAACAAACATTTATTCAAAGTCTACTATGAATAGGAACTATTCTAAGGCAAAGGTGATAATATTTTATAGAAGATATTGTGCCCATAATCAAACATCTAAAAATTCTGTTATAGAAATGAAATGAATACATAAAAAGATTAATCACAGACCACATGCACAGATGGTAAAAATAGGCAATTACTTTGAGAATCCTCAAAGAGCAGGCATGGAAGCATAATATAGCAGTGGCAGGGGAATTCAAATATCTAGACATATTCTGTAGCTCTTGCTTCCAAAAGCAAGAATTGATAAGTAAGCAACCACAAAAATAACAAGTGATATGTTTATAGAACTTTACAACTGAGTATGTTACATTCATGAATCATTTAAATTTAACATCAGCTCTGTTAAGAAGGTATATATATATATGAGTCTATATCCCTGGTTCCATCAGTGTTTTAGATAAGCCATCTTTGTTGTCTGTTGTTTTTTTTTATTTGTAGTTATGGAAATTATCATTAGAATTTAAATTCTTCTACTTGTCAACATAAGTTATACTATGGAGTATGTAATAGAAAATTTGCTCATTATGACCTTAAGAAAATACTGTCATTTAAATTACATGCAAAGAAGGAACAATATCAAATTCCCCCAAATGCAATTAAACTGTGATGTTATCATCCAACCACAAGAGGGGTTCCCTTCCCATATCAGGATTCCTAAGAATTAGTTTAAGTTTGACATTAAAACCAAGCATTTTAAAGCATTAAAGGAGGATATTTTTCTTTGGTTTATTTCAATAGACAATCATTTTTTAAAGCTAATTCCAGCTATAAAACTCCAGACATCTCCTTTGTTACATTTCAACATTTTTATTTTGAAAAATTAATTTCTCAATTTCATTGTTCATTTTGGTTGCTCTCCCTTGATTATAACCTGTATGTACGTATGTATATTTCAAATATTTTATCCAAACTGAATAAATTATCCTCAGGATATAGAGGAATAATTTTCCCTTTCAACTAGCAAGTATAGTTGTCTATATGACACTAAGAAAGTAGAATGATGAATTTAAAATTCCATCCTGAATATTTGTGGTCCACAGTATAGGTCCCATGAATGTTTGGTAACATAGGAAAAAATTTGTAAACATTTTCACTTTTCATCCAACTAAGTTTAACTACTAGAAACAGAGTACAAGTAGATTTCTTTATTTTGAAATCTTAAATTTTATACAAATGTAAATAATTTCAGTGACATATGACCTAATGTAATTCCTATTAACAAATCAAATGACTGTTCTCTGATAAAGAGACTTTTATTCTTTTCTCTGAGTAGCTCTAGGGAACTGAATTTGGCTAAGAATGAGGCCTAGTTTTTTCAGTTTCATAGGATTTGGAAGTAAAAGGGAAAATAAATTAAGTTGTCTAACCAATCTTCTGATTTTACAGATGAAGAAACTGAGGTCTACAGAGTTTAAATGACTCATAATCCCAAAGATAGCAAATAATAGAGCTGGGATTTGAATGTAGGTCTCCTGACTACCATCCAGTGTTCTTTTCACCACATCATACTTCCTCTGAAACACTCGGAGGCAAGAAGTCAAAGTCAGGTTACTACACAAGACCAACCACTCAGAAGTATAATTCCATGGACCCCATAGGTAATAATAAACAGGAATCAAGGTCATGTAACCAGACTCTGCATGGACGAGCACATAAAGGTTAATATTCAAGGGGAGCCAGAGAAGAGCAGGGAGGGTGCAGGGGCCTGAATGAGACAAGTTAAGCAGGAACAAGTCCAGAGACCCCAAAATAGTTGCAGTTGATGCTATGTATATTGCTCTATTTATGTATATTTGCTCTACCTTCCACTGTTCAACCTCCATCTGCCCAGATAATCTGCTTCCCTGTTAAATTCTGACATTGTTACACATGTCCATAAACTCACAAAGAATTACAAGAATCTTAGCATTTGAAAGTTTTTAAAGGTCGTCTAGACCAAAGGTACCAATGATGCTGCCCTCAATGGCAATATTACCAAATGTGGCAGAACCAGAAGAAAATTTAATCAAGAAATATTTAACAACATAAATAAAAATAAAATAAACATTTTGCTGTTGTTCAGTTATTTTTGAGTTGTGTCCAATTCTTCATGACCCTATTGGGGGTTTTCTTGGCAAAGATACTGGAGCGGCTTGCCAATTACTTCTCCAGCTCATTTTATGGATGAAGAACTGAGGCAAATAGGGTAAAGTGACTTGCCCAGGGTCACACAGTTAGTAAATGTGGGATCTGAACTCAAGAAAAGGTGTCTTCCTAACACCAGGCAAGGAACTCTATATCTGCTGGGTTACCTAGATGCCCTAAAAGAGAATCTAAATAACTCTGTGGTTTTTTAAGTCCCCATGCAGCCTGCAGAGATCCTTAAGTAAGATTTAGGGATCCCCCTAAGAGTTCAACACCATGAATCTAGTCCAACTCATAACTGAACAAGAAAGAATCTCCCTTTAGTGTTTCTAAAAAGTGGTTGATTCAGCTTTTTCTTAAGATCTGTCATTAAGAGGAATCCACTACTTCTAAGGGTATCCTATTTCACACTTTGGGGTAGCTCTAATTCTAAAGAACATCTCAGTTTGCCTCTTTATAATTTTCATTCATTATTGCTAGTTCTGCCCTCTGGGTCCAAGTAAAGTAAATTGATCTCTCTTATACATGATAGCTTTGAAAATACTTGAAGCCAGTTCTCATTTCCCTCTTCCAATGTATTATCTTTCCTTGGCTAAAAATGTCCAGGCCTTTCACCTCCCTTCCTGGTTGCCCCTCTCCGGACACGCTCCAGGTTACAGATGTCTTTACTAAAAATGTGGCATTTATAACTGAACACAATACCCGAGATTCCCAAGGTTATACACCAAGAGGTGAAGCCAGGGGAAAAAGAAGCCAGGCTTATGAAATCTCTTCTCAAGGCCATAATTCAGTCTGTACCTATGTTGCTCTAACACAATGAAAATTCATATCCAGTTTGAATCTTGACATTGCCCCCCAGGTCTCTGAAAATGTCTTTCTCACATTGAGTACCTATATTATACATTATTATCCCTTTGATGGAGAATATTAAATCTCTCTATCACACACATTGGCTTTTGCAGTTTTGTTCCATGACCTCTCAAATTATATCTCTTTTTTGTTTTCCTTTTTTTTTAAAGCAGGTACACAAAAACATTGAAGATTTATTCCCTAGTGCCTGAAAAAAAAGTATTAAAATAAAAAGTGAATTAAGAACACCCATAATATATAGTCCAGATGTGAAAGTATATAAAACACCTAATAAAACGCACATCAAGTATCACATAGTATCTTGGACACTGATCAGGGAAGGATGCTGGAGGTTAAAAAGCTAATGACAACAGTGAATGAGAAACAAAAGGAGGAAGAAAATGCAACACGGGAGATGGGTTTTGTGACATGTTAATACAATGAACTCATATTTCAGAAAAATTCCCAGTTTACTAGATTTTCTAAGAAGAGCAGCTCTTTGCACCGTTGCATGACTGTTATGCCAATCACTTTCCCCACTGCACATTTTAACATGATAGGGGAGAGTAAATGTTTTAAGATTACACTTTAAGAGTGCTTTAACATTCTTCCCTATAGAGTGGCCTTCAGAACAACATGGGTGCATCTTGCACTCTTTTCAAGGTGACTTGGTAGGGAAACACCAAACAAAACTTTTTACAAGGCAGTCTCAGCCATGAGTCAGTCAGATTCGTAGCATGAACTCCTCGAAATAGTCCCAGAGTACATGTTTTTTCTATTGCCTTCTCAAATGTTCATTGCTGCTTAGTCCAATATCGATGTAAATTTATCTTCTTGGGCCTTCCTTGAATTGAAAATTTCATATTGACCCCAAATGAAAAAAGTTTGACAAAAGACAAGTGTGTAGCTGACAGGTTCTGAGATAAATGAGCAATTATTTGACCAAACTGTTGACAGGTTTTCACTTGCCTAAAGCATGAATGATAAGAAGGTTGATTTTATAGTGTAACTCTTGAAGCCACTGACTCTCCCAGATTTGTTCAATGAAGCATAATTGAAAGTCCAATAGGCTTAGACCAGCTGTCCATATTAGCTGATGCCCATAGGGTTTATAGGAATTCAGACAATAGGACTAACAGACACTTAATAATCTCTGATTACCTCATTATATTTTGTTACACTTGCAGGGGAATTTGATATGATGTGCAAAATGTAGGCATAAAAAAGGGCAGTTGTTAAACACGTGAAAAGAGATGTACCCAAACATGTGCCTTTCTTTGCATTCCCAACATCCAATACTGACTGGAACGTAATGCTTAATAAATGCTTGTCAACTGACTGAGTGCCAACCTTCCAAATACAGCAGTGGCCCTGTCCTGCCTGGGGTTGCCAGGCACTTTACTCCTTCCACAAAAAGGAGTCCATTTCTGAGTGTGAGAAGGAGAGCTAAAAGAGTGTGTCAATGGTATCAGAGAGACAAAGCCCAACTTTGTCAGCAAATACATAAAGCCATGTGCCAATAGCAACAGGTCAACAAATTTCCAGCAGCCAAGAAGACTTTGTTAACAAGAGAGTTTGATCACAAGACAACAAACAGCGTTTAGCTAAGTCGAGGTCTGAATTTGTAATAATAGGTCAATAAGTGAAGATGAGTACCAGATCAAAAAGGAGGTCATTACTGAGATCAGTAGATTTGGGAAATACATTTCATTTAACTTAGGGGTGCCTGCTGCAGCCCTTGAGCTAAAGAGTATGCTCAACATATGCCCTCTCTCTCCTCCCCCCACTCTTCCTGATACTCTGCAGCTGCTATTACAGACAGTGGCAGACAAAAGCTATCTTTGATGACTGTCTAACAATGCTGCCAGTGATTTGTCTTTATTTTTTGGAATTCTCTTTTCAACATTTTCTCAGAGCCAGTTTCTAAATCACACAATATATCTACTTAAATACTTTAAAAACTAAAAAACTTTCTAAAAGAACACCAAATTCCTAATCAACCATATTCACCAGTCTTGATCCCAACAACTCTTGGTCAAATTCCCAAATTAAATGTGCTGTCAAAGGTGAGGATACACAAAAAAGGGAAAGGAAAGAAAAAACACAAATTCAAAAGGCAATTTCAGAAAAGAAAGTCTAAAAATGGAACAATCTTAGCAACACTGGAACAACAGTAATGTTAGACATTTATATGTTACTTTAAAGTTTACAAAGCACTTTACATAATAGGATCTCAATGGAGCCTCATAACACGAGTATAAGAGAGGTACTATAAGAATGAGAGGCTAAGGGACCCACTCACAGCCATTCAACTAATGTCAGAGGAAAGATATGAACCTAGATCTTGCTGAGTTCAAGTTCAGTCTATTATCTGGCCACTATACCATACTGCCTCTCATTATGCCACAAATGCTTCATAGCATGTACAACTTCTCAAAGTGACTGCTTTGAAAAGGACACCACTTTTTTGGATTTATAAGCTCCAGAGTCTCCTACTTTCTAATTCCTTTTTATGTGTTATCTTCCTCAAGTCAAAGGTAAGCTCCCTGAGGACAGTTGTATTTGTTTTTCATTATTTGTTTGCTTTTTGCTTACATTTTACTATTCCTAGCTTTTTTACAGGTCTGGCACATAGGAAACACTAGATAAATGCTTTATCTATGCCCTCTCCCACTCCCCAAATTACTTTAAAGTACAGAAAGATTTTATTAGACCCAATCATATTTCTTATAAAAGGATAGAAGAAATTATATGAAGATATGAAAGATTTATGAACAAAGGACAAAGAAACACAACCTTACAGTAGAAACAAGCAACTTATGTATTAGTACATCTTGTCATGTTACTGTGACCTCACCATTCTTACTGTACTTCTACAGTGAAAGGGATAAATAACCAAAAGATTTTAGAAATTCTGAGAGAGGGAGACACAAAGCTATGTGCCAGCTGAATTGAGCAAGATATGTCTTAAACCCTGACAGATAAATTTAGAGCAGCACAGGAACTTTATTGCTATTATCGGCTGTTATAGTAAATGCCATGAGTAAGTTAAAGCCAGCTATATGGAGAGGATATCAGCATTGAAGATAGGACTTGTCAATTCATATATTATATCATCTAAATTGTTTTACAGCAATAAATTGATGAGCATCTTAGTTCTCTCAGTTACAAAAAAAAATAATTCTGTCTAGGTAAAGTAAGTTTTCTCCACATTTGTCCTACTTCTGAAATATTCTGCTATGGTGAGAGTATTCTGGGCTGTGTGCCCATATCCTTAGACTCTTTCTTGTTGGAAAACTTATAAAAGAACCTATATTATCCAATGGACTTAAAGATGATTTATCTTTTAAATTGCTTTCTATTGATAACATATGGGAGTGATAGGATATATATTTATGGTAAATATATATATACATACACAAATAATTTTTGCCTAAAAACTAAAATTAGTAGGAAAATAGGACATTAAAGTCATGTTGTTGTTTTTTCTAGTGTGATTTTTTTTCCATTTTCAAAACAAAATTTGCTCTTGATAAGGTCTTGAATCCAATTCAAGCACAACTCAAGACATAACCCTATGGCATCATTGGTCCTCTGCAAAAACTAAGGAAAAAACAACAACATAAAATAATTACTGTAGCTAATTTCAGAGGTTTCAAATTTAGAAGTCAATTGTAATCCATTCTTACATTCATAAGAATTCAGTCCCCCTACAACAGCTGTTTGGTCGTCTTTTTTCAATTGATTTTTACTAACCAGAGAATGAGTGCTTGAGAAAGGTCTAAAAAACAGTGATAGTCCATAGGAAAAGTTAGTGAGGCAATGAACTGACAGTCAATCAATAACCATTTAAGTGCAGACTATATGTTGAGGACTGGGGATACAAAGAAACAAAAGCCAGTTCCTGCCCTCAAGAAGGGACAGGGAAAAGAGAAAACAAAAACTTTAAGGAAAGAGCAAAAGAACTAGAGCAAAGGGAATCAAGAAAAAAAGTTCACTGCTGGCGAGACCCCCCAGGTTAGTTCCTCATCTAATTATCTTTCTGCATTTTCCCCTATTCACTTCCCTAAAGACGAAACAGAAAAGTGATTTCTCCCTCTGACTGTGTCTTTGAGTATGAAACTCTTCTTTTGTCTGATGGTATATTTCTTCCCTGCATGACCTAACAAATACAGTCAAGTCGAGTTCAAGTCTATAAATGCACTTTACTAAACCCTGTGAAGATATTGGAGAACACAAGCTAGATAAAATTGAGGTGTTGCTGCTCACTTAGCCTGGTTTAAAGGAAGAAAATAATTCCTTCCAAATACTCTCCCTGATCAATAACATTTTCAGTCCCCCAAGTCATTTCTTCTAAGTTGCAACCCTCAGTGTTGTAGTTCTCATTCTCCACCCTCCAGCAGAAGACAATGATTTTCTTCAATCTGCTTTTCAGTCTCCAGAGGAATAAGATCTTTCTCTTTTTAGGCCCCAGGTTCAAACTTTTGATCTATACTACCACATGGGGCAGTGGGGGGGGGAAGGGGAGGAAACCAACAGTGTATCTCCATGTATCTTAGCCTTTAACCCATGAAAACATTTTTGTGATCTTCTTCATGTTCTTAATTGTTGTCTCTTCTTTCAGGCCATTTTCATGGTCCCTTGGCTTAGGATCCTTAGACCATAACTTGACTTCCAGATACAGCAACTGAACATACCAGTGGATGCTTATATTCATTTCTAATTTTGCCAGATTGTGACAACTTTGCATATATTCCTTTTGTGATGAGATAGGGTGAAAATGTTCTTTTTTCCCTTGATCTCACTTCCTTTTTTCCTTGTGGAAACTTTATTTTTTTCTAGTTGTATATAAATACCAAATGTCAATGTTCATTTAAAGCTCATATAATAATAAGAAGAAGAAGAATATCACTTAAATAGCATGTTAAGGTTTGCAAAGTGCTTTACATATATTATCTCATCTGATTCTCAAAACAACCCTGTGAGGCAAGTGCTATTGTTATCCTCAGGATAACGCAGAGATTAAGTAATTTATCTAGAGTTGCACACTTAATATCTAAAGCAACATTTGAACTAATGTCTTTCTGACACCAGGTCAGTGCTCTCTACCCATAGCTGCCCCACATAATAATAAATTTGTGAAAAAATATTAAGAAGCTAATAGAAAATTTCCCAAATTTTCTAAACATGCAAAGCACTTCAGAAACACAGGAGCATTTAACAAATACAGGCCATTAGCGTCATTATTGTTTTGATACTTGTCTCATCTACCATTAAATAAAAATCTGCCATTAACCCTCAATAACTCTATCCCTTCGGCCTTTGTTTTCAACAGGATCCTGGGCAGAGGAATGCCCCTGGGGGAGGACAACAAAGAAGAGGCTTGGAGATTCAACCCACCCCAGAAATGAAGATAAAGTCATATCATGCGAGGCATGTGTAACAGTAAAGGAATTTAAAGAGCCCCTCTATTGGCCTGGTTTTCCAGTTGAGTGAAGTCCACTAAATGTATATCAAAAAAGTGAATAAGTTTTGCAGCATGATGTGACTGGGATCCCTGCCAGGTTCTCCTTCTGATCAATGCCATTTTTAGTTCCCAAACCCACTTTTCCAGACTGAATCCTCTGGGCGGTGGTTGGTGTCGTCGTCGTCCGTCTTCTTCCTCTTCCTCCTAGTTGTCAGGTACTCTTCACCCTCCAGGAAGCTTGCAGTATCTTGGACAGCAGTATCATCTTGCTCCTTGACACCTTTCTGTTTGCTTTTTGCTTTGGGAGACTCCAGCTTCTGACACACTAAGGAAGGTGATAAGGGTTTGTATGGCACGACTGTATTCCCCAGCATATTGGTCCATGATCCACCCTGTACTACTGTGGAGTCAGTACTTGGTACATGAAAAGATGCTGGGGACGATGCTATGTCCTGCAGATGGCGCCTAAGGGCCACATAACATCCTACACAACTGAATTCCATCTTCCACAAAGGGTGGCCAGAGATGGGCTTCATTTATAGCAGCCTGTCAACTCACATGGATTATGTTCCACCACACTCCAGCTACATATCCTTTTTCAGGGTTGCACAATATGCATTAGCATGTAATTAGCATATTCATATCCTATCTGGCCCTCTTTGGTTCTATTAAAACGAAAACAAGTTTAAGTCATACTTAAATACATATTAGTGTCAGGAAAACCTGAGTTCAAATCCACTTACTAGCTGTTTGACCCTAAGTAAGTCACTGTACTTCATTTTTCCGAATCTATAAATTAAGAACATAACAGCACCCACCTCACCAAGCTGTTGCGGCAATCAAATGTGATAAAATATGTAAAGTGTCCTGTAAAGCTCTATAGCATTATATTAACACTAACCAATTTACTATTGTTGTTGTCATTGTTTATATTTGAATACATAAATCTGAGGCTCCTTGTCTGGGAGTGGTCCTCCATTCATTCTTGGGGAAAAGAGTCATAACTGTCACAACTCTAGGCAAAATAGTATTTAGAATAACTTGATCTTCCTCCACCTTCACCATCCTTATGAATATCATTCACCCACCCCATCTGGAAGACTCTTCCTTCCCCAAATATGCCCTCATATTGCCTCCTTCCTAATTCATACTAGAATGTTTCACTTAAGCCACTTCTTATCCCCAACCCTTATGACTTTATATTCTGTTCTCCAGACTTCAGATTCTTCTTTTTCCTACTCCCTTCTCAAAACTGACTAACTTAATCCACACTAATTGTGAACATATTTTAATAATTCCGTCTCCAGAGATATTTTCATATGGACAGAATGTCCTTGCTTTAAATTAAAAAAAAAATAAATCTCTCATGGAAGAATTTTAAACCTCATGATTCAACAAGGGTAAAGAGGACCCACTCTAATTGCTTTTCAGATCACTCTGCTTACAACATAAACACAGCCCTGTGATGACTAGATACCATATAAGGATCAATGAGGAGCACCCCTGTCATTTCTAGTACTGACAAGACAGAATGAATAGGTTAAAATGGTTCAGGGAAAGGCTTAGGGGGTATGAACTGCACTAGGTGATCACCATAATTTAATTCAAGACATATTTGTTGAATTAAATTGAATGATCTCCAAGTGCTCCTCCAAATCTGAAATTCTATGATTCCTTTAAATAAGACTATAGGCAATGTCATAAAATGAAGCCTGCATCTGAAGTTCAAAACATAGCTCTGCTACTGAACACCTTTGTAACCTTAAGTAAGTCACTTAACCTCCCTTGGTCTTAGTTTCAATGCATCAATCAAACAAGCATATTGTTGTAGTCATTTCTTCAGTCATGTCTGACTCTTCATGATCCCTTTCAGGGTTTTCTTTACAAAGATACTGAAATAGTTTGCCATTTCCGTCTTCATTTAATTTTACAGATGAGGAAGTGAGGCAAACAGTTAAGTCGCTTGCCCAGGGTCACACAGCTAGTAAGTGTTTGGGGCCAGATTTGAACTTGCAAAGAGGTATCTTCCTGACTCCAGATATAGCCCACCATTCCCTGTACCACCTTTCGCCCCAAAAAAGCATATATTAAGTACTTTTCATGTGACCAAAGTAATCTCCAAGATCCCATAAAGTTCTAAATCCAATTAATGCTAGAAGCACTGAAATAAGGTATAACTGACAGGTAAGGATTCTGAAGTCAGAGCTGATGACCAGTAAGTAGCTGGTGGCCAGACTATTAGTAAAAGTGGTGAGACAGGTTAAATGGAAACATCGGTTTTGAATTCTGACTTCAGTTTTCTGATTCTATTTTGATCATCAAGAATAAGAATAAAATCATGCACATTTAAGGAACATTGTTATTCTTCATAACTACCAACCCAAATTCTTCAAGAGCAGTTAATTAAAAAAACCCTGTAGCTAGTATAATGTTAACAGAATTGGTCATTTTAGCATATAAAGCCATATTAATTTCAAGCTTCAGTAGAAACACGGAAACAAATCAATATTTATCAAATGGAAGAAATGAAGAAGGTAGAAAACAAGCTATTAGTCTCTAGCTTCAAAGAAGTTACTACAAGCAACACAATATAGTTGATGGGAAAAGGAGAGAGAAATTATGCTATGGGCTTTCAGACTATGATTTATAATCCTAATTAATTAATTTTGCTTTTGTTTCTATGTTTCATCTGGTGTATTAGCACCACCAAGAAACAGTTAGGCTAATTTTCCCAAGAGCTACTATATGACCTTGCACAATTACTTTCTGGACCTAAGTTTTCTTATTTATAGTGGGGTAGACTAGATTATTTCTAAGATCTCTTAGTTTTAAATTGCTATGATTCTGTTAAAGAAATAATTTATAATTTTTCAAGTTCCCTGTAACTCAGAGTGATTTTTAATAAACATAACAACATTAGGATGTTTTGGAAGGAAAACAAAAACCCCAAAACACGATTCCCATTCCAAAATATAAACAGTTTCAGGGTCATATGCAATATGTTCTACCTTCACTTGCACATGTCAATGGAACTTATACCCAAGTGGCTAGATTTCAAACATACCTTCAAAATTCCTTCTGATGACTAAAATAAAAATTCTTCAGAGACCACATGTTACTGCTATACCAAGCCTCTAATCAAGGCTAGCTTTATGCCTAAGCAGAGCAGGCAGCCACTTGTATGATATGATTTGAAGGCAGCCAAGAAAGCTCCTGGCCAAAAATATTTCACCCTGGAAGCTTGAAATTCCAACATTAGTGAATCATTCCTCTGTTCTAATCAGTCACCTTGGATAAATCACTTTCCCCTCTCTGGGCCCCAGCTTCCTCATCTTTAAAATGAAGCTGCTGGATTCTCTTTAGGGCCCCTCCTTTAAAATTCCACTTTCCTTGGAAAAGACATAGATTAATTCTCTAACCTTTTTGCAGTAATTATTTTTATTTTTATTTGATCACTTTTCTTCAGGGTGCAAAGATACCTGAGAGCCCTGGTTGGAGGGGGGGGGGGTTAGAAATGGTGCTAAAGGTGGAAAGAGAAAGAAAAGAGGTACAAAAGAAATCAGAAGCAGCATTCGCTTATTATCCCTAACATATCCCTTTTTTTAAGCAGCAAGAGAATTAGTCACTCTTTCAATGAGGCACAGTCACCAGGACTTGGGGGAGGAGGTGGGGTGGAGGGGAAAGGAAAGAGGAAAGAAAAAGGAAAAAAAAACGGATTTGGAGACAGAAGAAAAGGGAATCTGTAGAAATAGAGATAAAGGGAGAAGAGAAGTCAGAAGACACCTATTGGTTAGTCCAGGGGATGTGCTTTATATTTGGGATTGCTCATGGAATCTGAATGGTGGAGAAAGAGACCCAAAAAAATAAGGGGTAGGAAAGGGAGGATTCAGAAAAACAGTCTTAGCTTCCTTCACAATCTTCCCTCAGGCCAGCCCTGTGCCTAATAGTTAACAGACACCGTGCCAGCTTTCCCCTTGCTCTGTTCCCTCAACACGCATTTTAGTATGCCAAGTCAAGTTTTATTTTTAAATACTCTATTTAGCGAATAGCCTATTCCACCATTTCTAGTATCAGACAGAGTACATACAAAGGCAGGGGCCATGTGTAGACTAAAGAAGTGTTGGTCTAGGCCTTCGGTCCAATGTTTAATCCTCATTGAAATTCTTGCTCCTTTCCACCCTGCTTTCTTCCAGGTTTAGCTTAATTACTCCCAGGCCTTGAGTTTATTTGAAGTGAATTAGGACAAATTCTTTTTGCTTCCTTTAGCCCTCACACAATGGTCTCTTCCAGGACAAGTTAACTGCTTGGTTCAATGAAGCACCTGCATTCAGATCCTGCTTTTTCTAAGGGAACTGTGCTTGCTACCTTTGCATTTTTAGAACTTTTCTATTGGATACTTTTTATAGCTGCTTGATGGCTCATATAGTTTAAATAAATTTGTACTCTCTCATTTTCTTTACCACATTTCTACCAAGGAAAATGATCTTTAGATCTAACAGCCCCATACCACAAATAACTACTTTTAGCCATGTGGGTGAAACGGCTGCCAGCACAATATACTACTGTCCTGTAGCCTGTACAGGCTGCCTATTGGCTGGACTTCCAATCTGGGGGTGACTATTAAAGCATGTCTGCACACGTACACACACACACACACACACACACACACACACACAGAGTTTGGACCCTAGTTAGCTACCCAGTGACGGTATGATGGAAAGAGCATTGGATCAATGTATATCCCAACCTCTGTGAAAGACAGAACACTTGAGAGAGCTACTAGTGAGAGTTGGGAAGAGTTGTGTACAAGTCCTATCCGTGATACATACTGACTGTGTGACACTGGGCAAACTACTTAACTTTTCACTGCTCCTGACAATTCTTTGAGACTAAAAAGTTTCAGGAGAAGTTACTGACCTTCACTGGCAGAAGGTTGTTCCCTCTACACTTATAAAATCACGGGACTGAGTGATATTATTGCCTACCTCTGGTAGCACAATTAAAAGGCTTTTAAATCTTAAAGAACTGTAGAAATGTGTATTATTGTTGCTATTACAGTTAAGAGATAGAATGTTCTGACTTTGGAGATCCAGTATGTCTGATGCATACTGACTGCATGACCCTAAGTAAGTCATTTAACCACTCACAACCCTCAGAAAATTCTCTAAGGCTACAAATTATATAAATGAATTTTCAATATGTGCTGATAGAAAGAATTTTCACACTGGGAGATTGTCACATTGATAAAATTACAGGTACAGAACAAATATAATACATACACGTATTACACATCTATATTATTTTAATGCCTTCATTTACCAGATGCTTAGTTATCAAACAAAAATCATTTATTCGTTGCATTTGGCATGTGATTGGTGCTGTGACAGGTAACAGATTTGCTCTGCTTGTCCCCAGAGGAAATAACTCAGCGCAAAGGGTATGAGTCACAGAAAGAGAGATGGTCTAGTAGGTTCCTTTCCATCTTTGGGATTCTGGGATTTTGTGAAATTTCCTATGCAACCTGATCTATGAGACCTTTAGGATACAACTGATACCTATATTAAAATACGCCTACTAAAATATGTCTGTTATGCTGCTACAGGCAAACAGGTGGTACAGTGGATAGACTGTTGGACCTTGAATCAGGAAGACCTGAGCTCAATTTTGTCTTCAGACACATCACTTAACATCTGCTTCACAGTCTTCATATATTAACCAGGAATAATGATAACACTTCCCTTTCAGGTTTATTGTGAGTATCAAATGAGATTGTGGGTGTGGGTGTGTGTGTGTGTGGGTGTGGGAGTGTGTGGATGTGGGTGTGTGTATGGGTGTGGGTGGATGGGGGTGTGGGTGTGGGTGTGGGTGGGTGGGTGTGGGTGTGTATTATTTATCATTCTCCTGAGTTATCATTCTACTATTATAATAAAATTTTTAAAAGACACATGACTTGCTAAGGAATGTTTGATAGGCATTGTACACTTTCTTGAGTATACATAAAACATCCTTTTAAAAATGTCTTCTAGAATATTATTCATAAATTGGTATCCTGTTCACTGGCAAATAGTTTAATGCTCCACTTTGTTTTATTCTTCCCCGTATACAATCCTGTAGAGTCTCCCTCATTCTGCAAGATTTCTCAAATATTCCTGGTAGAACTTTAGCAATCACATTTTCAAATTCTATCAATGCTCCAGGATGTAGTCTCTCTTGGCAAGCCTACCAAACACATTTGGAGTGGGTAGGGGCCTTCTTCCTATCTCCTCACTTATCTTGGGTTTGAGTTTGAGTTCCTCTTAATTTTTGTTCTACTCTTCCCAATCTAAAGAGAATTTTGCTTGCTAGAAAAAGGAAGGAAAATAGTGAACTGAGTAATTCTACCTTCTCTCCATTGTTCCTTATCACCTTTCCATCCATTGTGAGTTGTCTTATTTATCCCTAAATTTTTCTCTTGTACCAGAACATCTTTAAAAGCCATCCTTTTTTGCCCCTTTGCATTTATTACAAGCTTCAGATCTTTAGGATCTTTCTCCTTCCTGAAAGGATGAAAAGAACATGTGCATTTTTTTCGTATCCATCCTTTGTTACATGATCTTATTTCCATTGCTTTTATACATCTTTTTAATTCTGAGTTCAACAAAGAGTTCCCTGTGTAGCCACATCCTCTTCTTCAGATATTACTCTACTTATAACTGCTTTATAAGAATGTTGTACTTTTTTCCCATTGGGAACTTCCCATCCTTCTTAGGTCTATTTCCCTTCTAGTATCCCATATCAAGGCATTCAATGCAATCTATTTCTGATACATGAAGCAATGGTTGCTTGAAAAAAAAAAGTAGTTCACAGAAGAGCAAAGAACACCTAACAGAGAAGCTAGCTCTATTCCTTGGGTGTAAGACTAATGGAAATAATTTGGAGATCATTTTACCCTGGAAGAAGAATGCAGAGCTGCCATGGGAATGCAGTCAAATGGCTATAAGTAAGGATGCCTATGTTCATCATCATATGAGAGTTGTATTACTCTTTTGTAATGGTGGTTAAAGAGCAGACTCTCTGGTCCCTCCAACTAGAGCACACACCAGTGAGTGTTAAAGCTGACCCTTGACCACGTCTACATAAATATGACTTTATGGAGCATGTGCTAACCAGAGTAGATCAGGGAGCCTGCTGTCGACCTATATTCTGCTTGGTCTTAATGAAGCCAGTTGATAAATATGATGATTTGTGAAGCATGTTAATGACATTCCACTTTTGTTTTAAGAACATCTGCAAATATTTTAAATAGCAGAAACATTCTGACTATGACTAGGTACCAGGCATCAAACTCTAAATAGTACCACATTTTAGATGAAAAAGATCAGATTTTAAAATTCTAAGATACAGTCCTAAAAGATGACAATGCAGGATGACCAAAATGACTCTAATACACAAAAGCATCACCTCCTTCAGTGAACAAGGTAAGTAATAATAGCTGACATATATGCAGTATTTTAGGATTTGCAAAAAACTTTACCTACATTAGTACATTTGATTAGTACATTAGACATTCACTCTGTGAATTACTATATACCAAAACCAAGGCTCAGAGATTTTAATCAACTTATCCATGATTACCCAGCAACTAAGGAATAAAGATGGAATTTGAATCCAGCTCTTCCTGAATCCAAGTTGAGGGCTCTTTCTATCAATTCTTTCATCAACTCTCCAACAAGAAAAAGAAGCATATTCTTTTTATGAATTTTCCCATTGATTTTAGAGCAAAAAAGTTAAATCTGACATACTTGCAATTATTAGCATTCTGTAAAATGTGATTAAAGAGCCAACAGACATAATTTTCAAGAGTGCTGGAGTGTATAGTAAAAATCTTAGTTTTGTTCAAACACCAGAAATAGATAGTCATTCTGAAGGAGTTAATATAAGGCCTAATAAAAGTGTAAACTCCTCCAAACAATATACTTTATTATATGAATAATATACATACGTAATTCTGAATAATTATTACAAGTATACACTTCCTTGTTCTACAAGGAATGTCTCTTTCTATATTAGCAACAAAGCCGATCCACTGCTCTCTATACAAATTATTCACTTCTGTCCCTACTTTGTTATAGGGCCTACATAGTCTGGCATAGTTCTCATGGACAAGAAAAGAAAGAGACTCTTAAAAAAAAAATCCAAGTCCCCTCCAGAGAATAAAATCTATGTTCCTATTTTTATTCTAAATCTCTGTTCTATTCCTATAATATTGTTAGCACATCTTCCCAAATCTACCTGTAGAATGACAAGCATAATCTAAAATCCTATAGAAAGGATTAAAGAAAATCTTTCTACACAGACAAATGTACAACTCAACCATACTTTACTTAAAAACATTGTCTTAGTAGGCATCATAATCAGGGCCTTTACCCGAGAACACTGGAGGGGGCAGAACTGGAGATTCAAAAGAAAGAGATGACCCAAGAGCAGGTAGGTAATGCAGAGAAAAATCTACATGGAGACCATGAGGTGTGCACAGAAGTATAGAACCTGAAAATGGTTTATACATTTGATATGCTGCAGAGAAATATGATGCTTATTCATGTGCACTGTCACGTTTTGGTCAATGTATCAAAACTGGAAGTCTAGTCATCGAAAAGAGGGCTTTCCCCTCCAGGGACACAGTCAGGGTTCCTACATGCTAAATAATTTTGATAGAAGGAATGTAACCCAACCCTGAAGTTATTTGTGATTGTGCAACAATTCTAAATAAGAAGTAATGTTTCATACTTTGCTGCTGCCAATCCGCAGCTTTAAACAGAAATACAGAATTATTCATCACAGAAGTGGCAACAGGAAAGAGTAATGGACTTGAAGACCTGTCTCTGAGAATCAACCAGCAATGTGATAGAATATTAACCTTTTAGCCGTAGTTCCTTCATCTGTAAAATGGGCAAAATGCTACCTTACAGAGTTGCCTTGAACACTCTTTAAATCATAAAGAGCTGCGTAATGTGAGCTAGTATCATTATTACCGTATCTAATAGTTCTTCACTGAAAAATCAGTCCTCTACCATCTCAGCTGAGGACTTTGCCTCATGCTCCACTAAAGAAGAAGAAAAAAGAGAAAATACCAGGATACAAGCTCACATTATACCTTCACACCAGTCAGTTAAACAAAATAAAAATGAGTACAAAATTTGTCAAGCACGATGTGCCAAGCACTGGAGCACTGTGGCTACAAAGAAAGGTCAAAATAGTCCTTGCTCTTATGTAGTTTCTATTATAATGGAGACAATGTATAAATAACTGGGTATAAGATATATGCAAAAGAGATGGAAGATCATCTCAGAGCAGAAGTTAACAGCAGGCCTTATGAAGAAGTCAGAATTGGAGCAGAGTCTTAAAGAAAAACAGGAAAACTGTAAGGTGGAAGTGAGGAGGGAGAGCACCTCTGGCATTTCATTCAAAACATTTTGTCCAGATAATAGTGTTACTGTTTCAAATCAAAGAAGCTATAGTGAGGTACAACCTCCTCAGGACTTAGTGGCCTTCTTTCATCTATGGTCTCATAGTAACTACTGACACATTCTTCAGCAGCTCCACAAGCCTCATGCATATGTGTTTTAAAAACTACCAGCATCACCTTTGCCACTTCCTAGTAAGAAAGCAGCTTTGGCAGATCAGGCCATGGTGGGAGGGAGTAATGAAAAAAATGTAGAGTTGGGAACTGGGTTGTCATGTGCAAGGAACAGCAAGACCACCAATATAGTTTTATCACAGATGACACTGACAAGAATAAAGCATAGGAAGACTGGAAAGGTAGGAAGGGACCAAGGTGGGAAGAGCTTGAAATGCCAGATAAAGGACCATGAAGCCACTGCTACTTCCTGAGTAAGAGGGATGACATGGTCATACTTGTGCTTTAGAAAAGTCATTTTGGCAGTTGAATTGAGGATAGATTGATTTAGGGAGAGACCTGAGGCAGAGAGAACAATTAGAAGTCTATTCTAACAGTCCAGGTAAGAAGTAATGAGACCTGAATTCTGGGTCGGGCTACATATAAGAGACCTTGTGAAGGCAGAAACAATGTTTGGAATGAATTGTTCACATGGGATTGAGAGTAAGGACTCAACAATTACAATGAGGTTAGGGGCTTGAATGACTGAGAAAATGGTAGTGCACTTAATAATAGGAAAGTTTAGGAAAGGGGAGAATTTGGAAGAGGAGGGGAGTCAAGTTCTGTTTTGGACACAGGAGTCTTCTGAGATTGGTTCACACTGGCTTGCAAGTAGATTGTCAAATTTTTAGGGTAAGCATTTTCAGCACATAAATCAGCAAATTTGCTGCAAAATGCAGCAATTCCAGCTACAAATCAGACCTTTATTTATCGTTTTAATTGTCTAGACTTGAGAAGTGATAGAGAAAATGCAAATTAAATGCAAATTAAACTTAAAAGTCTGTTGTGCATCTTTTCCCCCAGAGAACTACTTATTAAACATTTACTAGCACCCCCTTGCTTGGATACATTAAGTTTGAAATGCCTATGAGATATTCACTGCTATAGGACTATAGCTTAGGAGAGTGACTAAGGCTGCATATATAAATCTGAGAATCATCTGCATAGAGCTGATAATCCCATGGGAGCTAATGAGTATACTAAGTGAGATAGAACAGAGCAAAATGGGAAGAGGGTCAAAGATAAAGGCTCAGGAGGCTCACGTAATTGACATGCATGAAGGTGTGACATGCATGAAGAACCAGTAAAGCAGACCAAGATGTGGACAAACATTCAGGAGAAGAGCCAGGAGAAACAAGTGTCGCAGAAACCCAAAGAAGAGAGAATATCCAAGAAGAAAAGGTGAACAACAGGGTCAAATGTTACAGAGAGGACAAGAAGAATGATAACTGAGAAAAGATGATTAGATTTGTCAATTGCCTCTTCTTTCTTTCCCATGCCGCAAGCACTTTTGCCCATGACCCTGCACTAATCTTCCATGAGGAGTCACTCAGTGAACTCTGCCCTTTATTTGTAATCTCTCAACATTGACTGCAGAATAATAGAATATGTGGGCTGTTATCTCTTAGGTTTCTTACATGATGGACCTATTGCCTTTTTTAGGTCATAGAGGCAACTGGTGGCACAGCGGATAGATCACTAGGCCTTCAGTCAGGAAAACCTGAGTTCAAATATGATCCCAGACACTTACTAGCTGTGGCACTCTAGGCAAGTCACTTACCCCTGTTTGCTTTAGTTCTTCAAATGTAAAATGGAGAAAATAATAGCATCTACCTTGCTGGGTTGTTGTAAAGATCAAATGAGATAATGTTTGTAAAAAGCACTTGGCACAGTGTCTGGCATATACCGTGTTTCCCCGATAATAAGACACTGTCTTATTAATTTTTTTGGAAAGAAAAACACCAGAGGGCTTATTTTCAGGGGAGGGCTTATGTTGTCCTGCCTCAGCTCTCCTCTGCGGCACTGCTCTCAATGGCGCCAGCAAGCAAATCACTGGGGAAGAACAGGATGACGCGCTCACTGCTGCAGCTCTGATTGGATGCAGCTCGGAGCGGGGGGGAGGGGGAAACGGTGCATACAGAAGGTACCGTAAAGTAGCGTGTAGCGCAGGGGATTACCTTCACTACAGTAGCAATCTCAATAGGGCTTATTTTCGGGATAGGTCTTATTATCGGGGAAACATGGTAGTAGTCGCTTTGTAAATGCTTATTCCTTTCTTTTTCTATCCCCCTATATATTGCTCTGATGATATCCTTTATGATGCTTCTCCACTGCAACTTGCCACCTGCAATATGTTAGAGTCAACTCATGCTCACCATGCACCTCTACTTTTCTTTTGGGATGATCTGCAGCTTTAATTCTTCCTGGACTGGTATACTAGACTCACAGTCATTGCTATATAAGTTTTGAAATCAATGAAAAAGATAGATACTATGTAACTTAGTCTTGAAACTATTTTATCTGTAAAGTCGAAATACAAAAATTCTTCAGTCAAGTGCTAAAACCTGATATTTTTTTTTTGTTTTTGACCCTATATATAAGGCTAGCAGGGCTCAACTAAAATGGTACATCATCATCCTAATAATGTGGTCTAAAATTTTTCTTGAGAATAACATGCTACAGTTGTACAGACTATAGCTATTAACTCTAGAATGAAATAAGCTCACAGAAAATCCATCTTGTAAGGGTGTTAAATTTCCATTATTATTATATGATATTTGCATCAGGGTAGACAGTGCATTCAAGTCTCAGCTGGATTTTCTGTACTTATATTTATGCAAATGTATGTAATAATGCAAATTTCACATGTAATTTTATAGTTGTAAGAAGTTAATTATAACAAACACAATTTCTGTACTTCCAAGTGCAATTAATATTTCCTCTTGAACTGGAAATGATAGATTATTAATTACCTGCTCTGCATTCTGCTACTTGTTATGATGCCTTCAATGATTTTAAAATACTTTAGACATGCTTAAATGTCACAATTTTCACTCATAAGCATGGAACTCTATAAGTGTTCTTTAATTAGTATATTCTTGACCTTGTCTTGTTATCCTTTTAGAACAACACTGCATCCACTTAGCATGAGATACTGTTGAAAATCTGTTTTATGAGTCAGGTAAATATTATCATGAACAAAGTTAAAGGTTGGAAATGTTTTAAAACATTATAGAATCAGAGTATATAATCATATTAGGCAGGCTTTAGATGTTCCTCCCTAACCTCCTTGTGACTTCAGTCACAAAAGCAGACTGCATTGCAATCTGGGGGAATGGCACCACATTTTCATTAATCCCAAACTGTTCCTAATACAAAAAAACATTTTGCAAATACCAATATTCTTTCAATGAAGCCCCATGTAGTTAGAAATGATAGAATATCACAATCTCTGAAGAATCAAAATTGCAGGTGACTGTAAGGGTAATAGAAGGATGCTTGGTGGTTATAAATAGGTTGCAGCATATTACTGATGAAGACTTGTGCACTCAATGTGCCATCAAAGACAACTTACAATGACAAGTATGATCAGAATGAGGGATGGATCAGGCATGCAGAAAAACTGAAGGATTGCAGTTAGATAGCTGTAATGCTAAGGGAATTTGAAGATCTTCCTTTCCCCTTAACAGGCCTGGGGAATTTGAAGATCTTCCCTGCCCCTTAATGGGCCTCAAGCGAAACCCAACAGAAAGGGCTTGATTGGAGTGAGGTTTGTTTTCCAGGAAGGCCCATACCTTTTGTTACTCTGTAATTAGGCAGTGGGTCATAAAGGTTGTGATGTCCTCTGACCCTGAAGGAGGGTATATATACTCTGAGGTGAGGTTTTGCTTTGAGACTCACTCATGGGAAGAGTTGTATGATTTGGTCAGATGAGACTCTGGGTAGCTGTTGAGTCCCCCAGGCTTTGAAAACCCAGATGTTGGTGCTTCTCTCTTTGATAACTATGTATGTATGTAATGGTCAGACACCTAGAAACCCGGTCTGTTGAATTGTGTTATTTTCTGTCTTATACATATTTTTGATTAAATATTGTTGACCTCTTTAAAGTTGCTTTCCTTTAGTAAAGCAGATCAGGTAACTTGTGCTAGCAGCCATCCTGGATATGCTAGGATTCTTGCTGTTACAATAGCCTCTGTGTTGCCTAGACATCTGAAAAATATTTTAAAAGGGCCTTATTGAAGGCCTTGAGTTTTGGAGGAACTTGGTTCAGATCCTAGCTCTGGCATTTGTTACCTGTGTGATCTTGGAAGGGGGTGGGAAAGACAAGGCAGGGCAGAGAAGGGAAGGAACATTTATTAGGCCTCTACTATGTGCCAGGCATTGTGTTAAGCTTTTTACAAAAATTATTTCTCTTGATCCTAACCACAACTGTGGGCAATTAATTTTACCTCATGGCTAGATGAACCTTCAGGTGAGGATATTTATGAATTGAAGGAGTTGGACTCAACAACCTCTGTATATATACAAATAGTTCTAAGTATGTGATCCTGTGGTACCATGTTGTTAAGATCCTTTATGAGAGAGTTTATGGAAGGATTTGGATGAAAACTACACTGGACAAAAATGGCATGGATACATTATACTATGAACTGATAAAGAAAGTATTCATATGAAAGACTTCATGGGTCTGTTAAAGTGGTGATTCTTCACTGGGACATGGATATTTCCTTTTGTCTCAATAAAATCTCCTTAGGTTAGAGATTGCAGTTTCTTCCTTTTTTAAGAAAAATCACCCACCTCCTTCAAACTCTAAAAGTATGTTTTGCTTTCCATACCTTGTATGTGGTATTTTTATGTGTTTAAAAACTAGACCAGAATGCTTAAGAAAAAATGTTTATCCCCAACTTAAAAGGTAGCTAATGTCAGACAAAATTATTATGTTAAGTGTTTTTTGAAATCTGCTTTGTTATATACACTTCTTCAGGAATTTCTACTACCGCTCCCCCAACTCTCTATCTCCTTCATCCTTTAGATATCCATGAATGAATGAATTGAAAAGCAGTTACTGAGCAACCCCTATGTGCCAGGAACTGTGCTAGGTGTTGGGATGCAAATAAAAAATATGACAGTCCCTACTTCAAGAAACTTACATTCTAATAAGGTAAACACACAGAACATTTTTTAAGCCATTGGGGTTAAGTAACTTGCTCAAGGTTACCTGGCCAGGTGTTTCTGGGTGGGTGCTAAGTGTCTGAGCCCGGATTTGATCCCCAGGTCATCCCAACACTGGGGCTGGTGCTCTTACTCACTGTGCTACATGGCCGCCCCCACACAGAACATACTTTGATAGTGTAGGGGATTGGTGGCTAGGAAAGGTAATTTTGGTCTGGAGAATAAGAGGAATTCTAAACAGAGCCATAAAGCCTAGAATTTTCAACATTCCAGTAGCAAAAGTATTACTAATATGATTTGATTACTGCTGGGAGGTCAATACAATTCAATTAACATTTTTAAGTACCTACTATGTGTCAGGCAGGTACTGTACTAAGCACTAAGGATAAAAATAAGAAAAATTTTAAGAGATGGAATGCAAATAAATGGTAAACAGGGCAGATGCCAAGGTTGGCCTGGATTTCCTGGGAAATGAGTAGATGGGATATGAAAATAGCCTTAGGCTAATGCACTCACTCACTCATGAAATACAAGAACTCAGATTCAAAGCAGAGATCTGAATCTTAGTGGATCAGCTCCCCCAAGCAGGGGACATGGTTTCTGAAGGTCTGGTTTAGTGGGTGCTATTCCATATGGGAAGAAGGAGCATTACAGTATGTCTCTGGTTATGTAGGGAAGCCTCAGATCTAAATTCAGCTTTTGCTCCCATCTATCCAAAAATATTCATTTCCTATATCCCCTATTTCTTCAGGGATCAGCTCTTTACTGATGACAGATTATTTGATCAACTAACTGGTGCTAAGGTGATAAATCACTGATATTAGCTGATGATTTCTTCCAGGTAAGATATCAATCAAAATGTACTTATTTAACAACTGTGTGCCCAGAAATATGCCAAGCACTGTGGGGGATTCTTTTTTTTAAAACCATGTTATTAACAATATAATATGTATTTTATAATTTGCTCCTACCTAGAGTATGGAATGAATCAGGATATAGGCTTAATTAAAGTCAAGTCAACTAGCATTACTAAGATTAGAAACAAAAGGTTAAGAAAACTTGGAGAGGAAGGAGGAGTCTAATGTAATAAATGACTTTAAAAGCTGAAGAAAGGATTCTGTTTTAGATCCTGAAGATAAGAGAGAGCCACTAGAATTTATTGAGTAGGGAAATGACTCAGTCAGTCTCATGATTCTGCATAATCACTTGGATAGCTGAACAGAGGATGGACTGGAGTGAGAAGAGATTTGAGGCAGGGAGACCAACCAGAAGGTTACTGATTTACTCGAGGCAAAAAGTTTTTTGTTTACTTGTTTGTTTTGCTGTCTAACTCATAGCTATCATAAAACCTGAAGGAAACTATTTAACCTCTTCAGGTTTTATATTTTCTTATTTGTAAAAATAAAGGAAGCACACCAAAGAGGACACAAAGCTAGTCTCAAAGTCAAAAAGACCTGACTTCAATTCCTGCCTCTTGACCCAGAAGAAACTTACTGCCAAGTGCCCCCGGCAGCTGTCCAAACCTAGAAATTCCAGGGCAGTTGCTGATCTGTATTGGTGGAGGGAGTTTCCTCACTGAGAGTTCCCTAGACTAATTAAATCACAAGTTTAATTAAATTTAAAATAATATTAATAATAATGATAAAAATAAGTGGTCACAAAACAACTAAAATTAATGTTGCAAAATAATACAAAAATCAATTTGACCCTAAAGATAGCATATGAGATATTTTCCCCATTCCTGCTTTGCAGAGGTAGAGAGAGTTCATCACTACAGTGTCAGATTTTTTTTTTAGTGATGTATTACTCAATACTGATAATTGTTTTGTCTTCTTCCTCTTTTTTAAAAAATTCTTTGTTATAAGAGATGGCCCTCTGGGAGAGTGGGAAGGAAAAGGGATTTGAGGGAAAAATAGGTAATCTAGAAACAAAAGAGATAAAACAATTTATTTTTTAGAAGAAAAAGATTAAAGGGGTTAGACTACATGGAACCAGTTCTAAGGTACTTCCTAGCTCTAACATTCTAAGATTTTATGTTTGTCACCTTGCCAGGTCCTGTGGTAGTTGAAGGTGGGAATGGGGGTAGGGGAAGGGGTAAGGAAATTCACACCTGTGATTTCAATAGTGTGGATATCTCCCTGTGACCATTGCAGTTCTGTAACTACTATGCAACTTAGCCTTGAAAGGAAAGTAACCTGGGGCACAAAGAAACTAAGGGACTTACCTAGGATAGCACAGCTAATATGTGTGAGAAGCAGAGCTTAAATCCAGGTCTCCATCTATTATACTATACTGCCTCTGGGGGATACCAGAAGTATTTAACTTTGCTCTTAATGACTATGAGGAACTTGGGAAGGATATACACATGAAATAATAGTGTATAATACAAATCAAAATATGTGTGTCAAAAAAGTCTTAGTGCAGTTTTAAGTCATTAAAAGCTATTTAATATGCTAATAGATATTTAATAACTTTAAACAACACTAAGACTTTGAGATACCCTATATCACTAAATTGTAAAGAGAGATTATCAGAGATGATGATCAATGGCTATTGTAGCAATAGGAAGACTTCATGGACAAGAGGGATTTGAGGTTGGCCTTAAAAGTGTAGATTTTTTATGAATAAAGGAGAGGGAATGGTCATTTCATATGGGTGAAATAGTTTAAGTAAAAACAAAATGGAAATGAGGACAGTGGTACGGTAGATAGAAAGCTGGACTTAGAGGCAGAAGACCTGAATTCAAATCCTATCTCAGATACTCAATAGCTATGAGACTCTGGCCAAGTCCCTTGACTTTCTCTCAGCCTGTTTTCTCTTCCGTAAAATGGGGGAAATCATATCACTTGTTTCCCAGAACTGGTAAAAGGATCAAATAAGAAAATGAAGGATGTTCTAAAAGTCAGTACAATATTAAGCCATGCTAGATTAAAGCTGTACTAAAACCTGTGGAGTAACATGTATACATAAACATTCTGCAAACCTTAAAGTACAACACATGACAGTAAGAGTAAAATAATAAGCATGAATATTATTATTAATTATTACTTTTTCAAGAGAATGAGGTTGAGCTTGACTGGATGTGTGAGATGAAGAATACAGATAGGATAAGTTCACATTCTGAATAGCTTTTATACACTAGTCAGAGGAGACTGGACTTTGTGTGAGGGGTAAATGGCAGCCACATTTGGTTTGCTTAGAGCCTTTCCTGTAGTAAATGTCCTCTGTGCAAACAGGCTATATTGATCATCCCTCGTTGCCCTTCCCTATCTAATGCCAAACAGCTGCCAGCTATAGGGTGCTCTGGTTCTGAAATCTCTAGCAATTAAGAGATGATGTTTTCACAGAACCTGTCTATGGTCATGGGGATAGTTGCAAGCATTCTTGTTTCCTCTGTCCCTAATGGGCAAGTGAACTCTTTTGGAGTATTGCTAAATCAAGGTCGGTGTGCCTTCTGGACCTTATTTTTCTTTTCTTTTTTTTAAATTTTATTTATTTATTTACTTTTAGTTTATAATGTTCAGTTCCACAAGCTTTTTTTTATTTTTTATTTTTGCTCTTTGGAGGGCAATTGGGGTTAAGTGACTTGCCCAAAGTCACATGGCTAGTAAGTATGTCAAGTGTCTGAGGCCGCATTTGAACTCAGGTCTTCCTGAGTCCAGGGCCAGTGCTCTATTCACTGGGCCACCTAGCTGCCCCTCCACAAGCTTTTGAGTTCCAAATTTTCTTCCCTTCCCTTTCCTCCTCCTATGGCAACAATGCAATCCGACATAGGTTCTACAAACATCTTCACATTAAACATAAGTCAGGTTGTCAAAAAAGATTATAACCAATGGAATGAACAACAAGAAATAAGGAACAAAATAAAAAAGAGAGAGCAAGTGGTTTGCTTCAATCAGCATTCAGACTCTGTAAATCTTTCTTTGGATGTGGATAGCCTTTTCCATCATGAGTCCTTTGGAGTTGTTTTCCAACCTTGCATTGCCGAGAGGAGCTCAATCTATCAAAGTCAGTCATCACAGATTCAATGTGTCTATAATTGTGTACAATGTTCTCCTGGTTCTGCTCCTCTCACTCAGCATCAGTTTATATAAGTCTCTCCAGATTATAATGAAATCAGTCTACTCCTCATTTCTTATACCACAATAGTATTCCATTACATTTAAATACCACAACTTGTTTAGCCATTCACCAATTGATGGGCATTCCCTTGATTTCCAATTCTTTGCCACCACAAAAAGAGCGACTATAAATATTTTTGTACATACGGGTCAATTTTTTCCTTTCTTTTCAGGACCATAACCACCAGCTCTAGGCAGCCAGGTCTCAATGAAGCAAGCCATTACAGTTGTTTACTACAGCTCAGCTAGGGGCTGTAATAAAAACTGGTATCTCTCACTATGTAGGAATAACATCTTTCTGAAAATCAAAGAATGAAATTCTGCACATTTTTGTCAAATACACTGAAGATTCCTTGAGGGCATTTTTTTTTCATTTTTCTATCCCCAGAACCTAGCACAGTCGCTTTGAATAAAAACAAAGATGACTCTTCTACCTTGAAAAGCTAGAAGAATCATGGTACCATTAACAGAGATGGGATAGCATAATATCTGCATTGTAAACAGGGACTTATGGAGACAATTTAATATAAAAAAGGAGATAGGAACTAAAAACTATATGACAAGCAAACTATATGATGTATAGAGAGAAGTTCTGTTTTTTCGCAATCCCTGCATCTGACTCTATATTACAAGTACATACAGGCCCAATCTTTTGCACCACCATGAAAATGCATTTTATTTGAGAGTATAAAGAGATTAATGGCTTAATGTTTATGGAAGATATACTTGAAAAGGAAGATTATAAACAACATAGTCAATTATTTTTACTTTGTGACTCTTTTTCCTTTACATAAATGAATTTCAATGTATAAAATGTTCAAATTTTCCAGGTCCTCACTCTGTCAAGTTTCATTCTCATTCACTTTTCCTCTTGCATAATTTACATGAATTCTATTATTTTCATTCTTCTATTCTCAATTTCCAATATTTTGTAAAGCCTTCCTAGATTTCTTTACATTCTTCATACTCTTCAATCTTAAAGATGTTCTAGTATTTCATTAGAGAGCGTGAGGCTCGTGACTCTGCACAGACCTCCCCTCACTTAAATTCAATTCACTTTCAAGTCATGGCATTACCTTCCTGATGTAATGGTCCTCTTCAAGAATGAAGAGCAAACAACATCAACAACAAAATATGCGTGTATCAAAATTTTACTATTTCCCTATTGCTGAGCGTTTGGATTGCTTCATTTTAAAAAAATTACAAATAACAATGCTAACAAAATCTTAGAGCAGTTATCTTTTTTTCTTTTTTATTTTAACTTTCCAAGAGTATATCCCCATTAACAAAGCCGTGAGTTGTTTGAACCTGCCCAAATTAGACACTTACTAACAGAAGTAAATATTTTACACCTGGCTGTGGGTAAAGGGGATGTACACAAGACACACTTTTAAGTTTAATCTATATTATAAATATTTTCTCCATCACTTTTTTAAGTGCATAACTATCAATCAACAAAGTCAAGCCCTGATTTCTACTGTTTGCTGATTTCTGAAGAGTAAATACACTAAAAATTTAATAATTGGCCTTCTCCCAGTTCAAACTAAATCTAGAACCTATTGACTTTTTAAATGACCTTGAATAATTTACTTTATCTCTGACCCTTAGTTTCCTCATTTGTAAAATGAAGTGATGAGTCTAAATGTAATGGTCTAAGATACTTTCCAGCCCTAAATCCCATGGTTTTCAATGTCTCTATTATATATCATCATTTCAATGCACCAAGATTATCACAACATCTTCTTGATATTTCTTCCCATTTGTGGGACCTCAGCTTAATTAACTTGGGGGGGGGAACCTTGGCCTCAGTGTCTTCAAATAAAAAATGGAAGGGTTAGACTGAATGACTACCAAGGTGACTCTAGGCTCTAGTCCTATGGTGCAGGGGGTGAGGGGAAGAGGTAAAATGACCAGTTATTAAGTACTTAACATGTACTAAGCACTATGCTAAGCATTTTATAAACATTATCTTATTTGATCCTCAAAACAGTCCTGGGAGTTAAGTGTTATTATTATTCCCATTTTGCAGTCAAGAAAACTGAGGCACATAGAGACTAATGGCCCCATAATCCTATAACCTACAATCCCAGGAAATGCCAGGAATTCCAAGGCAATCTAGGAGTTAGCTAGTTGCCAGTTTCTATATGAATAACTTGGTGAAAAATGAAATTTTCACTTGTTTGTGATGAATTACCAACCCGAAGTTACTTCTTGAAACAAAAACCATATTTCAACACCAATATTTTTCTAGTGAAATGTACTTATAAATCACAGTAAAGCATATAACCAAAAAGTATTTTGGGAAAAGAAATGAGTAAAACAGAGAGGCACCTGCATGGCACAGCAGATAAGAGTGCTCAGCCTGAAACAAATCTGGCCTAAGAAACTGTGACCCTGGGCAAGTAGTTTGACCTCTTTCTGTATCCATTTCCTTAACTGTAAAATGTGGATAACAGTATCTGCCTCTCAGAGTTCTGCAACTCAAGTGAGATAATATTTGTAAAGTACTTAGTATAGTAGGTACTATAGGAATGCTAACTCCCATCTAAAACACAAGCAGGAAATGCATGGTTGAAAAAAAAGGAAAAAAGAAGAATTGAGTCAATCACGTATTGAAAATCAGGAGTAGATGGACAAGCAGAGGGCCACTTGGATATACCTACCATGCAGAATGTTGGAAGACCTCCAGAGTTTGGGATAAATCTTTTAGGGAGTATTGAGTTGCCCAAGATGGCCAGGTGTGGATGGATGGTTATCTGGGCTTTAGAGATAATATTCCTTTCAGAGAGATCATAAATCTCAGAAAATAATGAAATATAATAATAACCCCAACAAATATTTACATAGCGTAAATGTGCTAGACACTGTGCAAAGCACTTTACAATTATTATCTCCTTTGATTCTCAAAACATCCCTGGGAGGTAGGTGTTGTTATTATCCCCATTTTACAGATAAGAAAACTGAGTCCAAAATGTCAGATGACTTGTCCAGGGTCACACAGCTAATAAGTAGCTGAGGACAGATTTAACTCCATCCTCCTGACTGCAGGCCCACATCTCTAACTACTGTGTCACCTAGCTACAATATAATGACTTAGAGATCTCTCTTGTTTCAATACTTGTAAGATTTGTGACTTCATCGGTGTGTAGATAAGCTCACTACCAGGTTAAAACTCTTCAATGCCTTATTATAAAATTTTCATTAATTGCTAGGGGAAAATAACAATCACTACCTAGTGAGTGATCATTTGGAGGTGAGTTCCTCTAAACACAGCTGAACTGCTAAGTACAGAAGAATTTCCATTTTGGCAGATCCCATCAGAGCTCATGCTCGGCTAATCTAGCCTTTGAGACTACTGATTAACTTCATCTAGACATAGCACTCCAGCTGGGAATACTGTTATTATTGTTAATGTTACTTATTATTATTAAAAATAAAATTACATCATTATATTATTGTGATAATAATAATATAGCTAGCATTTATGTACGTACTTTAAGGTTTGCAAAGCTCTGTAAATGTGACCTCATTTATGCAACACAACACTGTAAGGTAGTAGCTATTATTATCCCCATTTTACAGCTGAGGAAGATGAGGCTGAAAGTGGTTAAGTGCCTCACCCAGGATCATATAATTAATAAGTGTCTGAGGCACTTGAGGCATTTAAACTTAGGTCTGTCTTCCTGACTTCAAGTCCAGCACTCTTACCAACTGGGCCACTTAACTGCCATTAAGAATAAATCCTTTATTTCACAAACCTAAATTTTGTGATGCCATAAAAAAGGCCAACTTCATTCTATTATTTTTGAGGTGTATCCACTGTTGACACTGAATTGTGTAACAGGTATTACTTTTGCATTTTCTTTAAGAACACAAGGAGCTTAAAAGCTGGCAAAGTCAGCTCAACAGGATGTTTCTTTGTTGAAAGTCCTTGAAGAAATCATCCAGAAGATTCTTTATTCTATTGACTCTGTTCCCCGAGTACATATATACAATAGATACAAGATTATGGGCCACTGTAAAGTCAGCACTATTCTAAGCTCCACAGTGAAAACTAAATATCAATAGGACAAGGAGACTGCACAGGTTAAGTATTGTCAGAAGGACAGAGGCTGTCTCTTTCTTTCCTTTTTGTCTTTGCTTCTCTAATACCCAGTATACCATGCATAAAGTCAGTACTTAATAAATGTTTGCTGAATTGAATTCAATCAGCCTGTCCCTGGATTCTGCAGCCTACACAGAATTTTCTAACTAGAGGCTGATTTACATGTATAGAAAAGACATAAGCAAGAATGTTATCATTTGAGCAAGACCTCCATTTCTTAGGTCTATCTTAATTAAATGCAACAAATACGTATTAATTGCCTACTGTGTGCAGAGTATTATATGTGAAATACAAAGTTTAGCTAAGACTGAATCCTTTTCCTCCAGGGCCATACTGGAACTTAAAAGGAATTGTGGATCATATACAAAGAATAAGAACAGAGAGTAGAACTATGCCTCACCTGGTAGAAGGAACTCCCTAGTAAGGAAATTCTCTCCCCCATTTCTCTACCAATACAGGCTAGTATCTTCTCTGCCAATTATGGTCTTAGATGCCCAGTACAAGGAGAGGTTGAGTGACCCTTGTCCAGGGTCACATAGCCAATATATGTCAGAAATAGGTCTCGAACCCAAATCCCTTTCTGTTTTTTTTTTTTAATTTAAGAAATAAAACAAGCATTTCCTTAACATAGTAAAATGTAGGGAAATATGATTGTATGAAAAACTGTAAATCTCTTATGTACAACTTATTATTCCTTTTCAATATATAATAAAGTTATCATGTAACGTTTCCTGGCTTTGAGACCTGTTCTCCATTAATTATACCATACTGTCTCTTGACACATGCATGTATAACTATAACATAAAACCTGATCAGCATTCTAGGACTTAGAATTTTAGAGCAGAAAAGGTCCTTCAAAAATATCAAGTACAGTCCCCTCATTTTACAGGTAAGGAAACTGAGGCCCAGAGAAGTTGTACAGCTTGCTCAAGGTCACAAAAATAGTAAAAGTTGTAAGAAGCATAGGTAAGGAACTCAGAGAAGCAAAGTACAATTTTATGTAAGATCCAAAATGGCTGACGGGGAGATCAGAGTCCATGTCATTGCTATCCCAGGCCTCTAATTCTAAACTCCAAGAATATTTATTCTCTAATATCCCAGATCATTGGACACTGACACTGAGCACTACTGAATATATATTACAGAATATATAAGCCTTTTTATAGTAGATCAACAGTTATATCTGGATACATTAAGAACAAAACATTCTCTATAATTTTATTTTTTGGTATGGGAGGCATTAGACCCACTGAACATTCAGAATTAAAATGCATTATAATTCTTAGTGCTTGTGCCTGGTAATTTTTGTTAGAAGCACAAACAGTGATTCCTGTCTGAGAATGATGAATCTAATTTCAATCCTTCCCCCAAATCAGAGAAGTGTGACACAAAAAGTCTTACAATGTTGGCTTACAAAGTCACACAATGTTGGCTTCTAATACAATGGAAAGGAGGTAGAAAAAATCCTCTACTAATTTTAGCTACCAAAATCAACAATGGCTATTGAGACCCTTGAAGTGAAGGTGTATTATGCTAGTTTGTCTTCACTGTGAGGAAATTAAGATCCGCTGTACATAATATGAAGTTAGCAAATCAATAAGTCCTGAGTAGATTTTTCTGAAGAACCCGGGTACTTTGAATTAACAGTTTAGTTAACTTAGTCAAGTTAATTAACCTTTAATAATAAAATTTTTGAAACAGACTTCGAAGTTGAGCTAAATAGTTGAAACCGGTCTTTCTTATTTTTTTCCTTTCCCATAATGGAGCAGGCTTATATAGAACATTTTATAGCAATTATATGCAAGGGGTTTAAATTTTTTAAGGTATATTACCACCACAATATTCCTCAACCTCTTACAAAAATGTTCTCTTTAGTATAAATGTTACAAATGACCACACTATTGCTACTCCCACTCCTTAAAAGGATAATGATAAAAGTTCCAAGTTGAAGTTGAAGACAAAGCTTTCAAAATATAGACATGGAGGAGAGATCAAAACTGTATGGGGATTACATGCTGTATGACTAGTCTGTTTACTGAAGCTGTACCAAGCATGCTTTCAATGACACTCTAGAGATTAGACATACACCCTAATATTTTCATTGTTGTTGTTGAGTTGTTTCAATCATGTTCAATGCTTTTGATCCCATTTGGGGGGTTTTCTTGACAAAGATAGCAGGGCAGTTTGCCATTTCTTTCTCCAGCTCATTTTATAGATGAGGGACTGAGGCAAACAAGGCTAAGTGACTTGCCCAGGGTCACACAGCTAGTAAAGGCCTGAAAGCAGATTTGAACTCATGAAGATGAGTCTTCCTGATTCAAAGTACAATGCTCTATTCACTACACCACCTAGATGTCCCCATTACTTTAGTCAACTATAAAAGCAGTACTTAACCCACCTACGTAATAGTAAGTATAACATTATATCCAAAAGAATCGTAGCAGGATTGTGATTTCTCTTAAAATTGTTTCTATCTGAACCCATTGGGAAATAATGAAGAGATAATAATAAATAATGTCAGTGTTAATAATGATAATAATAATACTATATCCTACACATTTGTATGATGCTTTTTGTTTTTAAAAATGCCTTACAAACTTCTTTCTTTTTTTGAAACTTTCGATAAGCCTTTGAGGCAGACATGGTTTTCCTTTTAAAATGGACAAAGAGATTAAGTAACTTATCTAAGGTCACATGTAAATGTTGTTTGCCTTTATAGAATGTATGATCCCTAAAGGAAAGAGTTCTTTTATTATATTCCTAGCATGTAGTTGGTCCTAAATAAATGCTTACCTGTCAGTGTCAAGACTAGAACCAGACCCTCCTAACTCATCTTCCTATTTGCTTACAATATAATTTCCTGGGTTTCATTCTCTATTTGTATACAATAGCATGCTAATTTTCTGGGTTTTATTATTTTTTTTTGGCTTTTTGGAGGGCAATTGGGGTTGTGACTTGCCCAAAGTCACACAGCTAGTAAGTGTGTCAAGTGTCTGAGGCCAGATTTGAACTCAGGTCCTCCTGACTTCAGGGCTGGTGCTCTATTCACTGTGCCACCTAGCTGCCCCAGGGTTTTATTCTTCTTATGTATTTTAGATGTGAGGAGATGGGTAGTGAAACTATGGGCTATGCTTAAAATTTTACTATTGCAAAGTTAAAATGAAGGTCTCCTCAATAACTTTGTCTATATCCATGAGTAACTAAATGATTTTGTAGGTCAAGTAAGTTTCTTTGATATCTCATTTATTTATTAAAATGTTCAAGTTCAAGTGGCTGGAGATCAACAGTATATAGTTGAAAGTTTCTCTCCAAATCATTTCAGATGGGAGAAAATTGACTACTGTTATTTTAAATAGGTATCAGAAATGCTGTAAGCACTGGTGACACTATTGTTATAAACAAAGTCATCTCCAAGGGATCGCTTTTGAGGAAATTCAGTAAACATTGTTATTCAGTACATGCCTATGTATGAGGAAGGCACTTGGAGAGGTACAGATTCATAACTAAGATATGGTCTCTGCCTTAACAGGGCTTACAGTTTCAGTGCAAGACAACTCGAATTTGGACATATATTTCATGTTTGTTTTGTTTGTTTTTAAAAATTCTGTCATATTACTTTATATTCTGCATACTATAACAAGGTATGATGACAGATTGTACACTGACTTAAAGCAGAAAGAAAACTTATATAATGTTCAGTGTTTTCACTGTAGTATTTTTTAAAATGTATTAACATATTTTTTGGAGTTATGCCCTCCCCTATAATACATACAGGACAAGCATATGACAGATATGCAAAGTTATTTGTTCATTAAAATAAAAAACTACTGGAGAAGCAAAGAATAAAATTTAAGAAAGAAAAAAGTGACTGAATAGGGCCACAGAGGCTAGGAACTCTCATTCTAAATCTCACAGTTTTATAAATCATGGTTAATAAGTGTAATAGTAATGAAATTTGAAGATCCCTTTGTAATGGAAAGCTGAGAGGTACTTAGCACCTAGTTTCAAATTAAGCCTCTGTTAAAGAAATAGAAGGTATGATTCCCTGTTGCTGATGTAACAGGAAGGGGCTGAACAGGGAGGAGCTACACCATATTTAAGGAAGAGCACAAGCTGGACAGTCAGAACTTCTTGTGACCAGCATCTGGAGGCAGAGCAGCTGCTGCCAGAGAAAGAGAGAGAATTCCTCTCAGTGAACATCTGAAGGCTGGGCTGCTGCTGCTTCTGGACTGAAACTTCCATGGAGAAAGTGATTTTGATTTTGAGAACGGAAAAGAGTGATTTTGATTTTGAGAACGGAGCTGCTGAAGACTTCCAAGGGCCAGCTGGAGCTGCTGAAGACTTCCGAGGGAAAGCTGCAGCTACCAGAGGAAGCATGACTATGGTGTTGGTACTTTGTCTCTCAGTGCCTCTGTTAAGTTTACTCTTCCCAGGAACAGACTCTGTGAAGGAATTAAGATGAACTGGACACTGTGAGCTTCAGTGTGGAGCAGGAACTGCACTGAGAGCTGGACAAGGAGCTGGGAGCTGTCTGCCTTCGAACCCAGGTGACAGTTTGGTGGATTCAGGTAGGAGCTGCCTGACTCAAGTCAAGATGAAAAAAACCTCTCCATGTATACTGACTAGTGATTGATAAAATTGTAACTTACTTGTGACCTAGCGTGGATGGCCTGTGTATTTTCCACTACCCCTAAAGAGAGTACTGAATAGTGACTGTTGAAATTGTAACTTACTTGTGACTGAGGGGTGGATAGCCTATGTATTTTCTACTACCCCTTAAGAGAGTACTGAGTAGTATTAATATAATAACCAATATTAAATAATAACCAATATGGTAACTTAATTGCATCCCATGGGTGGAGAACTTTGACTATTATACTTTGTGTCCCTTAAGTAAAGATGAGTGAGTTAAAGATTAAGGAAGCTCTCCTCCTTAAGACTGACTGAATTAAGGATGATTGAATGATCGACTTACTAAATGACTGTACTTTGTTGAATATTGTGTGACCACTTTGGTGAAAACTATGTGGCCATTTTAGAGATAAGATGTTGAATTGTGACATGGTTAATGCTGCATTTTTATTTTCTATGCTAACTTGTAAAATTCTGAATGCTGTACCTTGATTTTCTGTGAATATTTTGCTCTGAGTTGTTAGAGAGTTCATTATACTATGTAATCAGAACCTTGAAAGCTGTTCACAGCAGCAGTCCTCTAGAAAGCTGCTCGTGATTGGCTTTACAATAAGCAAGTAATATCAACAACCTGACCTATATAATTGAGTTTTTGAAATAAGTAATAAAAATTATGTTGGGAAGAAGTTCATAGGCTCTTGAGATCAAAAATCTAGAGCTGAAATGAACCTCAGAGGCCACCTAGTCCAGACTCTTATTTTACAAATGAGACCCAAAGAGGCAAATTGATTTTCCCGAAGTCATAAAGGGAGTGAGAATCAGAGACAAGATTTGATTTTTTTTTACATTATGTTTCCTTATCTCACCAAGGTTAGAAGTGTAGTGGTCACTCAGGACTGAAGCTCTGACCCACTCTGTTTCTCACCTGTTTTTGTTTATGCTTCTGTATGCAGCCTGTACACCTACCTGCTCTGCCCCTCCAACCACATTCCCTGGGATTTCATGTTGGTGCTGAACTTAGTAGGGATATTAATTGGCTTTAGCCCTGTTGCAACTCAAAACTCCTGAGCTCAATCAATCTCCAACCTCAGCCTCCTCAGTAGTAGGGCACAACCATGCCCAGACAGAGGAAAGATTTTAACCAAAGTCTTCCAACTCCAGAGATAATATTTTTTTCCACCATTAATCCTCTATGAAATACCTTCAGATACATCACTGAAATGTTTAAGCTATCTATTTTAAAATCCAGTGTCACTGTCTAATTAATGAAGCAATTTAGCTAACTAATTCAATAAATTTCTGAATCTCTGAACTATTCTGACATCTCCTTCATATGTACCCTGTGGGATCCAGATGTCCTAATAAGTTCTAACAGGAATGGTGCTGGGAGCTACAATCAACCCTACCAGCATTTTAGCCGCCATAGAAAACCTCATTTCCAAAAAGAGTTCTTATGTCTTCATTCCTCTCCAAAGAAGGTTTTCCCACTTAAACCAAAACTCTCACAATGTTTCACACTTTAACTGCCACACTCTCTCAGAAATAGCCAAATTTCCACCAACAAGAATACTTCTAAGACTCCTTCCTGGTACCTTGGTCTAGGGCTGCTTTGGAAGGAAAGGGTAGAAATGTCTACCATAAAATATATTTCTTTTTTTACCTTCTTCCATAGAGACTTAGCATTATATCTTCATTTATTCAAATGTTGGGACCCCACTTTGTAAAATAATTTTTTTTTGTAAATACTCAGCTCGATCATATCACTGAAGGATTAAATGAAATGAATAAGAAAGTTGAGCTGGATGATATGGGAAATCAAACCAGTCTACAATGAGTCATTCAGATGACAGATGTCCACTGTTGACCTCCTGATGAGGTGCTGACACAATTGTAAAGACATTGTCAATTTCAAAGAATGGAACACCCTTCTCCATCATTCCATCACACTGTTTGCCACTCTTGAGCATTTAGATAGCAGGAGAAAATGTTTCTGACACTCAGAGAATAAAAAAAAAGTAAATAATATAGAAAAAATCGTGCAATCAAAGCATGGTTTGGAGGTTAAAAATGGTTAAAAAGAAAACAATCTGAAGTTTTTCTTTTGGAATGAATGGTATAAAAACTTCCTTCACTAAATTTTGTTCTGCTGCCTTGCCATGGTGTAATGGCAAGCCACAGAAGTAGTTCTGCATGTGCAGGGCTTTACACATGGCCTGTAAGGCAGCCTGTGCAGAAATAAGTTGCTGCTCTGATCATCAAGAGAGTAGGATCTGAATTCTTGTTCAGGTGTTTTTTTAGCCATGTCTGACTCAGTGACCCCATTTGGGGTTTTTTGGAAAAGATACTGGAGTGGCTGGCAATTTTCTTCTCCAGCTCATTTTACACATGAAGACATTGAGGTAAACAGGGTTAAGTGACCTGCCCAGGGTCATACAACTAGTAACTCTTTGAGGTCTGATTTGAACTCAGGAAGATGAGTCTGCCACCTCCAGGCCCAGACCTCTATTGACTACACATCACCTACCTACTGGATTTGAATGCTACTGCCCCAGTTTCTTCACTGATAAAATGCAGATATTTGCATCACCTACTTCACAGGGTTGTGAGGAAATCACTTTAAGTAAACAATTTATATGTGAGCCCTTAGTGTTATTTATCCTCAAAGACTATAGCAGCAGGGCAGAAACTCAGGCAAGTATTAACAGGCTGGAAGTGGTTTGAGCATCGGCCCAGAAATATACAGATTCCACATCGGTTTCAAGAAGCAAATTGCCAGGTACTTATTATTATTATTATTATCTCTTTTGGTCACAGCAATTTATGAAGATAATGTAATCAGTTTTGATGGGTTTGTCATCTGTATTGGTAAAAAGAATGAGTTTCCTAAAGCAAAGGTCTAACCTTGTCACTCTCATGTTCAATAAATGCAGGTATCAAATACCTACTTCTGTTTGGTATTTAATGTCCTCCACAACTTGGCTCCAGCCCACTTGCCCAGTTTTATTGCACTTCACTCCCCTTTGTGTACTCTGAAGTTCAGGCAAACTTTTTTTCTTTCTATAACTTTCACCAGACCCTCTGTCTCCTACCTCCATGCTTTTATAGGTAGATTCTCTATTCTAGTCTAGTCTTCCCTTGTGCATCTTAGAATACAGTAAAGTTTAATTCAATGTTCACCCTCTCATGAAACCTTTCCTTATTCTACTAGCTGCTAATGTCTGTCTGCCTCGAAAAAATTTTTTTCCTTGTATTTACTTTATGTATTTTAAATTATGTACATGTTGTCTCACCTGCCATATAGTAAGATTCATGAGAGTGATGACTGTTTGATTTCTGTCTTTTTATCCCCAGAACCTAGCACAGTGCCTGGCACTTAGCAGGATGCATAACAAGTTGACATCTATCAAATTCCCAGATCGACAAAAATTACAGATACCTGAAGTAGTGATTATGGACATTAGCTTATAGCATATTAGAATGTGATAACTAAACCCAAATTCTAGATTTACTGGAGATGTTTAAATCTTGTTAATCTATATAGATTTTTTTCATTGTAATGACCTGCTGTTGGCCACTGGAGAAAATAAAAACTTTACAATTATTTTATCAATAATTTTTGTCAAGTTGGTCTTTACTATTACAAAACTACTACTACTAACAACAACAACATTTATATAACACTTACTACTGCCAGGCATTGTGCTAAGCACTATACAATTTTATCTCATTTGATCTTTACACCAGCCCTGAGAGGTAGGTGCTATTATTATCCATATTTTTACGGATGAAGAAATTGAGGCAAACAGAAGTTAAGTGACTTGCCCAGGATCACCTAGCTAGTAGTATCTGAGGCCATGTCTGACCTAAAAAAAATTGAGTTTTCCTGACTCCGGGCCAGGCCTACTATCCACTGGGCCACCTAGCTGAGCTCACAGAAACAAGTGAATCCTCGACAGAAGTTAAAGGCAAAGTACACTAACAACTTACACAAGCAAGCAAGTCTGCTCTGATGGAGTACACTGAAAATAAATATTATACAAAGTTTTCTGCTAATGGATTTACAATAGGAAAGAGAGTAGAAGAGAAGACAAGAGACAGTAGTCATCTCATACTCAACCTGGCACAAAATGAACTCATGATATCTGCCCCCCCCCAAAATCCTTCCCTCTTCACAACTTTATGATTATGATTGAAGGTACCTCCATCTCACAACCTGGATATCACTTCAACTCCTAATTCTCTCTCAATCTTCACTACCAGTCGGTACCCATTTCCTGTCATTCTACCTTAATAATATCTCTTATGTACCTATTCCTCTCCCCACTCTAACACTGTCACTACTCAGGTGAAAGCCCTTATCACTTCACACTCTGGACTATTAAAATGGCATCTTGATGGATCATCCTACCTGAAGTCCCAGAGACAGAGAGAGAAGTATAAATAAAAATAACAATAGCTAACATTTATATAGCTCTTACTATGTGTCAAGCACTATGCTAAACACTTCTCAAACATTATCTTATGTAATCCTCACAAAAACCTTGGGAGGTAAGTGCTATTACTGACTTCATTTTACAGGTGAGGAAACTGAGGCAAAAAAGAGAGGTCAAATGAATTGCCCAGGGTCACATAGCTAATGTAAATATCTGAAGCTGGATTTGAACTTAGATCTTCCTGATCCCAGGTGCAGCGTTCCATCCACTGCACCAGCTAACTGCCAAATTTTATATACTTAAAGGAGGGACTCCATCTGAAATTAAATGGTTCTGTGTATGTTTGCTTACATACTTAAAGCAGAGAATCACACTGACTCTCATAGTTAGAAGAAAGTTCAGAGCCCCTCTCCAGAAAAAAGAATGACCCCTAAGATCAACCTAAAAATTGGTCATACAGTCTTTGTACAAATTCCAAAGGCGTTGACAGAACTCCAAAGAAGGATGACATACTTCCTCCCAAGGAAGCCTGAAACATTCTCAGATAGAAGAATTTCTATCCTAATATAATATCTAACCCTATTTTTTAGAAAGGTCTTCCCTAACTAGAACCTAAATTAATCTAGCATAATGTAGGAAGTCATGGAATCACAAATGTGTGCTTGTCCTAGTTGTTGAGTAACCATAGCTTAGATAATATGTCCTAGAACTTTGCCAAAGATGGAAGTTAAATCCACTGTCCTATAATTATAACTTCTATTCACTTTTTCTTTTCTTTTTCTCTGATATGGAGGAAATCAGGACATTAACCCTTCTCTAGTTCTGTGGTACCTCTTCGATTTTCCATGTTTTCTTAAACATCCCTAATGCTTGAAAATTACTTGGTAATCTTACCTACTAGTGGAACTAAGGAATAAAGTTCTTCTGGGTCAGATGACCTCAAATGATCAAAGTTAACTAAGTGATTTCTTTTGTTATTGCATGTCTATCTTGGATTTCAACCCCCTATTAGACTTAGTATCATACCAACCACTCTTATCAACATTCTTCTCTCTTCTTTCATTTTCTTTTCCTCATCAGAACTTTAAAAAGCAAAAGCAAAAACTTTAGTAGCTATTAGCTTTTCTGGTCAGTCTTAGTTCATTTGGTGTTTTAACATTCCTCACTATGGGAACTGTATGGTACTCAGTATGGAACTGTACGAAGCTTTTTTAATCATCCTCTCTTACCTATCCTTGCTTAAATATTCTGCATAAGCCTTAAAGGAATTTAAGTTGGTCAATGGGCAAGCGCATTTACCTCTTCGGATGGTAAATTTCTTCCTCATCAAAAGTTTTGTCTTTGTGTCTTAGTACTCCATTACTGAGAGCTTCCCATCCTTCCTGGGTGTGACTTTCCCTACAGAATTTTAGGACATGGGATTCCACCTGTCTTTTTCACTGAATTCTTTAAAAAGCTGCTCTCCCAAAGCCTAGGCTACACGTCAGACTATCCCTGGTTTTTCTACAATCTATACAAATTCTAAAAAGAGATTGTATGTTTTCCCCAAAGTTTCCATCATTTCTATCCCATCGAGTAGTTACTAAAGTAACCTAAATGGTCTTCCGAACTCAAGTCTCTCCCCTTTCCAACCCATGCCTCAGACCATTGTCAAAATAATTCCCTTAATGTCCTAATCTAACAACCTTGGTCTTAACCTTATTTTCCTATATATACTATATATTCTAGTCAAACTGGATCATTTACTCCATTTTGTCTTGCATTCCCCCAGTTGCATGTATTCTTGCAGACCAATGCCTATATCACAAGTACACTTCTTTTTTTAATCTCCTGTCAAAATCCTTCTTTTCTTTCAAGGTTTAGCACACAAACCCCTTTCTATATGAAGTCTTCCTTGAACTCTTCAGCTTATTTACCTCTCGTCTCAATTTTTCCTAGTGCATCTTGTTTAGATTTCTCCTTTGATCCCATAACAATGTGTCTATACATATGTTGGATGATGTTTTAATATAATGTAAGTTTCTATTGGGAAAGAACTATTTCTTTTTTAATCCTTGGAGTCTAGCACAAATACCTCGAATTCATTAGATATCTAACCATTTTTGTTGAATTTTAACTATATTTATTACACACAACAGGGTGCTTACCCTTGAGATGGTGCCCATCGTCAGTGTCATTTGGCCCTTTTTCCTCTCCATTCTCACTTCTATCACCTTTAGTTCAAACTCTAATAGCCTAAGACATAGGCTACCGTGATAGTTTGTTGTTGTTTGTTTTTCAGGGTTTTTTCATTCATTTTGTTTGGCTGGGTTTTTGGAGACAATTGGGGTTAAGTGACTTGCCCAGGGTTACACAGCTAGTGTTTGAGGCCAGATTTCAACCCCGGTTCTCTTTACTCCGGGGCCAACTACTCTATCCATTGTGCTACCAAGCTGCCCCTTGGGATAACTTTTTAACTGGTACTGGTAAGCCAGATTTTTTTATCTTTGAAGGCAGTATAGTACAGTAGGAAGAGTAGTGGTTCTCACATCAGGGGATCTGAGTTCAAACCCCAACTCTCTAACTGCCTATGTTAGCTTGGGCAAATCAGTCAACAAACATTCATTAAGCACCTACTATTTTCTAGGCATTGTACTGAACACTGGGGATACAAATACAAAAAGGAAAAGAAGAGAAAGGTAGTTCCAGCTCACAAGTTTCTGTTAACAATCTAATGTGGGATGACAATACATTGGTAAACCTCAGTTTCCTCATATGTAAACTGAGGGGATTGAACCAGACACCCACTATGTCTTTCTCAAACACTGAAGTTGCCACCAGACTTCTAAGAATTAAGAGTCCGGTTTGTCATGAAACAAATGCAAAAGTAGCATTAACTAGGAAAAACTTGGATAATTGTGTATTTGGCTCTATTCTTCCACACCTAGAAGCAGAACAAAAGTACATACATGCCGCCCAGTTGCTGAATTAGTTGCTCCATCACAGCTGTCTGTCTACTCCTCTGTTTGAGAGAAAGGGTTCTCAGGGCAAAACAATTATCAGTCAATTCAGATATATCCTAGCTGCCTTTGCCTCACTTGATTTAGCAATTTCTTATACACACAAACCAAGTCACAATTTCACATCAGTTAAATAAATTTGATTTCTATTGTCTAGGATAGTACCAGCAAAAACAGCTAGGTTTTTAAAGTAATCCTACCCCTTTAAAAGCTTGATGGCATATATGTTCCTGCTCCCTGGGAACACAGAGAATAGTCTTTTGAATTTTGCCATCTGGTTTCCTGTTCATCCAGAACACTATTTATCCTAACATCGTGGGTATTCACAGAGACCAGTTTCAAGTGTACATTGACTATATATTAAAAACACACACAAATGCATTTATCATCAGGGTTATTTTTTCCATATCTTGTTTTTAGAGATGTGGTTGGGGCACTGAAATACACTGATCTTGGTGGGGGTGGGAGGGATGGAGGAAGAAGGGTAAAAAAAAAAGTAAAAGCTTCCAAAAGAAAAAGGAAAAATAGCTCTCAAGATTTCCTTAAATAAATCTTAGAAATGTAAAATCCTATAACATTTTTTAAAGTAAAGTAAAACTAGAAATTCAAAATACATAGATACTATGATGAAAAAGAAAAATATATACATGAAAACAAAGCTTGAACAGATAGAAGTAGAAATCAAAATGAGACAGTAAGGGACTTATAAATTATCTTCATTATCTGTAAGTAGAAATACATTTTTAAATGTAAATATTTTTAAATGCTGTTTAGCTATTTAAAGTGTACCATAAATTATTTTCCTTAAATAAGCAAACAAAAACCTTTTGTTTCTAACAAATATTATACTCCTCTAATATGGTCTCATGAAAATGATCTTTCTACAGACACTTATTTCCCTTCTCTTGTTTTTTTCCCCTATAACTTGTCAAAGAATTATAACTAATAAGGGCCAAATAAGAGAACAAGAAAGGTTTTCAGGTAAATCTGACCTACTTCTGAGTAAATCCTTCTCTAATGAAGCTCATTTGCGGCCTTTCTTATTCCCACATTTTCTAAACATTTCTGAAGCAATTGAAATTGGCTAAAGCAAAAGCCCAGGGCTAGAAGGCCCAGCAACAGATCTCCTAGACACCAACAAAGGGCCTCTCATCATTCCATTAGATGTTGCCCAGTTTCTAGCATTAAAGGAATTGTAGCTAAAAGCTTTTTAGGGGCACTATCCACTAAGATTAAAATTTTCTCATTCTCTACAAGGCTTGTTGGGCAGCAGAATAGAGTATTTTGAATATCATGACCTATTCAGAACCTTGGCCATTATATTTCTAAAAGCAATTAACATTTGTAGTAATGTAGACACATGTTTCATTACGACTGGAGTGAGCTTGGGCAAAAACTAGAAGGTCAAGTATAAGATTGGCATTTCATGTCCACCGCTGCCATTTTCCTCTCAGTTTACTTGGATGAGGCCACAGGCATTCTATAACTAGACCTTATTCTTCCTGTTCCAGTGCCTTACGTTTTTTCACACCTAGAAACCCAGAATTTGTCATTGTCATATTGTCCACCTCATAAAAATGTATTTATCCAATATAGCACGCCCTGTGTATGTTAGTGATGGTCAACTAAGTTGAGAAACTAACCTGTGCTAGTGAGAGAGGACTAAAGGAAAACACAGTTCCTAAACTATCCTCTCTTGTATTGCAAATATAATTTAACTGAATCCCAGAAACTTTGTCCCTGCTTTGGTCATCCTACCCAGGAAGGTGAAGAGAGCAATATAAAAAACCCCATAGAGCGGGCGTGGGGGAGCACAGCAGATCAATGGGGCTTCATTGTGATGCTTCCCCAAATCATTCCACTTTACTACCCAGTTGAGTCTTTGAAGCTGAGAGACAACTTCTGCTGTCAAAACTCCAGCATTCATCCAGTTGTAAAATAACACCAACAATACCAATAATAGTAAGAACACATAGAACAGGATATTGAAAAGCAAAGCTCCAGGATTAGAGTTCACAAGGCAACTCTAGTTGGAAAATGAAAGAATAGCAGACAACTCTCTGGAAGTCACTGAAAGCTGAAGCTTCTGACTGCAAAGACCAAACAAACTTTTGTGCCCTTCACTATTACCCTTCATCCTCTGGACTCTAAAGAGGGCAACCGGGTTTGGGTCACTGGGTATTTGATTTGGTTCCCAGCAGTCTAATTCATCCTTGAGGAAGAACTGCTTGAGAGGTAAAGGTCTTCTACAGTTCATGCTATTCCAAAGGGAGGTAGGCAAAGAGAAGACTCATGCAGCACATACCACATGAGGAATGGGTGGTAGTAAAGTTAATGTGTCTTCAAGGCCACAGGAAGAACAAGGCAGCATTCATTCCATTTAACCTAAGGATTGATTGTGAAGCCCTCACAGTTTTCACATGGCTGATTTCTGGGAAATGATGACACATGCCTTTCCTCTCCACTCATGTGTATGCTTTGAAAACCTCTCCTACAGACATTCAATCATTTATTTCCCATATTTTAAAAAATCCATCTGAGGAAGCATTGCAAAATATCTCAACTTTTATGATTAAAAAATACTCTTGCCATAAATATATTGCTATATCTTCCCATCAGCCCTCCTGGAACAATACTCTGACACCAGGGACCACGGAAGATTTAACCCTTTCAGATCCAATTCCAAACTGGCACTCTATCCCTCCCCATCTAGATGGTTCTAGTCATTCTTTATTTTATTCCTTATCTTCTTGCCAGCTACCTTGACACTACCCACATACCCCAAACCTATTCACCTTCAGTTTTAGAACTGTAACCAAAGTAAGATCACCATTGCTATTGGATCTGTTTCCCAAGGTGATTAGGGAAAAATGAAAAGAACTTCTATTTTCCAAAATATTTATAGCAGCTCTCTTTGTATTGGCAAAGAACTGGATATTGAATGGATGCCAATCAACTGAAGAAAGTCTGAATAAGTTTTGGTATATTAAAATGAAAAATAATTTTAAAAAATAAAATTATAATCTATTATCGAAAATAAATGACAAACATTAACATGAGTTAACAAGGAATATAAAATTAAATAATAGAGTGGAGAAAGAAGAATCATAATATAGATATGACTACACATAAAGAAATAATAGCAAGGGTGGCTAGGTGGCACAGTGAATAGAGCACCGGCCCTGTAGTCAGGTTCCAAATCTGGTCTCAGACACTTAACACAAAAACTAGCCATGTGACCTTGGGCAAGTCACTTAACCCCAATTGCCCTACCTTCCCCCCTCCAAAAAAAAAGAGAGAAATAAATAATAGCAACAAAATTTAATAATGTTCAATAAGAGAAAAACAGCAAATTGTGACATAGTTAACCACCAATGTCATTATTTTGCTAAAGTTAACATATTCTTTTAAAATCTTTGTAGCTTATGGTTTTATATATTCATTTTTAAATGATGTGTTACTGTACTGTAAGAAATTATAAGGAAGTTGATTTTAGGAAAACTTTAGGAGGACTTGCATGACATGATGAAGAGTGACATGAGCAGAACCCAGAGATATTATATGAAGTATGAGGAATATTGTTTAAACAGTAAATGTTAATGACTAAGCTAATCTGAATATAAATATTCAGAGCAAATATGAAGGACCTGTGAAGGAAGATGCTATCTATCTCCAGAGAAAGAACTGATATATGCAATTATGTATTGTGTAGTTTCACATACACAAACACATATATATGTATATGTATATATCTGTGTCAAATGTTGGCCTTCTTTAGTGAAGGGTTAGGATGGAGGAAAACAGCTTGGATGTAGCAAAAATTATATTTTTTCAAAGGTTATATCAGTCACTGTCATATGGATCCATTTACAATTCCTGAAACTTGCCAAATCAACATACACCTTCCTATTACTCTCCTATGTATGTTGTCTCTTGCTCTAATAGAATTCAAATTCTCTGAGGGCAGAAACTGTCCCATATTATCTATTTGTATATGTAGCATATAAAGCAGTGCCTTGAATATAGTTAAGTACTTAATTTTTCCCATTAAATAACAGAACAACATTATTGTCCATGTGAAAAGACACCATGTAAAAACTCAGCTTAGAGGCAGGAAAACCTGGCTGGGTTCAAGTCCCACCTGTGGCATTTGCTAGTTGGATGACCCTGGGTAAATGTCACTTAACTTCGACATTCCTGAAATAGTTCCTCAGGATTTGACCACATTATTCCCTTTTGTGGTTCAATAAACTCCAGGGGATCTCTATTACACTCAGGGTTAAACATAACCTCCTCTGTTTGATATTAAAAGTCCTTCAAAACATAGCTCCAACCTGTCTTTACAACTTTATTGCACATTACTCCCTTCTCCAAATAGTATGGTTCAATCAAACCAACTACATTAGTATTTCTCATACCTGGCATTCTGTCTCTTCTGTCTGTGCCTTTGCTCTAGCTATCTATCCTCCATACTTGGAATCACTTCCTCCACAAATCAAGCTTCCCTAATTCCTAGTTTCCTTCAAATTTCAGCTCAAGTTCCAATTTCTATATTTAGATTTTCCTGATCTGCATCCCACCATCTGCTGCTAATACCTTTCAACTCACTTACCACCTATTACTCATTTTGCACATAGTTTATATATTTAAATGTAAGTGTAAAAAGTCTCCTCTGGCTGGACTATAAACTCCTTGAGGACATGATCTGCTTTGACTTTTGTTTATATATCCAGTGTCTCTCATAGTGCCTGGAATAAAATGGGTGCTTTAAAAAATTCTTTTTGATTGAGTGATTGAAACTGAGGTTATGATCTGCACTGGTGAAGAGTTTTTGCATAATAAATCCCAGATCCTTAATGCTCCAGTATTATTAAGGTAAAGCTTATTGAACTAGAAATGTTCTGATTCAAGAGAATCTGAGATAATTAGTATTTAACCTGAAAAATTTCCAAATGCAGGACTTTTCAATCTCCCTTTTTTCTATTCATTTTCTATTCAACTCTCTGAGTAGATCATTCATATTATATCACACACACATACCCCTCACACATTAGAGTATCAATACTAGAAAATTCTGACAGATGTGAAATATACTGAATAATCCCCAAATAAAGTAGTTTTCCACTGTTCAATTGTTCAAAGCAAGAGTGGGGGCAGGGGGTGGGGAGGGAGACTCTCATTGTCTAAAACAGTGTTCATTAATACTAAATATTTCTCATGCAGATAATAATAGCACCTTCCTCTTTGGGTTCTTACAAAAATCAAATGAGATAAAATATGTAAAGCACTTAACAGTGCCTGGCACATGGCAGCTATTACTATTATTAATCTAAATATTATTATTAGTCAAATGCTCCGCCCCATCTTGGAAAGTGGATGGTAAAAAAGACAGAGCATCATGTTATTTTCTATGAATAACCTTCCCATAAATTTGGAGAGCAGAAACATGATGTCTTCTTTTTATTTTCCCCTTTTCAAAAGGTTATTCTATGAATTATGACTTATTTTAAGTTGTGAAGTATATGTGAGAGTCATGCATGACCTGGTGTGAGCCAAAGACCATCAGATTTACATTATTACCACTGGAATGTGGACTGGCCGTCATATATTTTACTACTTGACAAGCACAGAACATTAGGCAAGTTATGTATTTCCTTTCCTAGAATGTCTAAAATCCTGTGCAGAATGATTCATTTTTGCTTGATAAAAACTAAAACCTACCAAATTCCATAAGTCCACCTGAATTATAGGACATATTCAGTGGTGGCTTAACAAGAGCCTTGAAAATACTTTAGGATTCATTGAGATCTTCCTCTAACCTTTCTGTTCCATGGTACTGATCTAGCTAATTCTGTATTGGCTAGAAAGAGACATGCATATTTCTACATATTTATCATTTTCATAACACACAATAAAACAATATTTTTGTAAGAAATACAGGAGATTTTACTTGATTGTTTTTTACAAAAATAAGTAGTGAAAACTTTGGCACCCTACCTTTACTTTTAATTTTGTGGAAGGCATAATATAGAGATGTTTTTAGGGTTTGGGGTAGTATCAAGTGTTGCATTTCACCATGACCTAATTAATAGTACTTAATTTCTGTTTTTCTGAGTTTTGTCAAATGTTTCCTGAAATTTAATTCAAATATAGGATTACCTAAGACCAGTATATTTGGCAAAACTTCTTTATGTTATAGAAGTTAAAACAATAGCTTTTCCCATATACAAAATCAGCTCTGACCATTTGTAAGCACTGGTCCATTGCCGGTTCTCCCTAATGTCAGCTCAGTTACTTGGAAGTTTGATCAGTCCATCCATATGCTTTTATCTTCATGTTGACTTAGAACTTTTGGTCCTTCATCTAAGGGAAACTGTTGACAACTGAGAACAACTGCCCAATGTGAAAGCTCAGTATGCATACCTAGGAAAGGCAGGCAGAGATCGGTCCTACCCAAAGTATTTCAATTCCAAAAGGGGACACCTAAAAAGGAAGGCAGAAACTCTGTCACATTCTCCTTCCTATCCTTTATGTCATCTTGCACATAAAGAAAAGGAACCGAAGTAAAAACTTGTTGAATCATTTAAGTTTGGGCTGCTGTTTTGGTGTGGGGCTCCAGTGACTGGCCCAAGTTATATAAATGAGAAGCAGAGGATCTGGAACAGCACGGGATACATTGCTACTACAACAATAATGGCGATAACTGACATCTATATAGTACTTAAATATTTGCCAAGACTTAGCTCAAATGCTATTGAATGGACCTTAGGTTTCTGGCTGCCTCTTCAGCTTTGCTTCCTTCATGAATATAGGTGACTGAAAAGATATCCTAAAACTTCTATTTCCAGTTTTAGAGACAAATTTGTGAGATCAAGAAGTCGAATTCCTGGATTATTCATTCAAAACTGACTGGCGGCATGAAAAGAATTCTAAAATGTCTGTCCATAAGAGACGGAGCCCACTCCTTGGCCTGACTTGTCAGAAAACATGGACTTTGAGGGAGACAGTGCAGAGTCAAATTGAAGGTGAAGTGCTGTTTCACTAGGTCGTCACACCACTTTATATTTTGATGTTTAGATTTACGGTAGTTCTAAGTTCCTGCTGCTAGCCTTAAGTTTTGATTACCATATGCTATTTGATACTTATGATCACATTCTCCTAGATGCAATCTCTCCTCTCTTTTCATGATACTACTCTCTCCTGTTTTTTTGACTGCTCCTTCCCAGTCACTTTCACTAACTGTGGGTATCTCCTAAGACTGTCTTGGACTTTCTTCTTTTTTCACTCTCTACTATCTCATTAGAGTATCTCATCAACTTTCACATGTCATCTCTATGCAGAAGATTCTTATGTTCATCTATCAATCTCTCTATCCATCTCCCTACAAATTGATAAATATAGCCATTCCTAGTCAGTTTCCTGAGCTGCAGTCATCCATCTCTAATGGCCTTTAGATATTTCAAATCAGATAGAATTCTCAAACTCAACATGTCCAAAACAAATCTTCTTTCTCTCCCAAATACCCTATTTCAAACTTTTCTATTACTGTCAGGGACACCATCATCCTCCCAACCAACTAGGCATTCAACATCAGTGTCATCCTTAATTCCTCATTCTCATTCAACCCACAAGCTGAACCCATTGCAAAAGCCTGTTGCTTACTGCTTTAAAGCATCTCTTGTCCCCTTTTCTGATGCTACTACAATACCCCTGGTATAGACCATCATCACCTCATACCAGATCTATTGTCTGCTGATTTGTGTCTTTGCCTTATTTCTTCCCACTCCGGTATACCCTCCACTCAACTACTGAAGTGATTTTTCTAAATGTGATTTAGGATTTCCCTAGGTCTGATCATGCCACAGCACACCACCTCCCCCTTCCTCACCTCCTGACCTCCACACACACTTATACACTATAAATATAAATGGATTCATTTCACCACCAGGATCAAATACCAAGTTTTCTTGAAGCTTATCCAAACCTGGTCACTTCCTATCTTCTAATACTATTCCTATCAGTACACTTTATAATTCAGGTACATTTACCTACATGCATGCTCATGCATAACGATATCTCTTTTCCTCATTTTTTTGGCACTGATTATCTTCCATGCCTGGGATGTTTTCCCTCCTCACTTCCAACTCTCAGTTTTCCTGGTTTCCTTCAAGACCAAGCTCAAATCCCATCTTTTGCAGGACACCTTTTCCCATTATTCCAGCCACTAATATCTTCCCTCTTCAGATAACCTAAATCAATTCTGTATATATCTAGTATAAAATTAATTATTTATATATTGTCTCCCCCATTAGATAAGAGACTGAGAACAGGGACTATTTTTTTTTCTTTCTTTTTATCTCCAGCACTTGGCATGGCATTTGGTATAAAGAACGTACTTCATAAGTGCTTAATGACTACCTAATTACACTGGATATTCCTCATGTACAGAATAATCTTCTTTTCAACTGTTCTTTTTAAATTCTCTGGTTTGCTTTAAGACTCAGCTCAAATCCCACCCTCTACAAGAGGTCCTCTTTAGTCTTCCAAGCATTCAGATATACCCCTATGAGACTATCTTCTATCCACTAGACAGACAGACAGATAGATAGATAGATAGATAGATAGACAGACAGACAGACAGACAGACAGACAGACATCTAATGTGCACCAAGTTACTTATTTTTCTTTCCATTAGAATGTAAACTCCTTGAGGACAGCAACCATAGTTTTGTCTGTGTGTCTCTAGAACTTAGCACAGTACCTGACAAATAGTAAAACCCAAATAAACACTTGATAACTGACTGCTTATAAGTTTTCTTGAGTTAAGTATTCCTTTTGTATAGAGGAAATAAAGAGCTTCTGCTTTGTGTGATTTACATGGCACACTGAATGCCTTTCTACAATTTCCCTTTTGGAAGATATAGTATAAACATGAGTTCAAATCTAAAACTTTAAGATATTTTCTCTGAGGTTCCCAGGTAAGGGCATAAGTATGAGAATGTTCTTATCCCATCTCTTATAGCCAGGACCTCACAAGAATGAACTTGGTTCCTAAGTTTTCCTGGAGTCCCAGAGCTGAGTGGGACTCGAGGAAGAGGTAAAGTGCCCTAGCCCCACCAGGATCTATAGTCGTTGGTGTAGGTGGCTTAGAGGAGAGACTGCTATACTTGAAGTCTGAATTTTACCTCAAACATTTAATAGCTGTGTGTACCTGAGGAACTCATTTAACCTCTCTCAGACTCATTTTCCTCATCTATAGAATGGGGATAAAAATAGCAACTATTTCACAGAGTTGTCAGGAATAAATGAGATAATATGTGTAAACTGTTTTGAAAACTTTAAGTTGTTATATAAATATTGCTATGAATATGTTGATAATGATAATAACAACAAATAAATTAATAGAAAACTTGGCTGTAACTAGAGAGTTGGCTAGGGCAATAAGTATCCAACTCAAATAGAAACTGGGGCCATGTAAGGGATTTAAATTTATGGGATTTAAAGATCTCCCATGCCCCATGGACGTGCTGACATAGCAGAGCAAGAGAAAGTGAAAAGCCGAGCTAATGGTCCTGCGGTTGGCAGTTGGCGGCGGTTGCCTTTTTTTTTTTTTTTTTTGAGTTAGGACTCCTGCTGAGGACTGCCAGGGGCCGGAGCTGCTGGGAGCCTGCTTCCAGGACGCTGGGTGGTTGCTGTGAGTGGGGAGAGGAGGACCTTTGCCTGAGGTAGCCTGTTCTGTTTTAAAGGCTTGAAAATGTGGGTGCTTTCTACTTTATCTACCTGTGCCAATATCATAACTACTCTGATGGCTTTCACTTTCTGGTTTTGGGACTCAGTCTTTTGGTATCTTAATAAATTTTCTAGTTTATTTCCCCAAATGGCAAACCTGACGTATTTTGTGATGGATAATTATATCAGCATATTTGTAATCTCTATAGGCATTGTGAATATGGCATTGCTGATACAGGCCACTAAGCAATACATAAGACACCCTGTGGGGTCATAATGACAGTTTTAAAATATAATATTGTCTGTCTTACTGTATTTTATTTATTTTGCTAAATATTTTCCAATTATATTTTAATCTGGTTTACAACACATACTATGGAGTGTCATGGGCAGACACTTCTGGCCTGGGACATTGAGAGGTTAAAGGACTTTCCCATGGTTACAGAACCATCATCAGTCAGAAGCAGGATCTGAACCAGGCCTTCTTGGCTTAGAGGCTAGTTCTGTATCCAGTATATTATGTTGCCTACCTGCATCATAGCTATATTTTTGTAAAATAACATACTCTGGAGCCACATAAATAATTAAAAGGCTAAGTAACTGCTTTAAAATCACTTTTCTGCTAAGGTTAATAGACATTTATCCAGCACAAGTTATTTGCAAAGTATTAAACTAGATACTAGGGAATTGCAGTCCTTTCCCTGAAGCTTCCCCGAGTTAGTCAAGAAGGTTGACAAGTACAAATAAAGGCAAAGGAAAGTGAGAGAAATAAATAGGTGAGGTCAAACATATAGAAATGTGTAGTGGGGATGGGAGGATCTACATTGGCTTTGAAGAATCAGGGAAGGCTTTGTCAGGAGTAGTATCTGAACTGGGCCTTTGAAGAAAAAGTATTTCAATAGGCAAAGAGTTCTGTAGGAAATCCATTTCAGAACTGAGGGACTCTGCATGCATATGCTTTACAGAGAGTGCAAGAAGTATCTAGTGAATAATTTTCAGTTCATTTTGGTTAGGAAATAAAGAGTAGTAGTATGAAATAAGACTATACATGTGGGTTTAAAGCAAGTTTGATTTTCAGCCAGTGAGTAGTTGGAATAATAAAGCCTTTTTAAACAGACAAGTGACTTCATCAGACCTGTACTTCATGAAAATTACTCTGGCAAAAATATGCCTTATGGAAAGGAAAAGTCTAAAGGCAAAGGGAGTAGTTAAGAGGGGATTATAGTAGGCTAGATGAAAAGATGAAGATAAGAAGAATAAGATTGGTGGCCTTAAAAATTCTTTGAAAAGAAGGGAGAGATATGGGAGATGTTTGGAATGTAGAAAAATAACGTAGCAGCTTATGGAATGTGATGATTTTTAAGAATTTCAGAAGTTATTTGAAGCCAATTTATGGAACTCAGGGAACTCATTCTGATTGGTTAACAAGTGCAGTCACCCTTAGTATAATAAAAGCAAGCTACCCTCACTTTCTGGAGCTTTTAGCTCTTGACAAATCAGCCAGTATCTTTTCCTTCAGAACAAGGGTGTTTCTTTCTCTTTTAGCCTTACCCAGTCACCACAGGAAGCAGTCGACTTATAGAAGAAGCCATCTCAACTTCCTTTTGTACTGGAGATGGACTTGTGAATTCCATAGGCAGCATGATCTCATAACCTTGCCTTCTAACAGAGAAAGGAGATTTCATGGGTGACATTAACTTTGACAGCTACCTTAAGAGTAACACTTCATGTTCTAGAGTTCCTAAGTTCAAAAATTGAGCAATAGAGAAAGATCTGATGCATCCTGATCCTTGGAGAGGAAAGAATCCTTGTGGTTCCTGTTCATCATCCTTCTTGGCAAGCAAAGTCAGTGAGTTATGAAGTAGCAAGTGCTGCAGTCCAATGACAAAGGGATTACTTTTTTCAGAAAGTTTTGAAGCATGCCCATCTTGAGAGAGAGGTGCTCCAAAATGAGAAGGAACAAGTTTTCTATAGGATTCTACAGGAAAGAGACTGTGAAATAACTCTGAAATAAAGGTGATAAACTCAGCGCTATCTGAGTGCTTATGCTTCTTTGTCCATAAGCACTTTTGAGTTCTTAGCATCTTGTGTATGTTTTGTGAAATGAAATAAAGGTAGTTTCATCCTCGATAATTATATTATATGTTTGGTGCCTTTGCAAAATTTTGGGGTCCCATCAAAAGTGAAGCACATTTGTGGCACCTTCATCATAATCCTTACTCGTCTTATCTTGGAGATTTTCCTGAATTAATTTGAGTGGGAGTAATGTGACAAAGAAAGAAAAAGTGGGGATAAAGCAACCAGGATGGGGCTAAGTTATTCAGATGAGCTCTGATTTCCTGAAGCACCTTCTTTTCCTTCATTTATGAACTGGTTTACATATATTAATTGGGTTTTGCACTAAATATATTATACTCCAATTTTACAGCTAAGGAAACTGAACTGAGAGATTAAGGGTTTTCTCCATGCTCACACAGTTAAGAGAGGTTGCAGAGATGGAATTGGAACCCAGGACTCTCCTGATTCCAAACCTAATGCTTTGCTCACTGTACCACACTGCCTCCCCAAGAGGGTTGGAAAACAATCACAGGTGTGATGACCCAGGTGGCTATTGAAGTTCAATGAAGTTGAAGGGTAAGTTGGTTGAAAACAAATAGACCAGAGTTATGAAATGATCAGACTGAACATTGAGGAGAGGCAAGGGTTAAAAAGGAGAGGAAGAGAATTTTGACAATAACTTGTCCATTAAATTCCACATCAAAACATTTCTCATAATAACAACCAATCACTTTTTAATATATTTTGTCCATAATAAATTAAATTATAAATGCATACTTTTTATAATTGCAGAAAAGTGACTGTTTGAGATAGACTATATAAATGATCATCACTGTTTTAAAAATCTAGTCTTAGATTTAACAAAACAATTAATATCTAATTCTATTTGATAAGATCAGGACAAAACATTGGGATTGGAGAACAGCAATACCATCAATCAGAGCAAGCTGACAGTTTGTCTCCCTGTCTGAATAATTAATTATTCCCTAAACACCACAAAACATCGAAAAGTTATGGGATTCAAACACCAGTTTGTAAAATCCGTGCCAAATTAGACACCATGATTTTTGGTACTTCTCTCCACCCCAACCCCCTCATAAAAAAGGACATTTTCATGCTTTCATGAAAAAAAAAAATATCTGGATACACAATTGACTCCCAAGAAAAATATCTAATTGAGTCTATTAAACTTCATTATTATAAATTATGCCCTACAGTAGGATCTAATCACTGGGTTAATTGCTTATTAGTTGGTTTAAAAAGATAAAAGCACTTCAAGTGACCCTCCACATTGCTGCATATGATTTTAATATTGGTTCTGTTTCTAGCTAATACAAAGTAGCAACGACTGTAAATCTGGTGAGAATATATGCTTACGTATTACGAGCCCTCAGGATGTGTGTTGTCAACTCTTTAAATGCATCTGGTTTGTCATTAGTATCCCGTACTTTCCCTCCGGCACAAACCTGAGAGGAGAGAAAAGAGATTCCAAGAGCACAGATTGTTCTATTCCTAGTACTCTCAGTACCCTTTTAGCAATTAGTCTAGGCAGTGAAAGTAGCTCTATCTCTACTTATGGATGCCACATCCTATCTCACTGGTGAGTCTTCAATTTCTATCTGTCTATCTCCCATATCTATGATATCAGGACTGTTCTAAAGTCTGCCCCTTCAGGCCCCACAAGAGAAGAATTGGCCTGATACTAGATACATATTTTATGCAAAAAGTAGAAAGCATATGCTATTGAATATTGTTTTACATGATTTTATGATTTAGAAAGCTACTAATGCAATATTAGAATATATAGAGAAGCAGCTTGCGCTAGGCTCCCTCTAAGGTCCCCTCCAACTCAGTTTTATTTCCTTTTTTTCTTTTGAAAGAAAAGACGTTTAAATTTCTTTTGTGTGCCATAGACCTAGCAGAGTACTAGGCACATATTTAGCCTTCCATAAACATTTGCTGAATATTTGAAAAATAAATTGTAATATACCATGGAACACTAAGATTTTTGTTTTCTCACTCTAACAGTATACATGAAAATAATTTTTAGAAACTCTTTGGGTTTTGTTAATCTGTTATTTGGGTTTTTTTTTCTTTACTAAGAAAGGGTTTTAGACCCCTCCTTATGTATCTTATTGATAAGGTATTTTACTAGGAATTTACTTCAAGGTAGATGTTTTGTTGTTGTTGTTTTGAAGCAATTGGAGTTAAGTGACTTGTCCAGGGTCACATAGACAGTAAGGTCTGAGCTGGATTTGAATTCAGGACCTCCTGACTCCAGGACCATTGCTCTATCCTCTGTGCCACTTAGTTGGCCCTCAAGGTAGATGCTAAAGAAGATTCTTGTATAAGCCCTATGAAACCGATGCTAAGGCAGATATTAGGAATTCAGACTTTTTATAATGCCTATTAAACAATATAGGCAACAATGTAAGGGGAAAGAGGAGGGAGGGGAAAGGGGGGAAGTGATAAAAGGAAAGGGGAAAGGAGGGGAAGGAGAGAAGGGAATGGAAAGAACAGAATGAGGGTCTTCTCCATTTTTGTCCCAACAAAATCGATCTGATTTCATATTAATTAAATTCTGTAGTTGATAGTTATCAAAACATAAAATTTTAAATGGCATATCTAAAAAAAAAATTCACCATCGTGTACTTTTAGTACTTTATGTGAAGTTTTCTATTGATAATGTTCATAAAATACAATAACCATTAATTCAGAGGTCACTATTTGGTGCCATGATGTTAGTAATGGAATTATATAATAGTTTCTTTTTCCTGAACAGTGAATATTCATAATTCAACATTGGCAACTTACATGGCTTCAGTGGCAATTGTATAGAATAAATATTATGTATTACTTAATATAGAAATTTAGAAAATGTGGCTATTTTGCAAATTATTTTTATTAGTTACCTCAAAATTTCAGAAAGAATATATTAACTTCCTGGATATGAAATATTCCCAAACTTAGATTTGCTGCTGTCTAGTAAGGGCTGTCCTACAACTTACAAATATACATCAGCATTTTCTATACATGTCAGGAGACACATTAAATTGCTCTTGCAAAGATTTTGTGCCATAAATAACTCCCATCATATTTAACTCCGAGACAAGATATGTAAAAAAAATATGTATTATATGGTAATGGGCACTCTCAATTCATGTCAATTTTGTCTTTGACAAAAATACCCAGAATCATTTATTTCCATCACAAAAGGTTTGGGTACATATTAATTTCAGATGTTGTCATGTAAACTTTTTTTTTAAGACAAAAAGGAAAACAATTGTATTATTGACCCTTTTCTCTCTTGGGACATATGATAAGATCAGATATATTAGACAAATATTTAGAATTATAGATATTTAGATCTGAAATTAACCTTAAAACTCATCTAGTTCAATCCTTTCATTTTAAAAAATCAAAGACCAAGGAGGTTGACTTGTGCCAGATCCCAAAATTAGTTGGGCATAGATCTAGAGCTGGATGCTGGAGCTACTGATGCAGAATGTCTTTTTATTCTGGCCACTATATTCCTGTCTATTGGAATTCATTTTGGAAAAATCCACAGCAAGAAAACTTTTTGAGGTGAAACCTTTCTGTCTAAGCCCACCTCCTCTAGAAAAAAGCTTCTTATGAAAGAAATCAAGATCATAAAGAACTGACTGAAAAGTAAGTACAGGTTTCTGTCTCTCTTTACCTGCTTCACTAACTTTCCTCTTTAGAAGTCCACACAATTACAATTTTCTACCCAGTCAAAAATATGGTAACTGTTGTATACTCATCCCCAGGTTATTTGCCCTCATTTCTTTTCTTTTCTTTTTTTTTTTTTTGCTTTTTGGAGGACAATTGGGATTAAGTGACTTGCCCAAGGTCACACAGCTATTTTTTGTGTTAAATGTCTGAGGTCAGATCCGGATCTGAAACTAGATCCTCCTGACTCCAGGGCCGGTGCTCTATGGCTTACCATCTTCCCCTTCTCACCCACTCCCAACTCCTGCTCTTTGGCTAGGGGGCTTTAATACGTGTGTTAACAACAATAGCAACAGGATACTCCCTAAACTCAATTTCCTCAATCTCTTTAAATCCCGTGACTTCACTACAATTAACCACACACAGGGATTCTAGATCTTGCCATTACCCATAAGTGTTCCACTTTCCAAATTGCAAATCCTACGTCCCCCACCTTCTACCCTTACTCTTCACCCTCAACATGACTGCCATTCCCTCTACCCCTCAAAACTTTCTCAGACCCTGTTCTGATTTCACTTCCCTCCCTCCCCAACCTCTACCAAACATTTACCAAGATAAAGGCAAAATGGATACATGACCTATATATAAAGGGTGATGATATATAAAAAAAAAAATGGAAAAAGATGGAGCACATTACCTTATGAATTAGAGACTTATGGGTTAGAGAAAAATATGAATAAACAAGAGACACAGAAAACTGTGAGATGTAAACATGGATAATTTTGAGATTAAATGAGATTAAAAAGCATTTGTACAAATAAAACCAATGTAGTCAAAATTAGAGAGAAAGCAAGAAATTTGGGGAGGGGGTTTTATATACAGTTTCTTGGATAAAGGTCTCATATTTCAAACATATAGAAAACTTTGTTAAATTTCTAAAAATATGAGTCATTCCCCAATTGATAAAGGGTCAAAGGATCTGAACAGATATTTTCTGATGAAGAAATCAAAAATATATGTAGGCATATGAAAAAATGCTTTAAATCATTATTGATTTGAGAAATGCAAATTAAAACAACTTTAAGATATCATCTCACAATCATCGGATTGGCTAAAATGATAGAAGATGAAAATGACAAAAGTTGGAGGGGACATGAAAAAATTGGGATATTAATATACTGCTGATGGAACTATGAACTGATCCAACCATTTTGGAGTGCAATTCATAATTATGTTCAAAAAGTCATAAAACTATGACTACCCTTTCACCCAGCAATGCCACTGTTAGGTCTGTTTCCCAAAGTTATCAGGGAAAAAAAGGAAAAGAACCTATATGCTCTAAATTATAGCAGCTTTCTTTGTGGTGGCAAAGAACTTAATTGAGGGGATGCCCATCAACTATGGAATGTCTGAACAAGTTGTAGTAAACAGTTGTGATGGAATGCTACTGCTCTGTAAGAAATAATGAGCTGATCGATTTTAGAGAAACATGGAAAAGTGAAATGAGCAGAACCAAGAGAACACTGTATATAGTAACAGCAATATTGTTTGAAGAATAATTGTGAACAACAGAGTTATCCTGACTATTATAAATACTCAAATCGACTACAAAGGACCTGTGAAGGAAAATGCTATCTACCTACAAAGAAAGGACTGATAAACAGAACTATGCATAGTATGGTTTTACCTATATTTAAAAAATATGTCAAATGGTAGCCTTTTCTGGTGTGGGATGGGGCAGGACAGAGACAGTTTGGAAGTGAAAATGTAACCAAAAAAAATCTTTTTTTAATTTAACGTGAAACTGAACACTGTTTAACTAAAAATGAGCAAACCTGTCCTTGAGAAGAGATGAAAAAAATACAGCTATTTCCTTCCTTTGAAGAAGTTAGTAAAAACTGTCCAATGTCCTGCTTCTATTTCCTATTACTCCTCAGTCCTTTGCAGTCTGGATTTTGACCTTTTTATTCTACCAAAATCATTCTCTCCAAAGTAACTAATTATCTCTTAATTGCCATCTCTGATGATCTTTTCTCATTCCTTCTCCTTCTTGAGCTATCATTTGCATTTGACCTTGTTGACCATCTTCTCATCCTTGATATTTTCTCCTCTCTGCCCTTATATGATTCTCTTCTGTGTCTCCCTACTGCCTGCTCACTTCTCATCCTCCTTTGCAAGCTCAATCATTCCCTAACTGTAGATGTTCTCCAACGTTCTCATCTGAAGCTCTCCCTCTCTTAACTTTGTCTCATTTTCTCTCTCTGCTTCTCTGTCTGTCTCTTCTCTCTCTCTCTCTCTCTCCGTCTCTTCTCTCTATCTGTATCACACACACACACACACACACACACACACACACACACACACACACATACACACACACACAGACCTCATCAGTGCCTATGGGTTTAAAATCTCTATGCAAATCACTCCCATATCTCCTATCTAGCCTAGTCTTTTCCCTTAATTCCATTCCCTGGAATTTCAAATTGAATCTCCCAGAGACATTTTAAAACCTCACATATCTGATAGAACTCATTATCTTTATCTCAAAAAAAAAAACCCTGCCTTTTCTATACTTCTTTACTTCTACTGAAACCATATTTCTTCCAGAATCCTAGGTTTATAGTTTTGGTATTATCCTTAACTCACCACTCTTCTTCACCCTACGTATCCAATCAGTTGCTAAATATTGTCCTTTCTGCCTCAACGAAATCTCGTGTGAGACTCCTTTCTACTCGCATTGCCACATTTTAGTCCATCTGCTCATTATCTTTTGACTAGAATATTTCAGCAATCCCCTAATTGGTCTCCATGCCTCAAATCTCTAATCACTTGAGTTCATCCTCCACTCCATTGCCAAAGTGATTTTCTTGAATTAGAGGTCTGACTATATAATTTTCTGTACTCAAATCTGTGGGTTCCCTATTGACTATATGATATATATGTATGTATAAGTATATATATTATATTTAGTTTTTAAAGTCCTTTATAATCTAATCCCAACCGATCCTTCTAGATTCATAGTACATTACTCACCCATCTCCCTTTAAGAGCTGGCCAAACTGTCCTTATCCCCTGTTCTTGACATAACAACACTCCCTCTCACATATCAATGCTTTTATACTGGTTTCTCTCATCATACCTGAATTGCACTATCTCTTCATCACTACCTCATAAAATCCCTCTCTTCCTTTAAGAAGCAGTTCAAGCACCATCTTCTGGGTAAAACTGTTCTTGATCACCCACCTGCTCAAGTACCGACTTCTGAGCGAAGCATTTCCTGATTCCTGCCAAATGCTAGTGCCCTCCATTCCAAATTACCCTGTATTGAAATCCTTTGTTTGCATTTATTCTCATCATATTTATTCTCTGGGTGTGTGTATGCATTTGTCTTCTCCCCCTTTAGAATGTGGGCTCCATGAAATAAAATGTTTACCTTTCTATATGTTTAAATGTTTTTATATGTTTACCATGTTACCTTTAAAAAATTTTTGTATTCCCAATGTTTGGTAAAGTGGCTAACATACAATAGGTACTTAACGAATTTTTAGTTAAATGATTGACTTTTTATTAAAAGACTAATAATGATAGAATGAATGAGAGAGATATTATGGAGATATAATAAATGAAACTTAGTACCTAGATGAAGACTAGAAGTAACAGAGAAGGATGATTCAATAACGTCAAGAATTGCCCATAAAACATTGGGTAAATCATGATCCTACTGGTAGAAATTGTAAAGTCATAAAGATAGGCAGATTTAAAGAAAAACAATAATAACAATGGTTTGGGACAAACTGAATTTGACGTGTTAATGTGATTTCCAAGTAAGAAATATGCTGTTTGATTCAGGTCTCTGATATGAGAATGAAATTATAGATATAAGAATCACTTCTGGAAAGTTAGTTCACATCTCTGGAGTCTGTCTCATCCAAAGAAGGTAAAGATTGAGAGAGGAAAGAGCCAAAGACTGAGCATTAGGAAGCACTCTTTTTTTTTTTTAACAGTATTTCATTTTTTTCAAATTACATGCAAAGATAAGATATAAGACTTCTAATTCCAAATTTTCCTCCCTTTCTCATTCCCTTCTCTCCTCCATAAAGTGGTAAGTAATTTTATATGGGTAATATATGTACAATCATGTAAAATATATTAGGGAACACTCTTACTAAATGCCTTAATCTTTATTTCCATGAAGTTTTATCTTCATCTCCCATGCTATAATTAAAATCTTTTTCTCTTTCTTTAGGCTTCTGGGAATAGAAAGCAGAAATTTACCTTCTTTCACCCAAAAGCTATGAAATCAGTTACTTACATAAATAAACAAGCCATTCTATAACCAGCTCTCAGAGTACATCTTAAAATTAAGGTAATAATTGAAATTCAGCCCAAGTTCTCCACTAAGTTAATGATTTTTTTTTAGTTCACTATTCAGAGAAAATTAATGTTTTGCAAATTTTTATACTAATAGCAAAACTACAGGGGACTTTTTTTTTCTTCAGTATTTTAGATTGCATCATGGTATAAAAGAAGAAGTGACCTAGGAGTCAGGAAGTCCAGTCTAGAAATTAACTGGTTATGTAGTCTTGGAGAAATCACTTCTTTGAGAATCATTTCCATCATCTATAAAATGGGGTTTGGATGCTGTTATCTTTAAGGCTCCTTCTAGCTTTAATAAGCTACAAGTCTCTGCTTCTCAAAAAACTTATTTATTAAGTGAAATGCACATGGAAATTGTGTATAAGGAAATAATTTCAACAGAAGGTTGTTTTACCAAAATAATCAAGCTATATAGGCATTAACAAAATAAGGAAAAATCTTTAAGATTAAGCAGGAAAAGAAATTTGAGTTCATTTGAATAAATAATATTATCACTGCAAGAATAGTTATGTTTTCAGCTGCCATGTGGGGTTGTAGAATTGCTAGGCATACAGAATGCAAGCTCTTAAGGATGCTCTTTGGCACTTAGAGCAGCTTTTTACATCTTCACAAACTTTAACTCCCTGATTAAAGAGAAGCAAAGAAAATACCTATGAAGTACCAATGATTACCTTCATTCTGCAGAGTAACCTCCACACCAAATCAGAAGTGGGAAATTAGCTGAGGCAGATCAGTTCCACACTAACTGACAGAGAGATTTGGACAGTAAGAAAAAACTATCCAAGTAATGCTTGGATTTTAGCCAGGGATGATGCGGATTATGAAGATGATGAAAATAGCAAGCACTTTAAGCTTTACAAAGCAAGTTACATATTATCTTATTTGATCTTAACAACAATCATGAGAGATAGGTGTTATTACTGTTCTCATTTTACAGCTGAGCAAACTGAGTCTGAAAGAAATTAAGTGATTTGCTGTGGGCCATACAGCTAATATGCATCTGAGATAAAACTTGAAATCAGGTCATCCTGACTATTGCACCAACTTGTCACCAATGTAACTTCTTTCAGGTGTTTCTCCTGAGACAATAACCTTTTCTTCCAATCCAATAAGTAATGGCTACATTATCGCTCTATGTTGAGGTTATTTATGAGCACTCATTCTGCCACTGAAATCTTATCCAGTCCTCATCACGGAATAGAAGTAACCTGGATTCTCCAAGGATAGGCCAAGGAAGTTCCAGCTTTAGCATGCCCTGGGAGATTTCATGTGTGGGTCTACTAACAGGCTCAGGATCAAGCCTAGTTAAGTTCAGAGAGGATGATCACTAGAAAGTAGCTCTCTAGATGTTGACATTTTGTTTTCTGATCCTTAAATTGTCTACCAAGGCCTGGAGGTGCTGGGATCTGCACAGGTAGAGGGAGGACCAGTACAGATGAAATAAAGGAAACAAATTAAAAGTAGAAAGACTAAATAAAGACCAAAAATTTATTATGATTTGGAAATGCCCTTTTCAATCTAGCATACTGGAGAAGAGAGGGGAGACTCTGGATTTATCTAGAACAATCTAAAGAATAAAATTAGCTTTTATTTAGATTAATAAATAAAATAGAAAGTAGAAGTTTTCATCAGGTAGCTAGAGGACATACTCAGAGGTATAGTAGTAGAGTGCTGAATTTTGAGTCAGAAAAGCCAGATTTCAAATCCTGCCATAGATACTTTCTAGCTAAACCTGAGCAAGTCATTTAATCTTTCTCTGCCTTACTTTCCCCATCTGCAACATGAGGATAATAATGACACTTACTTCACACAGTTGTTATGGGGCTCAAATAGAATAATACACATAAACAATATGTATATATATATACATATCATATTTATATAACCATATGTTAATAGTTAAATTTTTGTTATTATTATCATCAATCCCATGTCAAAGTATGAAACAATGCTGGCTGCACAGTTGTTTGAACTGTAGAAATATGTATGATCAATGACATCAAAATTACTTTGTGCTGATATCAGTATAGATTCTATTCAATATTTCCAAATGCACAAAGCCACACAAAATGTTGAAGTTATGATTCTTTAGGTACAGAGTATTGATAGATGTTTGGAAACTGAAACCAAAATAACCAATCAAGCTTTTATTTTTCTAAAATATAAAAATGGAACTGTCCTTTTTTGATCAGCTTCCCTCCTATTAGCACATTTTCTCCAAAGAATTTTTTCATTTTTGTCTTTCTTTGGCCTAGATCTGTGATTTCATCCATACTGGAAATTTCAAGTAAGGAAGACTCATTTTATTGATACAGATTGGCTACTGTTCTGCAACTTTTAGTCTTAATAAATTATCTGGGACACTAAAATGTTAAGTGATTTGTCCACGATTACATAGCCAGTGTATACTTAAGATGAAAGAGTAATAGATGTAGTGTTTCTGGGGAACTCAGAGGTAATTTAATCCAACCCTTCCTCCCCATTTCTAAATGAGAAAAGGGAGACCCAGAGAGGATATGATTTACCACAAAACACAAGGTGAGACACAGAACTCAAATCCAGGTATAACTACAAATCCAGAATTCTTTCCATTCATTGCCCTTGTGTCAGAGGCAGGAATTGAACACATTTTTATTTACAGTGCTACAGTGCCTTTTCATTCTCCTCCATAAAGTCCAAAAAAAAGTCTTTTATAAAAAAAGAAACTATCAAAGAACAAGTCTCAAAATAGTAGACTGTAGGGTGGTTTTGTTTTGGTTTTGATTAGCACCCAGTTATAAAAAAGTATGTATAAATATATGTCTGTATATATACGTACATTTATGTATACACATATATGTACATGTGTATACATATGTGTGTGCATTGTATATAGATGTATGTGTATGTGCATTCTGTGTGTGCATGTGTGTTTGTATATAGATGTGTAAACATATACATGTGTGTGCATATAATATATACACATAAACACATGTGTACACATATATGTATCAAATCTATCTTCTGGGAATATTAATTATACTATGAAATTTAAACCATTCTCTAAGCTGGATAGGCATCTAAATTAAAAATTATTCTCTTTGTGGTTATGGTCTGTCAGAAATGAGGAACCTAATAAAAACACACTTTCTGTGTCCATCAAATATAGAAAGAGGGAAGCTTGACCCAAGAGTCAGATAGCATAGATACATGTGGGAATTTTTCATAGAAAAGGATGCCAGGAGCAAATGAATTTTAAAACAATGTACATGCGAGCACTATACCAACATAGGATGCCACATCGGATAAGCTGATTCTTCAGTGTTTTATCATAAAATCTGGGTTTTTTTTCCTTATTAACATATTGTTATTACCATTTTATTTTTAATTTTGGTCTAGGTAGCCATTAGGTAATTGGTCAGTGAAGTGACACAGTAAATAGAGCACTGGGCTTGAAATCAGAAAAATCATCTTTCTAAGTTGAATTCAGGTTTCTGACACACTTACTAGCTATGTGACCTGGGCAAGTCACTTAACCCTGTTTGCCTCAGTTTCCTCCTCTGTGATATGAGCTGGAGAAGGAAATGGCAAACCATTCCAATATCTCTGCCAAGAATCTGAAATGGGAGCACAAAGAGCGAGTGAGATGACAGAACAACAATAGCAGCCTTGGTACTAGGACAAAATAACTCCATTAATTTTTTTCTTCCATTGGGAAACCTTGGTGCCAACTCACTGACGTTCATTAAGTATCAAGCTACTACCACTTTTCCTTGCTTTAGCACCAAGAGTGTCAAGTTGACTCTAAGAACAAGACCACCGTGTTCCCTGATAAAAATCATACCAACCTGTTAGATATTTTTATTTTTTAAGCATTTCAAGGGATTATTCAAAGTGGGTAGGAGGATGAACACAGGTACAGATAAAATGGTTAACAATGTACAGTTTACAAAAATTCTTGAAAGCATTTAATAAATGCTTTTTTGCTCATTAATACTGGGTCATGGCTTAAGAAGTAGTAACTCTCAAATTCTCCCTCTCAGTCTGTGACTTTTTAATAACATCACTCTATTCACAATAATACTGGCAGTCAGTAAATAAGTGCCTACTACATGTCAGGCACCATGAAAGCACAGGGGATATGAGGAAACACTGAAGACACTACCTGACTTTGAGGAGCTCACAATCTAATGAAAAACACCACATTCAAAGAATTATGTACACAAAGCAAGCTCTGTACAGGACAAATATGAAATAATCAAGAGAGGGAAGGCACTAGGATTAAGAGGGACTGAGAAAGGTGGGATTTTACTTGGGACTTGATGGAAGCTAGGGAAGCCAGGAGGTAAATATGAGGAGGGTGAGCATTCTTAGCATGGGGGATAGCCAGAGAAAATTACTGGAGCTGAGAGATGAAGGTTTTGTGTTGGTAGGGGAAGAACTAAAGAGTTGGCATCATTGGACTTCATCAAAGTATATGTGGGGAGGTGTAAGGTGTAGGAAGACTGGAAAGGTAGCGGGAGGAAGCGTAACTTATGAAGGTCTTTGAACACTAAACAGAGGATTTTGTATTTTACCCTACAGGTGATAGGGTGCACTGGAGTTTGAGTTGGGGCAAGAAGGGTAGAGCAAGACTGTTAACATGATAAGACAGACCTGCACTTTAGAAAAATCACATTTGTGGCTTTCAAAAATCTACTTCACTACCCCCTCGATTTGGCGGAGAGGAGACCGAACCTAGGCAAGAACTTCCCTTCTTCCTCCAGTGCAGTTATCCTAAATCACTTCATCTTCGACTTACTAGCAAAGTCTCAAGAAAATCTACTCAAGCTAACAAACTCCCAAAGAGAAAGGTCTTTTGTGTCTCTGCCCCCCCAAAAAAACTACCTCCTTCTTACATTGTGTCATTGTCCCACATCCCTCCTTTCCTGATCTGACCCCATGGAAAGCTGTCTGCCCTCTCACCTACTTATTCTATTACCTTAGGAGAAATTCCACAAATCACTTTCTCCTGCTAGCTGTTCCCTTAATTTAAAAGTAAAAACAAAACAACAAAAGATCTCTTCCAACACACCAGAAAGACAAGGCCATAAGATCTGAGCCACTAGGTTTCTTAGGAGCCCATCCCTCTAGATCCTCCTTACTTGATTTCCTGCTCCAGATCCCAGCTCATTCGACCTAAACTTCAGCCCACAAGTGGTGCTTCTCTTAGCTTCACAATGGTAAGGTTTTTGGTTTGGTTTTATAATGTAATACATCTTTAGCTTTTATATTACCTTCAAACCTTAGAACTACCATATTAGAGTTGATCTGGATCATAGATAAACTATATCGAATTTTCACTCGGGTAAATATTTCTTGAATGCCAGTCCTATAATAGGTTAGACTTCCTTTTCTTCTTACCTCTCTTTGCTACACTTTGAAAATAATGATGGACACTTTTGATCTTGTCCTTCTCCTACATAAAAACCTTTTCCCCTGTTTCTTATATAAGGTCTGTTAATTGAATGCCTGATATTTAAGTTCCTCCACTGCATGTTCCTAACCTACCCTTGCACGGATTTTCTTTCAGGACTGTTCACATACCCTATGCTACAACCAACTACTCATCATTCCCTGAATGTATCTATCCTGAATGTATCTTCCTGAGCTTTCAGTAACACCATTTCCTCCAGCTATAGTACCTTCTGTACTTATGTTCCCCTGGACAATTTCTCTTTGTTCCTCAAAGCTTGCCTCCTCCATGGAACTTGTACTGATCCTCCAACTGTAAATTGTCTCTCTCTCTGAATTCCTAGAGCAACCTCTTCATATCTTTCCTGACAATTATCACAGTCTACCTTTTTTTTTGTTAGCTAGACTTTTGTCCCTGTGTTTCTTGTCTCTTCTTCTGCACTGGAAGTTTCTTGAGAGTAAGAACCATCAAATCACTAATCATTTTCATTTCCTAGAGTCCCTAACAAAATGCCTTCTGCATAAAAGGTGTTTAGTAGATGTTTGTTAAATTAATGAATGAAAAGAGAAGGATGTGAAAGGGAGGTTTCACTAAAAGAGAAACAATATAGCCTAGACTAGGGGTGCAGAACCTGGGTATAATGATAACGGGAATCTGAAGATCTTTGTGCTCAAAAAAATGTCTGCTTGAAGATGCTTATGAGTTCAATTGGGTTGCTGGCAAAAATAAAGACTGCTTAAAAGGATATATTAGATATAATAAATAAAAGCAAATGTATTCACTTCTTTGATATCTGCTTAGTTACTTATAACTCCATACCATATAAGAAAACTAGTAATGTAAGAAGAAAGAAAAATGTATAAGAAACAGTATATTTCTTAGATCTCTCCAAATCCTTTTAGTTCTGCTCTTCCTTTAGCTCAAAGGCATTTATTCTATGTGAGCCTGCTTTCTTTCATGTTAAATAAACACCTCACATTTTTAGCAGTTCTGGAAACTAGAAATTTGCCATAAAACATGTTGAATACTTTTTTTTTTGTATCTGTCTTGCCTATAAAGAGCTATTCAACTGAAATATGCTTTAAATATTTATTTTAGCCTTATTAGCTAGGATTTTTATATAATTTATATATTAGTAAGAAAATATACAGTCACTATTAAACACTGAATATACAGTAATACATATCTTCTTTATTGCTAATCACACTGGGTATTTTATTAAAAAAAGATAATTGCCCAAATTTTATATGTTATGAAACCCCAAATAACTCCATTTCTATGTATGTGAAAAAACTCTAACTTCCTGTAATGGGAATGCAAATTTGGAAGATCTTCCCTGCCCCTAGGCTAAAATGCACCTGAAGCCTGGGGAGGGAGGCTTGTTTTTCAGTAGATACTTTTTGATTGGCCAGTGGGTCCAAAAGGTTGTTACATTCTCTGAGCCAGGAGAAGGCTATATAAGCCCTGCTGTTTAGCTTTGTTTTGGGGGCTCACTTTGAGAAGTGTTCTGTGATTTGATCTGTATTCTGGGAAGCCGTTGTCCAGGGCCCCCCCGGCTTTGAAAAACCCAGATGCTGATTTGGTATGGATGTAATGGTTGGACAGTTTGGAAATCTGTCTACTTGATCTGTTTCTGTCTTGATAATTCTGCCTGTATGCTTTGAAGTTCGGGGTGCTGACCTTTTTCCCCTGAACAAGGTAAATGATATATGTCTGACTGATTAAAGTAAGCTTGTTAACCCATTTTGAGTTGCTTTCCTTTAACAAAGCAGATCCAAGAACCTGTGTGAGCAGCCACCCTGAGCACGCTTGGGGTGCTTGCTGCTATACTTCCTTATACTCATATGGCTAAACAGATCAAGAGCAAACAGGAGAAGCCTAATTCTTTGATCCAAAAAATGATCACAAACCATACAAGATTAAGTAAAATACTGTCTAATGATATCTCATCTTGACTGTCTAAAAACAATGTTTCAGCCTAAGTTGATTCTGTGACCCACATAATTCAGTTTTTTGTCTCTGACTCTGGTACCAAGTTATTTGGAGGGATTAGAGAGACAGGAACCCCTCACTCCTTTTTGACCATGAAGGAAAAGTAAAGTGAAACATAACTCCAGTGTGAAAATGAATCTAAAATGATCTCTGGGTAATTTTTTCTCAGGAGATCTGATACCGAAATAAAAAAGGCCTTGGAGCCATCAAGCTATTAGCAATGGTTTGTAAAAGCATAGAATCATAGAGACGTTAAATCTAAGGGTTGAACAAAATATCAGAGTGTACCTATTTCACCTTGTACTTGTATCATGAATCTTCTCTACCATATCTCTGACAAGTGATCATCTTCAGTTATATTAGCCCCCCTACAAAGAGGCTGACTTTACACTTAGGTAATCATGTTATGTTAGAGTAGTTGATAGAGACCTGTGAAAATCAATTACCTGGAAAGATCCACAAGAGTCCTCCAGAGAGTTAATATATGCATGAACATGGCTACTCCCTTCACTTCTATTAGAATTTTATGTAAGAATTCAAGAGCTAGAGTTTTAATCTTTGCAAACTGAACACACTACAGATTACAAAACAATAAATTACTTTTATTTAGTTATACATAAGTGCAGTAACACAAAACTTACTCAATTCAACAAGTGTTTTGGAGACCATAAAATAAAGAGTATTTATCATGAGGAAATTTCAACATTCAATTAATATCTTTCTCCTTGTCTTTTCTGAGAAATCATTTTACCTCCTTATTAAATTCACCCTTACTGACACAAATTGCACGGCATATTTATGACATGGCTTTTCCCCTCTACTACCATACTTTAGCCTGAATAATAAATGAAGGGGGGGGAAAGAGTATATAGACAAACAGAGAAAGGTGGGAGGGCAAAAGCAAGGAAATGTGGGAACATTTGCTTGCAAAGACCAAGTTTACTATTTAATTATAAATAAGTAGTTGCACAAAATTTGTTATTGTATTTTATAATACCAATGATAGGACCTACGTAATGTTTAAAACAAAAACAGAGAATGGACATGACAAAGTGGGATGATTCACATATGGAAGATTTGTAGAAGGCTGAAGACAAGATGAGACAGCATGGAAGGACTAAGATTTGCACCACTGGAGAAAGTGAGGGAGAGACAGAGAGAGAGAGAATATGCATACACATATATGTATGAATGCATGTATGCATACGCACACACACATACACATGAGTCCTCTGGTATACTGCAGTCCTGGCACCATTTTTGCTCTCCTTTTCTAGACAGTTTTAAAGGAAAATTCAAAAGCTTTACCAAGTACTTCTGACCTGTCCTGACCAGTACAAATAATGAATTCCCCTGAAATAATGGAATGTATTTGAATCCACACTTTTCAAAGTATAGGTATTTGAAATATGGTAATTGGTTCCAGCTCAATGAGAATATTCAGTGTGAAATATGAATAATGTGACCACTTCAGAGAGTTCAATATTTGCACTAATCAGGACTTAGCTAAGATTTAACCTCTATCACAGGTTTTAAAATTTGTTCTGTTTTTAGGATATATTTATATGTGTATATATGAATGCATGTGCATGCATACATTTACATATGTGCACATATATGCATGTATGTATATTTGCTGTTATCCAGTTGTGTCCTAATCTTTCTGATCCCATTTGTGGTGTTCTTGGCAGAGATATCGGAATTGTTTGAAATTTCCTTCTCCAACTCATTTTGCAGATGATGAAACTAAGGCAAACAGGGATGAGTTACTTGCAAGTCACAACTTGTGACAGGCTACAGCTAGTAGGTGCCTCAGGTTGTATTTAAACTAAGGTCTTCCTGACTCCATGCCCAGAGCTTCAGGCTGTATCACCTAGCTTGTACCATATATGTATATACATTACACAAATATATAGAGACATGTACACACACATATATAAAACACACGTCTACACACACATACACACAGTCCAGTCAAACTGACCTTCTTACTGTTCCTTATATATGGTACTATGTTATCCATATCCTCATGTCTCTGCACTGACCATTCCACATGTCTGAACTATACTCCATATATACCTCTTTCAATTTCTAATTTCCTTCAAGATTCAGTTCAAACAGCAAGTTCTACATGAACCTTTTCCTGATCCCTCTAGATACTCTTGCCTCCCCTCCCACCACTAGGCCCCATAACAATTAACTTGTACATGTTGTCTCCCCTGATTGAATATAAGAACCCTGAGGGCAAGGACTGTTAGACTTCATCTTTGTGCCAGGAACAAAGTAAATATTTAATGAATGTTCCTTCACTTATTAGTTCTGTAACCTTTTTTTTTTTTTTTGGCTTTTTTGGAAGGCAATTGGGGTTAAGTGATTTGCCCAAGGTCACACAGCTAGCATTTGTGTTAAGTGTCTGAGGTCGGATTTGAACTCAGGCCCTCCTGACTCCAGGGCCAGTACTCTATTCACTGCACCACCTAGCCGCCCCTGTAACCTTCTTTGGATTAACTTTGATAATTAGTAAATACATATTAATTAAGTACCTATTAAAAGTCACGTACTGAACTAATTTTAAATAAAATGTAAAAAGTCTAAGTCAAGTTTCAAAATGAAAAAGAATACATTAAATGGTATCACCAAAAAAAAGACAAATGTGTTCATTTACACAGTTTTAAAATGGGATTGGTGGGGTATCATTAGACAATAGTTTACTTAATCTTGTATGGTTAGTGATCATTTTTTGGATTTGGATCAAAGAATTAGGCTTCCCCTGTTTGCTCTTGATCTGTTTAGCCATATGAGTATAAGGAAGTTAGTTTTTCCACATACATAGAAATGGAGTTATTTGAGGTTCCATAAGATATAAAATTTTATATGTATATGTCAAGTATAAATTTTTTCACTAGGGAAGAACAATTAGCACAATCATTAATTAGGCTCCCCTTTGTAGTTCTAACATGAAATATAATTGTTAGCTCAAATAATAAGATAATATAATAATAATAGCCTTGATAGTAAGTATAATTATGTGAAAATACTGATAACTGTAGCTTCTGCTTTGAATCATCAACATACTTGTGAAATTCCAACACAGTATCATTTTTTTTTGTATTTTAATGAAGGAAGGGCAACTCGTGGATATAAATAGTCCCCTAATTAATGTACTCAGAATTTTTTCCTATGACTGATGAAGGGATACATAAATTCATATACTTGTAAACAGGAATTTTCCTGTTTAAGATAACATTGGTTTTATATGCATATCAATTAAATATTGCTTTATATTAAGTATTTGTCGATTTCTCTCTATCAAGAAAATTATAAACAAGAATTTTGGATGGCACATAGCAAGAGTTTAGTAAGTATTTCTTGACTGACTTATGATTATTTTAAGCTGAAAAAAATTTGTATAAGCTGCAAATTACTTTCTAGGCAGTAATTATGACTATCTAATCGCAAAAAAAAAATTGATGTGTACCTTGGCAAATTTCTTTGAAAAATCGTTTTCCTGCTTAAGCTAATTCAAAAGAAATTTGCTTCTCATTTTCTAAATAGTGATTCTTCTCTAGTTAATAATAGTGCCAAACAATAGTGCCACATCAAAATTTAGAGGTAAAATTTTTATGATTATGAAATCAAAAAATACTAGTGATCATTAAGTTTCTATCATATTACCTATCATAATATAATAACATTTTTAAAGAATTAAAATTTCTGCCTAGAATAAAAAGAATTTGCCAAAAATTATAACACTCAAAACAAAGAATTGAGTATTAGTATCACAGAATTAAAGCAGTAAAGCACCTAAAACAACTCAATGTACAAATGAGGAAAACAGGTGTTGCAGAAAGAGGAAGATAGTTAGATTAAATAACAAGACATCTCATTTCTATTTCCTTTTTATTTTGTTCAAATTCTCTCCCTCCCACCACCACACAGGGGCCTGAGAATCTATGAACCTTCCCCATTACTACCATTCACTCCACTATTATTAGGGTTTACTTGAAAGGAGACAAAGAAGGAAAAAAATCATGTGAGAAAAGGAACATGTCCCTGGACAAGGGGATATGGCATGAAGGAAGAACACCACTTATTTTTCTCCTTTAAGACCAAAATAAAAAGATTAAAATATTTGATGGTAGCCTTTGCCAGAAGGGATCTATACAGTATGGAAAAGAAAAAAAAATAAATGTTTATAATATTGCTAAAGAATGATTCTCTAGTGGAATAGACCCATGCTAAACTTTTAAGATAAAAATTCCATCTCCAGGGAAACTCCAAGGTTTGATCGTTCTCTATGAGTTATCAAAAAGAGGTTAAAATGTCACAGAATACTATATGTATGTACATTTCAAATCCTTTGGATCCAAATCCTATTAAGTGGAGGGAAAAATCAGCATTTCCTCTCTTTTTTTGTGCAATTACATTCATATTCATAAATCCTTTGTTTTGCACCAGTCTCTTCTTACAAATACATTTTTAAGCTCTCTCCCAAGAGATGGACATAGGACTTAAATTAATATCTTTCTGTTAGGTACTTGCTATAATGTAAAATGATTATCTGTATTTAATATCCTGCTCTTTTTTATAAGTGAAAATCCTATCTATTTTGTTGATTAATGCTTGATTGATTTGAATCTCTTGTAAGAGGATAAATATTCCATTTGGTTGACTATGCTTGGTATAAAGTATAAATAATATATAGCACATATCACATTTATACTATTTATACTATATACCAAATATATAGTTTGTATATAAATACACACATATATACACATATAAAAATTCACTTTTTTCAAAGAAGCTCAGTAGTGCATGAACTGATGCTGAATGAAGTGAGCAGAACCAGGAGAACACTGTACACAGTAACAGTAAAATAGTGTGATGACCAGCTTTGGTAGACTTAGCTCTTCTCAGCAATGCAATGATCTAAAACAGTTCCAAAAGACTCATGATGAAAAATGCTATTTACATCCAAAGAAAGAACTATGGAGTCTGAAAGCAGAACAAAGCATACTATTTTCTCTCTCTCTTTTTTCTATCTTGTGGTTTTTTTCTTTTCATTCTAATTCTTCTTTACGAGATGACTTTTTTCTTTAAAGCAATTGGGGTTAAATAACTTGCTCAGGGTTACATGGCCAGTTTTGTGTGTGTGTGTGTGTGTGTGTGTGTGTGTGTGTGTGTGTGTGTGTGTGTG
>NW_027187332.1:9379358-9386846 GCF_028583685.1 Petaurus breviceps papuanus | reverse complement strand
GTGTGTGTGTGTGTGTGTGTGTGTGTGTGTGTGTGTGTGTGTGTGTGGGTGTTGAGTGTCTGAGGCCGAAACCATTCCCGGGTCCTCCCAACTCCAGGGCCGGTGCTCTTACTCACTGTGCCAACTACCCGCCCCATACAAGATGATTAATGTCAATATATATATGTATGTATATGCATGTATATGTATATATACATATATGTGTATGTGTGTGTATATAAAAATAAAATCTATGTCATAAAATCTATGTCAGATTGCATGCCTTCTTGGAGAAGGAGAAGGGAGAGAGGGGGAGAAAATTTAGAACTAAAAATCTTATAAATGTGAATATTGAAAACTCAAAAATAAATAAATAATATATTTTTTTAATTCAGTTAGAAGAGGTGAGATTAGAGAAATGAACTGAAAGTAGAACTTTTGCCTCAATGGCCAAATTTTTAACCTATTAAAACTATAGGTACTTAAAATATTAAAAATCAATACCACAAAAAGTCACCTTAATAAAAACATTAGCAAACAGTAGTTCTCTACAAACACCTGTAACAAATTACAAGCACGTCATTGTCTTCCACAACTTGTATACTAAATTGACTCTGGTGAAGTAGTAATAATTTATATAATCAACTCTTTAAGAATTATCATGAAGTAAAGGGTAGAGAAAATGCCATCCTTAATATACTGACTATGTGACCATTGGCAAACCATTTAACCTCCAAGTCCAGGGTAACTCTCTTTAAACTATATTTTATTGAGTAAGTACTTGCCAGCATTGGCACCAAGAATTTCCTTATTGGGAGTTCCCTCAACCAATAAAATCAGATTGAGTTTAATAAGAGATAAAATTCCACAGAAATTAGGGACAGAGGTATTAATTCTTTTAAAAAAGCAAGAGCTCATATACTTATTGTGAAGAGGTGATTTATAAATTACTATCACCTTAATTTTACAGATGAGAAACCTAGGACAAAGAACTAGGAAGTGTCAGAATTTCGACTCAAATCAGCTGATAATGTTCAGTTGTGTCCAACTCTTTATGAACCCATTTAGGGTTTTCTTGGCAAAGATACTGGAGTGGTTTGCTATTTCCTTCTCCAATTCATTTTATAGATGAGGAAACTGAAGCAGAAATGGTTAAGTGATTTGCCCAGGGTCACACAGTTAGGAAGCATCTGAGGCCAGATTTGAACTCCAGTCTTTCTGACTCCAGACCCAGTGCTCTATCCACTGTGCCACCTAACCACCCTAGATCCAAATCTAAGGTCTTCTAACTCCAAGTCTAGTATTCTTCCCACTCTATTATGCCTTCCAACTGTAAAGCCATGCACAAGCAGCTTTCCAGAGGACTGCTGCTGTAAATAGTTTTCAAGGTTCTAATTATATAGTATAGCAAACTCTCTATTTATTCAAAAACAAATAAGAGAAAAACATTCACAGAAAATCAAAGTACAGTATTCACAATGTTACAACTTATCACAGAAAATCAATATACAGCATTCACCATGTCAAAACTCAACAACTTATCGCTAAAATGCCACATAGTCTTCACCAAAGTGGTCCCATAGTTTTGAACAAAGTACATTTGTTTAGTCAATCACAAAATCCTTATTTCCATCACAAAGTACAAAAGTCAAAGCTCTCCACCCCTAGGTCACAGTAAATCATAATCTTCTCAGTCAGTACACAGTATCCAAGTAAAGTCTTCTTTCAGTTTGACTCAAGGCTGGCTCTCAGATTCTATGGTTCCTCTTCCATGGTCCCAGCTCCAACTGTCACCTGAGCTCAAAGGCATGCAGCTCCCAGTTCCTTGTCTAGCTCCTAGTCCAGTTCTATGTCCAGTTTCCATTCCATACTGAAATTCACAGTGTCCAGTCAACCTCAAGTCCTTCACAGTTCTTGTTTCTGGGAAGACAAAGCTTGACAGAGCCACAATAATCACCATCAGCAATTCACTATCTGCCTGTGAAATCAACTTAGACCCACCAACAAGGTGAGAACTCAACACAAATCATCAACATACAAATCAACACAGACCCACAAACAAGGTCTAAGAGGTCAGCACAAATCATCAGTAAAGTCCCAGGACCTCCAAAACCCTATTCCAGGACTTCTGTAAACATACAACCAGAAAATCCTTTTTTAGGGTTTCCAGTAAGGTCCCAGGGCTTCTGTACAAGGAGTCACAAACAAACATCAACACAGACAGAGAAGACAGAGTGCCGTGATACCACAAGTTTTCTCCTTCTTGACTCTGCCATCACATGAGTCCTCTTCTCATTTCTGCTGCTTCTAGCCAACACCTCTCCTTCTATATGGTCTTTAGTTTCTCCTCTTCCTGTTGCAGAAGTTCATGAGTTTTACGGTTCCATAAGTTGTGGGGTTCACATGTTCTGTTTTTTTAAGACTTGATACAAGGCTCAAAAGAAACTTGAACTGAATAAAGGTGTTAATTCAATAGCTTGAACCAGGTGTGAACTACTTCTGTGCTTGCCATTATACTAACCCAGTTTTAGTCATTAGTATCATTGTCCTTCTTAACTGAGATTATGCCTCATACCTATTGGAAATATACTTCACAAAAGTTACTCATAGAAATGTGTGTCCTTTTTGATTTTTTTGTTTGTTTTTCAGGAACAGAAATTATAAGATTTTCAATACATCAAGATTTGGAATGAACCAATGCATGAAGACAGAGGATGAAAGTGTTGAATTAGGGAGTCAGGAAAACCTTAATCTGAATTCTATCTCAGATATGTTCTGACTGTGACCTTAGCAAATCACTTAAACTTTCTGTGCCTCAGTTTCCTAACCTGTAAAATGGGTATAATAAGAGCATCTACCTCTCAAAGTTGTTGTGAGGGTTCAATGACATAAAGTTTGTAATGTGCTAATCACAGTGCCTGGCACATCATAGGTATTATACACAATTGTTCCCTCTCTTCTTTCTCTATCACCCTCCATATGTAAAGATTTTTATGAACTTGAAAGTGCTACAACTATTATTATTAGCTTTTATCAGAAAGAAAAAATAAGGGAAGGAAACAATTATGCAAAATATTAAGTACAGAACAGGTAATAAGAACTTTGAATATTGGTAGGTAACAATGAAAAAACCTACTATGATACGATTATTCATTAAGAATTCAAAATTAAACAGTATTTACTGTCACCCAAGAGTTTTATTGTTTCAGGCCATGTGCTAGGGTGAATAGACATCAATCTGAAATGGTGGGAGGACTTGGAGTAGAAATCCAGAGTCATTGCTTTAATTCCAAAGCAGTATTTAAATCCTTTGCACCTGACTGTTCCAAATATTGACCCACAGTAAGAGAAACCACACACCACATGTTATTGTTAATATTATTTAGTTATGCATTGGCAAATTTCATCTTGGCAAATAAGCTCCCTTCTTGTGATATAGGGTGGCAGCAAAGCTCTGGTCTGATTGTTAAACCAACATTGAAACCAATTTGAGGCTATCCTTTATAATTTCTGACTGTGAACATCCACATTGTGAGTACTGAACCAGAAATTTCATTACTTTAATAGCAATAAGGCAAATGGCAATATAAGATTCAGGAAGAGCAGCTCTATTAACAACTATCTCTTTTCCCCCCTCCCTCCTCACCAAACCATCCATAAGTGAATTACAATCTTTAACAGTTTAATTCAGTTCAACAAGTCTTTGTTGAGCACTTCCCTTATGGGGATTCAGAGAATAAGGGGGAGGGGATGGATTCCTTTTCTCAAGAGCTTATTTTCTCATCAGAGAAACATGATGCTTCTTATACAAGAGACTGCCAACAAGAAAAGAGGTGTTAATGCCAAAAATGATTGGTACAGAAAACAAAAGATAAAGTATGAGTAAAAAAGGGGGGAGATATTGTTGGGCTGGACTAGTCCAGGAACTCTTCCTGGAGGCAGTGAAAACTTAGCTGGGTCTTGAAGTATAGACAGGATTTGGATGGAGGGGAGAAGAGTTCATAGGACATTCTAAGAAGGTGAAACAAAAAGTACAAACATGAGGATGTAGAATGAATTAAACACACAGAGGAGGGACAGTTAAAGAAACTCACTGTTTACTCAAAAAATACCTAAGCATATACTATTTTACCTTGTTTTATTCATAAAATCATTAAATTTAAGAACTGGAAGAAATCTGAGGGGTAATGTAGGAACAAAAACATTATGGAACTTACATCAAACTAAACACTGGTTCTTTGGAAAGACTGACAAATGTAATCATCCTTTAACTGATCTAATAAAGAAGAGATTAATATTTGTTTAATGAATAAGGCAAAATCACAACTGAACCATAAGAAATATCTTTTATAAATTTTATTAGAAATTTATACAAACAAAAATGACCTAATATAAAACTTTTATAGCACTCCAAATTTTCTTCTAATCCTTTCAATGTACAAATAGTAAACCAACAGAGTAAAGGAAATTATCAGAACCTAGTATGTACAATTATATATGTAACTAATATTCTCTGACCCCAATCTCTTAGAGCTGAAGCTACTACTGTAGCTCCCCACTCAGGATTCTCAGAGACCCTAAAAGATTCACAACAGGGTGTGTCTTCTCTACTACCAGTGACTGAAGCCCCTAAATATTAAGAGACCACAGAGTAGCACCCCAGCTCTATTTAACTACTTAATAGCAATTAGCTTAAAGGAAATTTACTTCAAAGACAGACAGAACAACCAGACCGATATTTCTACAGTTACCTTTGGGGCATAATTCTCTACATCTCTCCACAACTAGTACCTTCCCTCTGAAATCATCTCCCATTTACATGCTTATATCTAGTCTGCACAGAGTTGTTTCCATATTGTCTGCAGCTGTTGGAATGGGAGATCATGTTTGTGCTTTACTTCGTATTTGCAATGCTGAGCACAGTGCCTAGAAAATGGTAAAAGTCTAAAAAATGCTTGTTGACCAGGAATCAGATTCTTAAGGGATCCATGGAAAAATTTCACAGAATCCAAGAACTTGTTCAGGAAAAAAAAATTATATCTATATTTTCACAAATCTCTTACTGAAAACTAGTCTATCTTTTACATAAAAACTATCCTGAAAAGGAATCCATTGGCTTAACTCAAAACTTCACTATATTTTTACCTTTCTTTGTATGCACAGTGCTTATCATAGTACCTGGAACATAATAAATACTGAATAAATGATTGCTGACTGGCTTATCACAAAACAATAAAAATGTTTGTTGTAAAATAATGAAGAACAATCTTTCCCCAAAGAAGAGATACAAGAAACACTATTCTTCCTCCTTTGCAGAGGTTGGGGACCATGAGGGAGGACCACGTATATAATGTCATTTTTTAATGTATTGATCACTTTTACCAATGTTTTTTTCTTTCCTCAAGTTTTGGAAAGAAATTTTGTTTAGGCAATGTCTCTCTGGGAGGTGATAGAGGGTGGGGATACAGTAGGAAATCTAGGCAATGTAAAAACAAAAGATATCAATATAAAGATATAAATTTTAAAATAATTAAATGATACCATTTTACCTTGTTTTTATTCATAGAATCATTGCATCTCAGAGTTGGAAGGGATCTCAGAGGTAATCTAGTTCAATTCCTTGCCTGAAGTTATGAATCTCCTATTCAACAGGCTGCCTGTTAATTACAGCCTGGCATTAATGTCCTGCAAAATTCAGCCTCCACCCACCTTTCCAAATTTATTTCATGTTATTCCCCTCCATAATCCTTCCATTCCAGTTAAACGAGTTTGTTTCACATGACTCCTTTCCCCTACTCAAAATTAATCTCTGTTCACAGCACCTTTGTATAAAAGGTGTACCCCCACTTCCCTCATACAAAGAATTCCCAGCCTCTTTCAAATCACAGCCACCTTCTATAGGAGGCCTTTTCTGATCCCTCAAGCTAATGATGGTCTATCTTAATTGTAGATAGTTGTATCTGCCAGAAGGGTATAAATTTCCTGAGGACAGAAACTGTTTAATTTCTGTCTTTGTATCTCCAGCACCTAGCATAATGCCTGTCATACAGTAGGTGCTTAATAAGTGCATGTTGAATTTGATAGTGTCTTCCCAATAAATGGTCATCTAATCTCCAGTAGCACACCTCCAGCATCCAGTAACTCTTTGCTTCCTGTTTAGCTCTTCTATTTAATTAGTTAAGTGACCCCAGGCAAATAACTCAATCCCTCTCTGATCATAGTTTCCAGAGATCAAATACAGCCTCAGATACTAGTTGTATGACCCTGGGAAAGTACCTCAGTTTCCTTCAGCAATAAAATGGAGATGACAATAGCACTGACTTCTCAGGGTTGTTGTGAGGATCAGATGAGATAATTGTTTTTGAAAAATACTTTGTGCATACTATTTGCAATATAAATGCTTATTTCTCCCTCTCTCCCTTCCTTCCCTCTCTTCTCCTCTCCATTATTCTTTTGTTTATATATATCGGAGGGGGGGGGAAGACAAGGTAAGTGGGGTTAAGTGACTTACCCAAGGTCACACAGCTAGTAAGTATGTCAAGTTTCTGAGGTAGGATTTGCAGTCAGGTCCTCCTGACTCCAGGCCCTGTGCTCCATTCACTGGTGCCACCTAGCTGCCCCTACCCCCCATTGTTTAAAAAAATCCTCTAAATATTTTACATTTGAAAGAAGGACTGGAGCTAAAGGGTGATTTAGTGTCTTACCATAACCCAGGGTTCAGAAATCTATGAACTGCAAACAAAAATTACAGGAGAATTATTTGTGAAGCAATTATTTTTTCATAGTTTAATAATCAGGAATTAACCTTGTTATGTTTCAGATCCCAAGGTGATAATGAAAGGACAAAGTCTCCTGGAAATGCACATATGTTAACTTACTAGAGAATATTATCCATTATCCTATGATTTTAAGACTATAAAATTATAATAATGGGGTTGCATGAAACAAATATATCAATCAGGAATTTTGTTAATTTAGGCCTAATTAGAACATGGCTATCCCATGTAACCCCTAAAGAATTGAACTTTGATACCATTTCAAAATAGAAGAGAACAGATGCTTGCAATTGAGTATGAATTTATACAACAATAATAATGAGGCCACATTTTTATTGTATTTTAAATTTTGCTTTCTTTACATGCATCTCATTTAATCATCAAAAAATCCTTATGAGAAAAATGCAGTTATTATTCCCATTTTATAGATAAGCAAACTGAGACTCAAACTAGGGTCACACAGTTGATGAATGATAAGGGATTCCAAATGAAGTCTTTCTCACTCAAAATCCATTCATTATTCCAGTAGCTATACTACACTTTCTCTCTGTTCATTTGATTTAACAAGAAATAAACAAAAAAAAAAATAGGACATGGAAGAGGGAGGGGAAGAGGCAGGAGAACAGGGAGGGAGATGGGGAGAGGGAGAGGAAGGGAAAAGGGGAGAGGAAAAGGGAGAGGGGCAGGAAGAGAAGAGAAGAGAAGAGAAGAGAAGAGAAGAGAAGAGAAGAGA
>NW_027187332.1:9362150-9379348 GCF_028583685.1 Petaurus breviceps papuanus | reverse complement strand
AGAGAAGAGAAGAGAAGAGAAGAGAAGAGAAGAGAAGAGAAGAGAAGGATAACAGTTTAACAGTTAAAAGTTAAGAGAGATGGAAAGAATCCAAAAGTGAAAATGTTGAAGGTCAGAGTTGGGAGAGCTGGTTCAGATTTTTTAAAGAATTCAATCAGACCTCTTTAGCCAAAGGGAACTGCCTGAGACTTAGGAAGGAGCTAAACAAAGGCATTGATATAGGAAAAGGACCAGACTTATATACCCAGAAAGCTACACAACCTGTAGGATGACCACATAATTTTAGGGTTTCTAATGGGGGTTGGAGATTTAGGGACAGGATGAGAAAGATGGATAACACAAGATAAGGGAGACAAGGGAAATTTTATGACACAGGATGGGGGGAGATAAGGAATTTTATGGTCCAGGACAAAGGGGAAGTTTTATGGTATTCCAAGATAAGGGAAGTGACTTGAGGACACTCTCAGGCTCAGGAGGACCTCACAAGCAATCCTTAATATTAACCCTTAGGGCACCTTTGTTTCCACATCAAAAGGTCAAAGGAAGCTGGTAGAAATTAGGAAACTATTAGGAAAGGACAAAGAGCCAGCAGTTAATTCACTTGGCCTACCATCCCCTTTTAAAAAAATTATTCAGCACAGCCCTGGAAACCTACTTTCTTTAATACTTTAACCCTTTTACACTTTTTAAAAATTTGCATCATTTCAAAAATAGAAAATATTTTTAAATGACATATTAAATTTCATAATGTATTGTAAATTTGTGGGGCTTTTCCTGCATTGAAATTTTGATGACACAATACTGTATGATGTAACCTTCCTTTAGATCTTAGTTTCATTCATTCCATTCAACTTAACCCTTTATTAAGAACCTACCAAATATAAGAAATACACTAAGGATTGGGAAGATGGAAGAAAAACCATGTGGTCTTGCCCTCAAAAGTCTTACAATGAAAATGGAGCATGTGAGCTGTGCATAAAATACATATACATATATATATATATATTACACAAGGTAGAATAATACAATAAAAATATGATGGCAAAAATCATTTTTAGCTAGAGGAATGAAAGAAACCTTCATGAACTGGTCTTTGAGGGAAGAAATACTTCTCATAGTTGGGATTATGATCAGAATGGCCAAATCTTTTAATATTATGCTGTGTACCTACCAGTTCCTTTCCCACACTATTCGCTGTAACTTTTCCTCTCTTTATATGTGTTTTTGCTTTGCTATTTTAAATTTCTTAATTCTTACATTCTTTTTCCCCATGTCTTTGTAGTTCTTCATTTGGTTTGCATCATTTTCTTTGAAAAATTATTGGCTTTGCCACTTTGTACATCTTAGAAATGATTAGTTTACCAACCTTTAGACCAACCAAACTTAGTAAATTGATGGTCTTGTGATGTTTAATTGATCTTTAGTTAATATAGTTAAGCAACTAAGTTTATTATGATCAATTTATATGTAACTGATGAAACTTGATAAACTCAAAATATCCTGCACCTAGGTTGCATGAAGATAATTGATGTATCTAAAAAGTCATTATTCAATCTGCAGCTACTTAGAAGTATATTCTTACAGGAAATAACTCCATTACTCAGATTACCAGTAATAGGGAAAAGCACTGCCTTGTTATCATGTAGTCACCAAATTGGTTTCATACATTCCCTATTTCATGGAAACTGATGGACTTTTAAGTAATTTCTTTTTTTTTTTTTAAAGCAATCAGGGTTAAGTAACTTGTTCAAGTTTACATGGCCAGTTATTTCTGGGTGTGGTGCTGAGTATCTGAGCCCGGGATTCAGTCTCCAGGTCATCCCAACACTGGAGCCGGTGCTCTTACTCGCTGAGCCACCTGGCCACCCCTTAAGTAATTTCTAATTAACAAGTAGAGAAGTACAGGAAGGCCCCAGTCTATTCAATAGAGCACCATCCAAGTAAGTAGTTTGAGCACTTTTATTAACATTTTTTGCCGCTGGGTGAAGCACTTAAATACTTATAAAGTACTTTGTCCTCTTAGAGAAAAGGGTTCTATGAAAGCAGAAAGGATAATTATTTTTTATGTAGGTCTAGTATTTTCTACTCCTGTTAACTTCCATTTGCAAAAAAATATCTTAGAAAAGATTGTATACCAGTACTTACCCAAAGTGTCAATTAGCAAATAAGCTCTAAATTCATGTTACAAACAAAACCTACCTCATTTGGGGGCTTATATTTCAGTTTTAATGGTCTGAATTCCTGCCAGAACAGTATCCTTTATGGCCTAATGTTCAAACTATGTCATAATATAATATACAAAGTTTTATTCCAAGAAAGGGGAGAGAGAAACAAGGAAAATTAAATAATTTGCCTCCTTTTCTTTGAATTTTTTAGTTTTAATATCTGAAGATCCTCCAAAATAATTCAATAGTATTCTGGATTGTAGCATAGTCTTTGTCTATGTATGGAAACACCTGACAAATGAGTTTGCTTTATTTATTCCAAGATGTTTATGCTATTTTAATAACCAAACTCCTTTGGGTGGGCTCCAAGATGGACCTACTTTATATTTCAATTTCTTTTTATAGGAGATAGTGTTTTCATTATAGTTTAGTGTATTTTAAATGGTGATACACATATGTATATATGTGTATGTATGTATGTATACATAAATAATATAAATTATATATTCAAAAATTCCAAATGTAGAGTTAAAATTCCATTCATATGTAATAAAAATAAAAGGGGAATCAAGTCTTCTAACTGATCTTAAAAATTAATTGTATATTTAAAATTTCAAAAATGAATCAAAATACTATTTTTCAGTTTCAAAGTAGAATAAAAAATTTCTGCTTTATGATTTTGCACTGCATTTTTTTCTTCCTAATTTCATGGACACAGCCAATTCTCAATAAGTACTTATAGCAATGAAGAGGAAATCACAATAATGCAAATCCTTGCCCAAAATTGCTCACCAAAGCTACTGACTAGCACCTGCTTTCTTTCCCATCTCTATCGCCTGAGGGAGGAGTTAATGAATAAAATTAGGAGAGGAAAAAGGCTATTTACAGATAAAAAGGCACTTTATAGAAGAAAAGAAGAAACAAAGAAAACACACAAGCAGGATACTTAGTTCCTAAATAATAGAGAGTAGAGTTTGCATATGGTTTTCCATTCCTAATTTCTTCATTTAATTATCAACTCTGACCTTCAGCTGCCTAAAAGCAAAGAATAAACCTGATGGTCCCATTGTCCACTATGTGCTAGACACTGGAAATACAGAGACAAAAATTAAAGTCAGTACCCAGGAGTTTACTTTCAGTAAGGGAGAATGGGGTATGGGGGGCATATATACATATAAGTAACGCAAAAATCCATACAAAGTAAATAAAATGGGATGGGGGAGTGAGCATTAACACCTGGGGTGGGAAGGGGAGAGCCAGAAATACTTTATGTAAGAGGCAGCTCTTGAACTGAGCCTTGATTGGGGCTCAGCTCCCCATTCCAAGAGATTATAGGAAGAAGGGAGATTATTCTAGGTATTGGGACAGCAACTAAGCCAATTTGATGGAAATGCCAAGTACATGAAGGAGAGCAGTGTATAATATCCTTGAAAAAGTAGTCTGGAATCAGTTTGTTGCAGGCTTTAAAGTCCTAACAGGTGTTTGTATTTTATCCTGGAGGCAATAAATGAACCGTTTGAGCATAGTAATGCCCTCGTCCTGACTATGCTTTAGGAATATCTCTGGCAGCTATGTGTGGGGCTGATTAGAGAGGGGGAGAGACCAGGGTGAGACTTAAGTGGGAGTCTATTGGACTAGTCCAAATGAAAGATAATGAAGGTTTAGGGGTAAGATGTGAGGAAAGAGAAAGGGACACATTCCAAAGATTCTGGGAAGGTAGAATACATACACATATATACATATATGTGTGTATTTGTGTACATGTGTCTATTATAGGTATTGTGTGTATGTGTGTATGTGTATGCACACATATGCATACATACATACATATGTGTGTGTATTGATATCACTAGCTCTAGTCTCCCTCCAGAATTTTAACACTGCATATCACCATCTACCTAGTGGATCCCTCAAATTTTATACATTCTGGATGAATCTTAAATTCAATATATCCAAAGCAGAACTCATTATCTCTTTCTACCTTTCCCCAAATCTATCACTTCTCCAAACTTGCCTATTTCTGTTGACATTACTATGGTCCTTCCAATCACCCAAGTTTCCAACCTCAGCTCATCCTTCTCCCTCACTACACATTTAAAATTACTTTCCAGATCTTGCTCCTGCCTCCACATCTCTTGCATTTGCCCCTTTCTCTCTTTTTCAACAATAGTGTCCTAGTTGTTCTTGCCACCCTCCCCCCAAGTCTTTCACCCCTCCCATCTTCCCTTTATACAAATGCTACTATTTTCCTAAAGCACAAGTCTGACTAGGTCACTTCTCTAATAAAAAATTGCCAAGGGCTCTTTATTGCTTTTACAATCAAATAAAAATTGTCTGATTTTCAAAACCCTTCCAAACCTGACATTATCCTTGTTCTACAGGACTCCTTGTTACTCAGGACTCCAAGCATATCAGACTTATTTATAACCATCACAGAACACTCCATCTCCAAAGATTTCTCAGAAGTGAATCCTCCTCAAAAGCATTAGTAGTTTTTGTGTTATTGAAACACAGTTTAAATCTACCTTGCAAAACCACACTTTGCAACACAACCTAAACTATACCCTCTTGCAAACTCTGGCAAGACTCCCTGCCTTTTCTTGTCTCTGGGCAAACTTGTGTAACTGCCTTTGTTCTTCGTTTCTGGGGAAGATTCATGCAAATAGATTGTGCCTCCTGAAGTCAATGGGATAAGGAGAAGGGGGTTGGGGGAGGGGTTCATGTTAGGGTAGAAAAGGACCTTGCTTTCTGGAATCATTTTGTGCTTCCCTGTCCAGTGCCATTAGGGCAACAAGGGACAATGCCCTTTCTTATGAGAAAGCAATAAACTCATTTCTGCATTCAAGGTATCTAAGTCTTTGTATTGGTATTTTGGGTAGTGGTCTCTGTCCCACACACCTGGAACACACAACTTCCTCACTCCTACCTCTTAGAGTCCATTAAAACTCAGTTTAAACCCTACCTTCTACATGAAACCTCTCCTGGTGTGCTGTGCTACTAGTTCCCTCCCTGCCCAAAATTACCCTATATTTTCTTGTTCAGTTTTTTTCAGTCGTGTCTTACTCTCCATGACCCAATTTGGGGTTTTCTTGGCAAAGATACTGGAGCGGTTTGCCATTTCCTTCTCCAGCTCATTTTACAGATGAGAAAACTAAGGCAAACTGGGTTAAGTGACTTGCCCAGGGTCACACAGTGTCTGAGGCCAGATTTGAACTCAGGAAGAGTTTTCTTGACTCCTAGCTGCCCCACCTTGCATTTATTTTGAATATATTTTACATATACTTGTACATGTCTCCTCCCCTTGTGTCCACCCCTCCCAAATATTTAACACTGTCTGTGGCACAGTAGATAATTAATGCTTGCTTGATTGACATGTACAGTGAGAAACTAAAGAGCTTCTCTCTCACAGTTTCTCCAGGATCTTTTATCTGGCCTTCACAGAGAACCATGAATTACAAAACATCCCTTATATGTCTATGGTATTCTTTTTTGTTTGTGTAGAAATGTAGATTCGAAAAAAAAAATAAAGAGAAAGGAAATAGTTGAACATTTATACTGGATACATCTATAATTTAATACTAATAATCAGTCCTTATTCACTTTGCTGGATCAAATGAGATAATATTTGTAAAGTGCTTAGCACAATGTCTGGTACATCCTCGTCTCCTCTTCTCCTCTCATACTGAGTGGAACAGGGCTAGCTTTGTGATTTCACTGGATTTCATTTTTAGTCACCTAACCCTATTTACCTCAGTTCCCTCATCTGCAAAAGGAACTAGAGAAGGAAATCTCAAACCACTCTAGTATCTTTGCCAAGAAAACCCCAAATGGGCTTACCCAGAACTAGATTTGACTGAAAAATGACTGAACATCAGTCTTCGGTGCTTGAGGGCACTGAGAGTTGAAGTAGCCTGTACACTGTTCTCTATCTAGTGGCAGGGACTAGAATGGATGTTCTTCCTGATTCTAACGCCAGCTTCTTCTTTTTCAATTTTCTTCTTCAATTCCTTTCACATTTTCTTTACTAAGATGTAAAAGATGAATACAGTCAAACTTTTTTAAAATGCACTGTCAGTAAAAAGTTTTAATTCTAGTGATCAGCTTTCATTTTATTTCTCTCTTGTCCTTCTAACCTCCTGCTGCAGTATTCTCCAGGTTTGGGAAGCCTAAGGTCTGATGTCTTTGCTGCCTATTTGTCTGTACATTTGTTGATATTCTGTCTGCCCTAGCTTCCCATATCTCTGCTTACCCAAGTCACTGCTAAACCCCAAAGGGACAGGCCTACTATGGTAAATATCTATTCTCTGTCCACCTTGCCAGATACTAAGGCAGGAACAAACAATATGGCAATCCCTTCCTTGACTCATTTGCCAGTCTAGAAGGAGAGATAATATAAGCTTAGAAATAACCATAAGTCAGAATTTTCAAATTCAGTAAGAGGCCACAAGATGCCAATGTAATTAAGAGAAAGGACTTTCTTTTACTCACAGTACTTGACCTACTCCAGCTGTCATGTCCTACGCAAGGACAATACAAGCAAGTACTGTCCCTCTTCTATCAAAACTACAGATTCCATATTGCTGGCAGATAAGTAAATGTTCTGAAAGCCAAGTCTGAAACTGGGAGAGAGGCAGACTAGCATTTCATTAGGTTCTACTTGAATCTTAATAGTTTTCACTGAAAGAACATATATCAAATTGCCATAGGCAATCTCATGTAATTGTGTATATTTCACCCATATCTAGATGTCTCAACCTCAGTTTTCTCCATCGTCTGTCTTTTGGTTGAGGTTCTTGGGGATATTTTGGGACAAAAGTGGAAGAGACAGAAAGATTAATTGTGCCAGATGGGAGCAGCATGTGGAGTAGGTGAAATATACAATTATCTTAAGACATTATTTGAGATGGCTGAAAAAGCCAAGTGTATCTCTTGGTCAATTAGAACAGTACCTGAAATTCTACCATTAGAGGTATATATAGCCTTAGGTGAAATACTGATCTCAAGTGATCTACATTGAAATGACCAAACCAAGTTAAGCACAAATAATGACTAACAGAATATTTAATAGTCACTCTAATATAGATGCATTAATAGAAGCAAAAGGGTTTAAGTAGCAGTGAATTAGATGTCAGAAGACCTGGGCTAGAATCTTGGTTTGTGATTTGCTGCTACTTACTACCCATGTGACCTTGGGCAAGACATTTAATCTCTCTGGGCCTCCCCTCTACATCTGTAAATATGAAGGGATTGAACAATATGAGCTCTGGGCTTTGTAAATTCAATCCATAAAATTAATATCTCAACAGGAAGTAGTCCATCAAATAAGCTTAAAGAGGTCACTGTATTCTTTGGGTATAAGACCTAAAAGAAGGGGGAACTACAGAGAACAAATGGATGTGCCCAAAACAAACTGTCAGCTTCATCATTTCACCAAGCATTGGTATAACTAAGGTATGTGCCTGATAGAATTTTTTTCTTAACAGGCAATTATTTTTTTCTTTCCCACTAAAAAAAATTAAAATTAATTTTTTGTAACAAATATGCAAAGTCAGGCAGAATAAATCCATACTATTGGTCCTGTCCAAAAATGTGTTTCATTCTACATCTTACATCTACTACCTCTCTGTCAAGAGGTTGTATTGTGTCTGACTCTTGAATCAATTTGGGATTTTCTTGGCAAGGATACTGGAGTGACTTGCCATTTCCTTCTCCAGCTCATTTTACAGGTGAGGCACTGAGGTGAACAAGGTTAAGTGACTTACCCAGGGTCACACCAGTAAATGTCTGAGGCTGGATTTAAACTTAGGTTCTTCTGACCCCAGAGTCAGCCCTCTATCCCCTGTACCACCTGGTTGCCCTTAATATAAAGAACTTAAATGCCAGACTGTATTTGTTTGTAAAGACAATAGCGGTTCACTGAAGCTTTCTTCACAAAGAAATGAAATTATTAGATCTTAATTTCTAGTCAGAAAACAGCTTTATGCTATGGCCTAAATGTTTAATATTGGTTTGATTTTTCTGTCCCGTATCATAACAGACACTGCTAAGGAATTATCAGTTTGCCAGTTTGCCAACCCCAAAATGACTTATCTAACTTACTCATAGTTAGTGTAACACTCTGTTAGTACTTTAATACTAATTCATGAGGAACTGAATAGGGCAAGACTTGGTTGTCAATAAGTCTAGGAGTTGGGTGTTTCCCTCAGCAGCTACAAATATCACCATAAATTGTAATTACACCATAAATACTTTATTCTATCTATGCTTACACATTTTCTCAGTGATTCTATTTGCAGGAACCTTCCTACTTAAGAATGCTTGTTGGTCAAGTGATTTTCAGAAAGAGAAAGATACACATCAAACCATATGACGGGGCAAGAATGTCATGCAATCTGTACCAAACAATTGCATACAGAGAAGGATGATTTTACAGATTCTTTAAATGTTTGAAGTTGTCCTCATAGCATTAAAGTACAAAAGAGTTTGCTTCAATATAAAGCACTTCTCACAATTACAACTGTATGAAAAGTAAATGGGATGCATTCTAAGACAATGAGTTCACATCACTGGAAAGGCTGAAACAAAGACTGGCTGATGACCTGTCAGGAACATCATAGAGGAGATTCCTGTGTGGGACAGAGTATTAGACTAGATCAGAAGTATCCAATTCACTGCCCTGCTGAATCCAATGTAAATAGTACATGTTTAAAAAATCCAATTAAAATACTATACAACAAAGATAATGGTAATTTGGGGCTTTCTAAGTTAATATGCAGCAAGAGGGATGCTTTCTCTTTGTGTTTGACACCACTGGACTAGATGACCTACAATGGATTTTCTGACTCATACGATTCAATGACTGTTTGAATATTGTAATAACTTAAAGCTGGATATTGACAAAATGTAAGATACTTAATGAAAAGTAAATATAGTATAGTGGATAGAGGGCTTGATTTGAAATCAGGAAGAGTAAGTTCAAATTCCACATACTTTGTGACCATGGGTGATTAATTTCCTCTCCAAGTTTCAGGTTGATTATCTGTAAAATGGAGCAAATTAATATCTGTAGTTCTGAGGCTCAAATGAGATCATATATAGGGTGTTCCTCTAAGACCTTTAAGCTTTGTTCCTTTTAAATGCTTCATATATGTCTTATTGTTGCTTCTCTTATTATTTTAAGTCACTGGACCCCTAAAATTCTGTTACTTGGGTTCCTGAAGCCATATAGCACTGCTGCTGTTTTCTGGCCATCTGTCAGCTACTGAACTTTTTTTAACATCCATGCCAAATTAATGAGAAAACAGTGTTGCATAACAAAAGTGATAACCATTCACTGTGTTTTAAAACTATTTAAAATGTCAAACGATGACTTCATTAAGTTATAATGGAGCTATTGGTAAGACTTTGATATAAAACCCTAAGTCATGAGTTATACTGACAGGAGAATAGAGCTTTTATTGAATAATGAAATGAGAACTAGCTGCTCTTGCATTATGAGGGGGGAACTTCTAGAGTTTAACACTCCAACCTTATGCCTTTCAGTATTTAAAACTTCTTATAAAAATTAAAAGTAGGAGTAGTTGTTTCTTTTTAATGTTAAATTTTACATTGTAAATTGGACACTGTTCCTTATCTTCTCTACTATGCATAATATTTTCAAAATCAAAGTGCAAAGTTCAAAATAACTCTAGATTTTCTTTTTTAAAAATATTTGAAAAGGATGGTTTGATGTTGATTTTTCTATTTGTTCTTTTGTAATTAATAACTATCCAAGCCCCTGCCTCACTTTCATGATAACTCCTGATCTTTTCCTGCTAGAACTATTGGGAATCAAGAATCACACATGTGCTATCACACTATCATTCTAATCAGAACCTTGGGGATTATTTATTGCACAAACTTCTGGCTACCAGGAACTTTTCTTTTCCTTATCAAGTAGAAAATTCTAACTCCCTTGACCCATGACCCCTGTCATTTAGAACTACCATCTGCCTAAACAAAACCTCTTTTCCTTACTACTCCACTCTGTTTCATTATCACACAGACCTCATTTTACCTTGTATCTCTCCTCTTCTGCCTACCCCTCATTCTTTAAGCTCTCTGTGAATATCATTCTGCTCTAATTCTTGTCAATGGCAATTACTGACCCTTAGGTCACTTTCCCACTGTCTTCAAAGACTTCAGTTGACTTTTTACTTCAAACCCTACCTCAACCTTAATGAAATCAATATTCAGGTTTTTTACTCTTTTAACTCCCTGTCACACAATTTCATTAACCTTCTCAATTTCTATCTCCTTCTGTCACTATTCCACACCCATCTAAAGAGTCAGATTTTAGATCTCACTATCACTTGGATATATTCCATGGTGAAGACCCTTCTTTGATTATTTCTAAAGGATCACACTGATGCAGGCATTATGTTCAACTTCTTATCCTGTTTGGCTCTTTTCCATGTCCTGCATAAATCTGCTTCCAGGTGTCCACCTAATATGTGGGAAGCCTTTCTCTATATCTCTTGACATTGCATGGATACCAGTATACTACATGGGAGGATACATCAATTGTCCTTCCCTATTGATACATGACAGATCCACCTCAGTCTCCCATCATATATTTCTTTCATGATATCTTTCATCCTGCTTCTTCTGAACTGTTCCTTATTAATAAGTTATAGCTTACTCATGTTAATAATGTACTTCTCCATTGACTATTGGGTGACCTTCAATTTTCTTTGTATGTGGTATTGCATGAATAAACCATATAGTAAAACTAAGAAACTTGAGGCCACTAGGAATACTGTGTAATTTCCAGTCTACTCTTATCTTGTTTAATTCTGGATCCAAGTTCATGTCAAAACATAGGTAATAAAGGAATAGTTCTCTGAATTGTTAATTCAACTCTTTATCACTTTCTATGAGAGGGAAGCATGTCACTGTCTCACCTTACATGTTAATCAGTCAAACATTTATTAAGTACCTAATGTGCCATGGACACTATGCTAAATGCTGGGGAGAGGTAGTCACAGAGGGAAGAGACATTTATAAGTACATATAAAATATATTAAAAATAAATACAGGGTGGGTCAGCTAGGTGGTGAAGTGAATAGAATGCCAGACCTGGAATCAGGAAGACTCTTCTTGCTGAGTTCAAATCTGGCCTCAGACATTCACAAACTCTGTGACCCTGGACAAGTCACTTAACCCTGTTTACCTCAGTTTCCTTAACTATAAAATGAGTTGAGGAAGGAAATGGAAAGCTACTCTAATATCTTTGCCAAGAAAATTCCAAATGGAGTCATAGAGAGTCAGACATGACTGAAAAATGACCCAATAACAAATAACAACAATCTAGCTCCACCACAGTTTTCAAGGCTTAGCACACATTACTCCCTTTATACAATCTATTTTCAGGTCAAATTTTCCTCCTTGTTTTTTCTGCTTCCATCTCCTGCTCCTGTGATATTGTACATGCACTTTCCCATTCCTGAAACATGCTCTGTGTTCACCGAAGCCTCTTGGAATACCTCATTACCTTCCAGTTAAAACTCCAGTCCTTCTTTTTAATAGCATGGGATCCTATAATATTAGAGTTAGCAAGCATCCTGAAGGTTAGTTAACCCAACCCCATACCCCATCATGAAACTCTGTCTGCTTAAATAGGTGTATAAGATAGAAGCTGCCATACTGAAGAAACTAGAGGAACACTTAGAAAAGGAATGGTGAATAAAGGAAAACTTAAAGGAACAAAAGAAAGCCCAATGTTAAACCTACCTACTAGTTTTCAAAGAGGATGCCCCTAGAAATTAGTCACATGAAAGCTATTTTTTATAATTTTATAATTTAGGGGTAGAGCTAATAAGTCATCAATATTTACATATTGAAGGAAGAATAATAGGCTATTTAGCTACTTCCAGACAGGTGGCAATGATTAGAAAAGAAAGTTCTGGTGGCTCATGCTGTCATAGCCATACATGTTCATGAGAGTTCCTTTGGTCTCTGATGTGACCTTGCAGTTGGAAAATGACTAAGGCCAAAAATCTTTTTTTTTCTTTCCTGGATGCATAAACATTCACATTTACTTCCCATGCTACACATGGACATAATATATCGGGTATGAGTCTAAAGCAACCTGAGGGGAAAATGCTGTATGTATTGGTGGTATTTTCCACTTTTTATTAACATGATATAAGGTATGACTGCTTTAATGATATCTAGTGACTGTCAGAAAGCAAAGTTACAAGAAAAAGGAAAAGGGAGAATAGAAGATGCATTATACAATACATAGCACACTAGCCTAGAATAACATGAATAAAAACTAGCCCCATGTGATTGAAGAAACTGCTAAGTTATATGAACATCATTTACTTACATTTTTGAAAATGTCACATTGACAGACATGCATTCCATGGAAAACCTGTCTTGCACAGTACTAACCTTGTTAATGACATCAAAGAAATGGATTTTGAACAATTTTCCCCAGATGTTTAGAATAAGCTTACACATATCATTGATTATGTGATCTTTACTAAACCATTATTTCTTAAATGACTGGGATTACTGGAAGTGCAAGCAATTATGTTACTGGAAAAACCCCAAAAACTTAAAAGCCACTCTGGAACAGGAACATGTCTGTGATGTCACTGATCTTAGAACAGTATTTGTTTCAAAGCATCTTTCATTTTACAAATGAATGCATCATGTAAGAAAACAGTGGGAAATGCCTGCTAAGGTTTCAGAAAAGAATGTATAATCTTCTTATCTGAGATTTGTTTTGTCAGAAAGGAAGTAGAAATAGCAATGGTATAATAAGAGATTTCCTTAAGTAAGTTTGAATATCTTTGTTGATTAATACAGGGAAATATTACAATGTCAAAATATTTTTTAAAACCCTACAATTTTGAATAATGTAGTGTGCCCATCTACATGAATCAATAATTGCTTTATGTCTTATTAGTTCCTCCACTAATTTTTTTTTTCTAGGATGCCTCATATTGTTGCAGAGTTGACCCTTGGCCCTCAAAGGTTCTACCAATGAAATATAAGTTCAGACCTTCCCAGGCTGAAAAGATCAAATGGAAAAAGTAAGGTTTTATCATGTTAAAGACCAGTTTCTACCTTCAGAGGGATTCATCATCAAAGGACTGACTAATATGTGCTAAGTTTTACCCAAAAAAGAATTGTGACAATCAGTAAAAAGAATACTCACACCAATGTTGTCATGCAGCAAGTGAGATAATATAATACATTTCAAATCTTCAGTGCTATGTAAATAGTAACTGTTGTTGTTATAATTACTTAATGTACTAAAACTGCAAATAATAAGGGCAAATAATGCATTAAAATGTTCATTTTTCTCTTAGAGATATACAAATTTCAAATTTAGCAAAGGTCACAAATAAAAGGAATCTGTTGATAAAATTTCTTTCCGTGTTTTATTTCTGTTGGTGCTTTGAACAAAGCCTAACATGAAAATGCCATCTATGATAACTGTCTATTGAGCATATTGACTTATCACCAGAAGATTGGCTACTGTATGATGTTTTGGCATCTCATGAAACTGTCATATAAACAAATTAATGTTATTTGATTGAACACCAGCAAATGAAATCAGAGTTTTTTTCAGAGTAACTATATTAATAAATTCTGCATAGTTTTAGATGGAGGGATATCACTGTGTTTCCCACACTAAGTATCTCAAAAATATGTGCCTTATTCTAAGAGTTTATAACAGATGTTCAGCAAATAAGAGTTACTAATGAGAAGGTGCCAATCCACACTTCTTTGGGGGAGAGGGGTGAACTATAGGTATGGATGATTTCATATAATAGCAGATGTATCCTTTGCATTGGTTAGTTTTGCTGAATTGTCTCTTTAAAATAAAATGTCATTGTAATAAGTAATGACAGCACAAAAAGGAAAAGGGATAAGATATATAACACAACTAGGAAAAAACAAAAAGTAACAATAAAAATGTATTTAAAGGGAAAAAAAGAACCATTTAAAAGAAAATGAAAAATAAACAAATAATAATGGAAGAGGAAGCATAATAAATAAGCCACGACTTAAACATGATTTTATGAGGTCCTTTTTTTAGAGACCTTACTTATTAAAGTATTTTTATTGTAATAAAAGAACAGCTTTTTTTTTAAGTCTTCTTTTAAACTTCTGAGAGCCACGATGGTGGAATAAACTGTAAATTGCTCCCTTGACCTTAGAAAACCCAGAGAATGTTGCCGCAGAAAAAAATCCTGGAATAGTGGAGCCAGCAGAAAGAAGGCATATGGCGGGTTTTTAGCTTGTGAGGCTAGGGGGATTAATGAGAAAGGTCCCCCTTGTTGTGGCTTAAGGGAACCCGTACAGGCCAGGAGGTGCTGCCACAAGACCCACCTCAGCAGACCAGAGGGATATCCTGAGCCCCAGAGTGGTGCAGCTGGCAGGGGTAGCAATTCTAATCTCAGAGAAAGCAAAAACAAAAATGTATCTAATCAAAAGATAAAAAGAAGGAAACTATATCCTGCCAAAAGTCACCATAGACAATGAAGTGATATCATTACTAAACATATATGCACCAAGTGGTATAGCATCCGAATTCTTAGAGGAGAAGTTAAGGGACTTGCAACTTGATAAATATGACCTCAAAATAAACTAGAAAGAAGTTAAGGAGGTGAATAGAATTTTAGAAAAGGTAGACATGGTAGACATCTGGAGAAAACTGAATGGGGATAGGAAGGAATATACCAGGGGTGGAGCCAAGACAGTAGAGTAAAAAGCAGGGCCTTACGTGAGCTCTCCCCCAAACCTCTCCAAATACCTGTAAAAAATTACACAAATTCTAAAGCTCCAGAACCCACAAAATGACAGAGTGAAGTAAATCTCCAACCCAAGACAACCCAGGAAGGACACATTGGACCAGGCTGGGAGCGGAGTACAGTCCAGCATGGCCCAGCACAGCAAAGGTCAGAGCAGGCCTCAGGGCACTGAATCACTAGCAGCTGTGGCAGTTTCCACACTTCTCAACACACAAACACCAAAGACAGGATATAAGGTCAGGGGGAAAACTCTGTGGTACCAGGTGAAAGAGGAGCATGATCCAGTCCCAGGCCTGGGGCAGTGGAGATGACAGTGGTGGTGGCAGCAGTAGCAGCAGCTACTGCTGCTGCTGGAGCTCTGAACCCATAGGTGGTGGGGGATCTATCAACTGAAACAAAACTCCTGAAGCCTGGGACAGTACATCCACCCCCACTCGAAGCAGAGTGCTACCTTAACAAAGAGAAAGTTAAGTGTTTGGCTGGAAAGATGAGCAAACAGCATTAAAAAAAAATCAGACTATAGAATCTTACTTTGGTGACAAGGAAGATCAAAACATACAACCAGAAGAAGACAGCAAAGTCAAAGCTTCTACATCAAAAGCCTCTGAGAAAAATATGAATTGGTGGGGCAGCTAGGTTGTGCAGTGAATAGAGCACCAGCCCTGGAGTCAGGAGCACCTGAGTACACATTTGGCCTCAGACACTTGACACTTACTAGTTGTGTGACCTTGGGAAAGTCACTTAACCCCAATTGCTTTGCCTTCCCCCCTCCAAAAACAAACAAAAATATGAAGTGGTCGCAGGTCATGGAAGAGTGCAGAAAGGATTCTGAAACTCAAGTAAGAGAAGCAAAGGAAAAATTGCAAAGCTGACACTGATACAAGAAAATCATGAAAAAAAAAGTCAACAGCTTGCTAAATGAAAATGAAAAAATAACACCTTAAAAAATAGACTAACCCAAATGGAAAAAAGAGGTCCGAAAAAGCAATGAGGAGAAGAATGCCTTAAAAAGCTGAATTGACCAAATGGAAAAGGAGGTCCAAAAGCTCACTAAAGAAAATAATGCCTTAAAAATTAGAATGGAGCAAATGGAAGCTAATGAGTTAATGAGAAATCAAGAAATTATACAACAAAATTTAAAAAGAGAGAAAAAATAGAAGACAATGTGAAATAGCTCACTGGAAAAACAACTGACCTGGAAAATAAATCCAGGAGAGATAATTTAAAAATTATTGGACTGCCTGAAAGACATGATATATTTAAAAAAAAGATCCTAGGGGATGCTAGGTGGTACAGTAAATAGAGCACCCACCCTGGAGTCAGGAGAACCTGAGTTCAAATCTGTCTTCAGACACTTAACACTTATTAGCTGTGTGACCTTGGGCAAGTCAAAATGCCAAATGTCCTGCCTTCTCCCCTCCCCCCAATAAAAAAAGAAAAAAACATAAATACAAACCTTGCTTCTGTTCATTGCTTTTAAAACAAAGAAAAAAGAAAAAAATGAGCCTAGATATCATCTTTCAGAAATTATCAAGGAAAACTGCCCTGATATTCTAGAACCAGAAGGAAAATAAAAATGGAAAGAATCCACCAATCAACTCTTGAAAGAGACCCCAAAAGTAAAACTCCTAGGATTATTGCAGCCAAATTTTCCCTGGTCAAAGAGAAAATATTTCAAGCAGTCAGAAAGAAACAATTTGAGTATTGTAGAAATAAAAATCAGAGTAACACAAGATATAGCAGCTTCTAGGAATCAGAGGGCTTGAAATATGATATTCCAGAGGTCAGAGGAGCTATGATTAAAACTAAAAAGCACTTACCCAGTAAAACGGAGTATAATACTTCAAGTGAAAAATAGATATTCAATGACATAGAGGACTTTCAAGCATCCTTGCTGAAAGGACCAAAGCTGAATAGAAAAATTAACTTTCAAATACAAGACTCAAGAGAAGCATGAAAAGGTAAGCAGGAAAAAGAAACCATAAGGGACTTTTAAAAGTTGAACTGTTTACATTCCTAAAGATGGTATTTGTAACTCATGAGACCTTTCACAGTATTAGGGTAGTTGGAAGAGAAAGGGAGATTAGACAGATAGATAGATAGATAGATAGATAGATAGATAGATAGATAGATAGATAGATAGATAGATAGATAGATGGATGGATGGATGGATGGATGGATGGATGGATGGATGGATGGATGGATGGATGGATGGATGGATGGA
>NW_027187332.1:9350812-9362140 GCF_028583685.1 Petaurus breviceps papuanus | reverse complement strand
GGATGGATGGATGGATGGATGGATGGATGGATGGATGGATGGATGGAGAGGGGGAGAGAGAGAGATGGCACAGGGTGAGTTTAATATGAAGGGATGATATATAAAAATAAAATTAAGGAGAGAGGAATTTATTGGGAGAAGGAGAAAGGGAGAGATAGAACAGGGTAAATTATCTCACATAAAAGAGGCAAGAAAAAGGTTTCATAATGGAGAGGAAGAGGGGACAGGTGAGAGGGAATGAGTGAACCTTACTCTGATCAGATTTGACTTAAGGAGGGAATAACACACGCTCAGTTGAGTATTTTACCCTATAGGAAAGTAAGGGGAAGGGAGAAGGGACAGAGGGGAATGATAGAAGGGAGGGCATATTGGTGGAGGGGATAGTCAGAAGCAAACACTTTTGAAAAGAGACAGGGTCAAAGGAGAAAATAGAATAAGTAGGGGTCAGGATAGGATAGAGGTCTTTCACAACATGACTATTATGGAAGTGTTTTGCAAACTTCACATGTATAACATATATTAAATTGCTTACCTTCTCAATGAGGGTGCGTGGGGAAGGAGGAAGGGAGAGAATTTGTAACTCAAAGTTTTAAAAACAAATGTGAAAAATTGTTTTTACATGCAACTGGCAAATAATGTATACAGGCAAGGGGGTACAGAAAATCTGTCTTGCCCTATAGGAAAATAGAAGGGAAAAGGATGGGGTAGGGAGATAGAAGGGAGGGCAGACTGGGGGAAGGGGTAATCAGAATGCATACTAACTTGGGATGGAGGAGATGGGAGATATGGGGAGGAAATATGGAACTCAAAATCTTGTGGAAATGAATGTTTAAATTAAGTGATAAAAAAAGAAAAGACTATACTTTTCTCCTCAGCAGTAGATGGCACACACAAAATTTGACCATGTACCAGGGCACAAAAACCTCAAAGTTCAGTATATAAAAGCAGAAATATTAAATGCATCCTTTTCAGATCATGATGCAATAAAAAAATATATATATGCAATAAATGGCCATGAAAGATAGATTAAAAATTAATTGGAAACTAAATAATCTAACCCTGAAGAAGGAGTGGGTGAAACAACAAATCATAGAAACAATCAATAACTTCATTCAAGAGAATGATAATAATGAGACCACATACCAAAACTTATAGGATGCAGCAAAAGCAGTTCTTAGGGGAAGTTATATATCTCTGAATGCTTAAATGAATAAAATAGAAAAAGAGGAGAACAATGAACTGGGTATACAACTGAAAAGCTAGAGAAAGAACAAATTAAAAATCCTCAATTAAATACCAAATAAGAAATATTGAAAACCAAAGTAGAGATTAATAAAATTGAAATTAAGAAAACTATTGAGCTAATAAAACTAAGAGCTGGTTTTATGGGGGAAAACAATACAATTTATAAACCTTTGGTTAATTGGATTTAAAAAAGAAAGAAGAAAGCCAAATCACCGGTATCAAAAATGAAAATTGTGAATTTACCACCAATGAAGAGAAAATAAAAACTATAAGTAGGAATCATTTTACCCAACTGTATTCCCATAAATTTGACAATCTTAGCTAAATGGATGAATTTTCACAAAAAGATGATTTGCCCAGATTAAGAGAAAAGGAAGTAAAATACTTAAATAACCCTATCTCAGAAAAAGAAATTGAACAAGCCATTAACAAACTCCCTAGGAAAAAATCTCCAGGGTTAGATGGATTTAAAAGCAAATTCTATCTAACATGTAAAGAATAATTAATCCCAATACTATATAGACCATTTGGGAAAACTGATGAAGGAGTACTAACAAATTCTTTTCATGACAGAAGTATGGTACTGATACCTAAACCAGGAAGAGTCAAAACAGAGAAAGAAAATTATAGAACAATTTCCCTAAAGAATATAGATTCAAAAATGTTTTTCTTTTTTTTGGAGGGCAATTGGGGTTAAGTGACTTGCCCAAGGCCACACGGCTAGTTTTTGTGTTAAGTGTCTGAGGCCATATTTGAACTCAGGTCCTCCTGACTCCAGGACTAGTGCTCTATCCACTGCGCCACCTAGCCACCCCATAGATGCAAAAATTTTAAATAAAATATTAGCAAAGAGATTATAGCAACTTATCATGAAAATAATACACTTTGATCAAGTAGGATTTATACCAGTAATTCAATGATGGTTCAATATTAGGAAAACTATCAGCATAATTGATCATATCAACATAATTGATCATATCAACAAAACTAGCAGAAACCAGATGATTATCTTAATAGATGTAGAAAAAGCTTTTGACAAAATACAATATCCATTCTGATTAAAAACATTAGAGAGCATAGTAATAAATGAAGCCTTTCTTAAAATGCTAATTAGCATCTACCTAAAACTATCAGCAAGCATTATATGTAATTAGGATGAGCTAGATGCATTTCCAGTGAGATCAGGGGTTAAACAAGGATGCCCATTATCACCATTGTTATTCAATATAGTACTAGAAACATTAGTTTTAGCAATAAGAGAAAAAAAAAAAGAAATTGAAGGAATTAGAATAGGCAAATGAGAAACTAAGTTATCTCTCCTTGCAGAAGATATGATGATACACTCAGAGAATCCTAGAGAATCATGTAAAAAACTACTTGAAATAATAAAGAACTTTAGCAAAGTTGCAGGAAATAAAATAAACCCACATAAATCCCCAGCATTTCTACATAGTACTAACAAAGCCCAACACCAAGAGATAGAAAGAGAAATTCCATTTAAAGTTACTGTAGCCATTATAAAATATTTGGGAGTCTACCTACCAAAACAAACCCAGGAACTATATGAACACAATTACAAAACACTTTTCACACAAAGTCTGTAATGGAAATGCAAATTTAAAGATCTTCCCTGCCCCTAGGCTAAAGTGCACCTGAAGCCTGGGGTGGGAGGCTTGTTTTTCAGCAGATACTTTTTGATTGGCCAGTGGGTCCAGAAGGTTGTTACATTCTCTGAGCCAGGAGAAGGCTATATAAACCCTGATTTGAGGCTTTGTTTTGGGGCTCACTTTGAGAAGTGTTCTGTGATTTGATCAGAAGAAACTCTGGGAAGCTGTTGTTGAGAGCCCTCCCGGCTTTGAAAAACCCAGATGTTAATTTGGTATGGATGTAATGGTTGGACAGTCTAGAAATCTGTCTACTTGATCTGTTTCTCTGTCTTGATATTTCTGTCTGTATACTCTGAAGTTCGGGGTGCTGACCTTTTTCCCCTGAACTAGGTGAATGATACATATTTGACAGATTAAAGTAAACTTGTTAACCCATTTTGAGTTGCTTTCCTTTATCAAAGCAGATCTAAGAACCTGTGGTGGCAGCCACCCTGGGGACACTGGGGTGCTTGCTGCTACAAAGTCAGACCTTAGTAATTATAAAAACAGCAGTTGCTCCTGGGTAGAGTGAACTAATATAATAAAAATGGTAATTCTACCTAAATTAATTTACTTATTCAGTGCCATACCAATCAAACTACCAAAAAATTATGTTCCAGAGATAGAAAAAAAATAATATTAAAATTCAATTGGAAGAACAAAAGGTTGAGAATATCGAGAGAATTAATGAAAAGAAATGCTAGGGAAGGTGGCCTAGCCATACCAGATTTTAAGCTATATTATAAAGCAGCAGTCATCAAAACTACTTGGTACTGGCTAAGAAATAGAGTGGTGGATCAGTGGAATAGATTAGGTACACAAGACACAGTAGTCAATGACTATAGTAAACTACTGCTTGATAAACACAAAGACTCCAGCTTCTGGAATAAGAACTCACTATTTGACAAAAACTGGGGCGGGGGGGAGGGGGAACTGGAAAATAGCTTGGCAGAAATTGGGCATAGACCAATATCTTACATCATATACCAAGATAAAGTCCAAATGGGTAAATGATTTAGATATAAAGGCTGATACTATAAACAAATTAGGGGAGCAAAGAATAGTCTATCTATCAGACTGATGGAGAATGGAGGAATTTATGACCAAACAAGAGATAGAGAACATAATGAAATGCAAAATGGATAATTTCTGACTACAGTAAATTGAAAAGTTTTTTGCACTAACAAAGCTAATGCAACCAAGGTTAGGAGGGAAGCAGAAAATTGGGAAAGAATTTTTGCAACTATTATCTCTGATAAAGGCCTCATTTCTAAAATATATAGAAAATTTAGTCAAATTTACAAGAATACAAGTCATTCCCCAATTAATGTGACCAAAAGATATGAACAATTTTCAGAGGAAGAAATTAAAGATCTATAATCACATGAAAAAAGTTCTAAATCATTATTGATTAGAGAAATGAAAATCAAAACAGCTCTTAGGTTGTTTTGATACCATATCTCACTGGTCAAATTAGCTAACATGACAAAACAGGAAAATGATAAATGATGGAATAAGATATGGGAAATTGGAACACTAATGCATTGTTGGTGGAGTTGTGATCTGATCCAAGCATTCCAGAAAGCAATTTGGAACTATGCCCAAAGGGCTATAAAAATGTGCATACCCTTTCTGTATCTTTCTTTCACAACAAAATTATTATGGATATGTTTTGCAATACCACACACATAAACAATATGCAAGTGCTTGCCTTCTAAATGAGGGAAATGGGGTGGGGAGGGAGGAAGAGAAAGAATTTGGAACTCTAATTTTTAAAAACAAATGATAAAACTTGTTTTCATATGTAACTGGGGAAAAATTAAATATTAAATAAACACCAAAAAAGAAAGTTGAAATCTAGTTAAGCAAGAAACCATTGAACATCCCAGAGAAAAGAAAATTTAATAAACTTCCTCCTTCATGGAAACAAAGTGTGTGGGGGGGGAAGGGGGGGAACTCTAGAACAACAACAAAAAAGTATACATTTTCAGACATAGTCACTGCATCCAATCATATTTTTTGTTACAGTGGAGGATTCATACAGGAGGAGAGATGGGAAATATACATACATATGTACATATTGTACATTTACACATGCATATATACACATATGTATATACTGAGAGAGACGTCTACATATAGAGATATAGACATGTCTACTGATAGGCTGAGAGTAGTATTAAAAATGGATTACTGAAGTGATGATCTAGAATAAACTTATTGTATATGCACACAAAAATACATATATAGGCACAGATGTACATTAGTGTGTATATGTATATATCTGTGTGCATATGTGAAAAACTACTTAAGGAAAATACAAGAAAATTTAAGACTTGTACCTTCCTTAAATATGAAGTCACAAAGTAAGGAAGGTCTGGTTTGAGGTGTGTGTTTTTTTAAATAAATTATAGGAATACTATAGTCTATTATTGTATTTCTCATGTCTCCTTAGAGGTATAAAATTAAAGATTCTTAATTTCTTCCTTAAGAATCAACTTATCTCATCTGTATAGCTGTTGAGAATTTATCCTTTCTTTTGTTCTGTCTCATAGAGTTTGGAAGATTAGAAAAAACAACAATAAGAACACAGTTATTTTTGAAAATTAGCAAGATGTACTTTTCAAATATACCTTAATCAAAGAATTTCTAGCAACACATTTATTTCATGTTCCTAGCATATGTCATATTTTCTCAAAACTTCATCTAAATAAATGCTTAACAGTTTTTAAATGAGTAACTGAATCTTAGAAACAAATTAATTCATCTGAAGTCATAGATAACCATAATAAACATAACAAAACAAGAAACAGACTTCAGGAATGTTAATTAAAATTTCTCCAACCTACCTAGTCTAAACTGACTTCCAGAAGACTGATTTTGTGATCCCAAGACTGTACTGGTTCACATTCAATTTAAGAAATCATTTTAACTTTCTTGGCTTTATCCCTGGTATCTACAATAATGATGATGATGCCTATTTTCCTTTTCTTTCAGAGAAAAGATAATTAAGCAAGTATACTATGTGTCAGGCACTATGCTAGTACCTCTGGTATTTTGTACTCTGGTACAAAGACAAAAATGAAAAAGTGACTTTCCTGAAGGAGACTATCTTAATACAAAGGTATGTAGAAAATGCATCTTAGAATTATATGTAATATAGGTGTAGAAGAAACATGTAAAGCCAATAATACTGACAAAACTGGGTACACCGACAATCCGTACAAATTTTAATATGTGTAATTCAAATCTATGAAAGTAAAAGACCTTGGAATTTAAAAAAAAGCAAAATCCTGAGATAAATCTTTTTTTCTAAAGCGAAGATGCATGGTTCCTTTGATTAGTGGTAAGAGAAGCAGAATAAAATAAAATTATTTGACCTACAATATAAATTAATCAATAATCAAAGGTTTATAGAATAGTTTAGATCTTATTTAAAGCAATAAAAGTACACATGAAAGGCTTCTGGCTAAGATGATCCTACTAAGCAAACTGTAGTATATGAATATAATTAAATATTACTGTGCAATAAAAAAATTATGAATGTGATGAAAACAGAGGCATAGAAATATAGACGAAGACATAGATGCAAAGTAAGCAAAGTCAAGGACACAATATATACAATGAATGCAATAATATAAATGAAAAAATATTCATACACACAAAACAATTAAAAGTGAATATTTTAAAATTATAGAAAATAAGAATGTGTCAAAAGAAAAGATATGAGAAGACACTGAAATACCATCCTTTGCAGAGGTGAAAGGTCTACAAGTGTTACTGCATATACTTACAGAATTTTTCAATATATTAATCAATTATGGTGGTATTTATTTTTTTCTACTTAAAATATTATTAGTTATATTAGATCACTTGCTGGAAGTAGGAGGGGCAGATACTTATGGTTTAGGCAAGAAGATTATATTTATATCTTCGATGGAATTTAACTATTTTAGATGGAATTTTCTTATTTTTGTAAACAATTTATATACTACTGGAATTAATTTTTCTTTGACTATTTGTTAGGATTCACTTGTAAATCTATCTGGTTTAAGCTTTTTTCTGTGAGTTCATTTAAGTTTTTTTTATTTATTCAATATGATTTTATGTTAAATTGTATATAACTGATTCAATTTGATTCCTTTTTCTAAGATATATTACATGCATTCTCTATTCTTTTGTTAATCTGAGCATTTTTATGTTTTCAAGATATTTATCCACTTTATTTCAATTTTGTTAGCATATTGTTAGTGTTGTTGTTTGGATGCTTTTCAGTTCTGTCTGACTCTTCTCGATGCCTTGGGGTTTCTTGGCAAAGATACCAAAGTGGTTTGGCATTTCATTCTCCCAACATTCTACAGATGAGGAAGCTATAAACTAATATTACTAAAATATATTTATACCAAAAATAAATGAATAATGGAAAAGAGGCTATCCTCTATACATATATATATATATATACACACACATATATATTATATTTGTGACTCACAAGGTCATTCACATCATTAGAATAGTTAGAAGGAATCTATTCATCTGTAGTTTATCCATATTCCTTCTAACTATTCTAATAATGTGAAAGGTCTTGTGAGTTACAAATATAATCTTCCCCTGTAGGAATGTAAACAGTTAAACCTTATTAAGTCCCTTATGATTTCCCTTCCCTGCTTACCTTTTTATGTTCCTCTTGAGAGTCTTATATTTGAAAGTCAAATTTTCTATTCAGCTCTGGTATTTCCATCAAGAAAGCTTGAAAGTCCTCTATCTCACTTAATGTCCATTTTTCCTCTCATAGATTATATTCAGTTTTGCTGGGTAGGTGATTCTTGGTGGTAATCCTATATCCTTTGCCTCCAGAAGATAATATCCCAAACCTCAAGATCCTTTAGTGTGGTAGCTTCTAAATCTTGTGTTATCCTGACTGTGGCTCCACAGCACTTGAATAATTTATTTCTGGCTACTTGCAATATTTTCTCCTTGACCTGGGATGTCTGGAATCTGGCTATACTAGTCCTGGCAGCTTTCATTTGGAGATCTCTTTCAGAAGGTGATTAGCAGATTTTTTTTCAATTTCTATTTTATCCTCTGGTTCTAGAATATCAGGGCAGTATTCCTTGATAATTTCTTGAAAGATGATGCCTAGGCTCTTCTTTTCATCAGGGCTCTCAGATGGTGAAATAATTTTAAAATTATCTCTCCTAGATGTATTTTCTAGGTCAGTTGTTTTTCCAATGAGCTATTTCAGTCTTCAATTTTTTCATTCTTTTGGTTTTGTTTTATTGTTTCTTCATTTCTCATAAAGTCATTAGCTTCTGTTTGTTCCATTCTAACTTTTAAGTAATCATTTTCTTCAGTGAGCTTTTGGACTTCCTTATCCATTTGGCCAGTTCTGCTTTTTAAGGCATTCTTTTCCTCACTGGCTTTTTGGACCTCTTCACCATTTGGTCTAATATGTTTTTTAAGATATTATTTTCTTCAGCATTTTTTGTGTCTCCTTTAGTAAATTGTTGACTCATTTTTCATGATTTTCTTGTATCTCTCATTTCTCTTCCCAAGTTTTCCTTTACTTCTCTTACTTGATTTTCAAAATCCTTTTTGAGCTCTTCCATGGCCTGGGCACAATTCATCTTTTTGGAGGCTTTAGACATAGGAGCTTTGACTTTATTGTCATCTTCAAAGTGTATGTTTTGATCTTCCTTGTCACCATAGTAATTTTCTGTAGTCAGAGCTTTTTCCACTGTTTACTCATTTTTCCAGCCTATTACTTGACTTTTTAACACTTTTTTAAAGTAGGGCTCTGCTTCCAGGGTGGAAGGTGCATTGTTGCCACCTTCAGGGGGTTTGTGTAGTTATTTTAAGAGATACTTCTAGGAACCTGTAATTTTTGAATTCTTCCAAGGAGGCATGATTTAAGGAGAGGTGTTTATTTTTCTCCTGGCCTGTGCAGTGGTCTGTGAACTGCCGCAAGCACTCTTTTCTGCCCTGGAACTATGAGGAGGGTCCCCCTTCCACTGTGGCCACAAACTATCTTATGCTGGTGCTCCTCCTCACCCTGGGACTGCTACCCAGGGCTGGCACCTGTATCCAAGTATGGGCAAAACAACAGTCCTATAATTTCTTTCTGACCAGTTGTTCGACCCCTTACCATCTGTGGACTGAGAGCTCCAGAAGCAACCGCTTTCCCTGCTGATTCAGTCACTCCCAAGGTCAGTTCTGGGTTTGCAGAGGCCAGGTCTGTGGTGGTACATCCTGTGCTGGACTGCAGTCTTCTCTCACCCTGGTGAAACAGACCTTTCCTGACAATCTTTCAAGTTATCTTGGGTGGGAAGTCTGTTCCACTCTGTCTTTTTATGGGTTATGCTTCTCTAGAATTTGTTTAGAGTCATTTTTAAAGGAATCTGGAGGGATTTGGGGGAAAGCTCAGGTGAGTCCCTGCCTTTACTCAGTCATCTTGGCTCTTTTTCCCCTCAAAAAAATTTTTTTTCATGAAATTAATCTGTTATGAAAATGAAATACTAAAAGAATTTATTTAAACAAATTTTTATTTTTTAATAAAATTTAATAAAAATAAAATATTTGTTAAACAAATTTAAACAAAATTTACTTAAACAAACATAACTCTAAAGGATCTTTTCAGAATCTAGACTGCTACTAAGTTATCATAGCTTATGTTCCAGAACCAAAGCTCTAATCTTAAATTGACTAAGATTTGCATTGATGACTCTCCCAATTAGATAAATTAATATGATCTTATTTTTGGATCATGTCTCAATGAGAACTTCCAGTAGGCAAATCATAACTTTGTTTGTTTCTAAAATCTTCACATAAAAGAGAAAGGGAGCTCAGTCCCTCTAAAAGCAGACCAACAAGATAGTAAATATTGGACTAGCTTTGTTTGTTCCAACAAAATAAACAATGGAAAAGACTCCTACCAAACAACAACAAAAATAAAACAAAAAAGCTTCTCCTTTTCTCAGGAACTTATTATTTTCCTCGCTACTCTCAACCCCAACCCCAAAGCAGCCAGCAAGATAAAAGGACTTGGGGTTGCTAGAAACTCAAGGAATCAAATAACTTCCTTTCCCTCTATTATGTCTCACTCTCCCTTTGGACTTAACATAGTCCCTCTGACTCACAGTGACAGGCAAAGAAAGGTACCTCATTGATCCTCACTTTGGTCTAGAAGTCATTCACTTGTCTAGGAACTTTTCCATCACTTCCCTGTTGCAAGTTTGTGTCTCTGCCTTGTCCTAGTTTTGGTTTCCTTATAGTTTATCAGGAGACAATCACTATATGTGTCACCATTGCTGCTGCTACCAGGTCCAAAGAGACACATATATCTCTTGAGGTCTGCCTAGTTCTTCCTTTCATGAGGAAGTGAAATGAGGATGCATATACAGGCATTCTTTCAGGGATTCACATTTATGTCTGCATGTCACTCTTTTATGTCTCTCTAATGACTCTTTTAAAGGCTCATCTCAAGGCCACATCGCTCAGGGACATGTGAATTAGCCATGAACTTCAGTTATTGCATAGTCTCATCTTCTCCTGGGATCATATATTTAAAGCTGTAAGGAACCTCAGAGCCAATATAATTTAAGCTTCTCATTTTACAGATGAGTAAGAGAAGTGACTTATCCAAGCTTACACAGATAGTAAAATGGGCAAAAGCAGGATTTGAATCTAGTTTCTCATTTGTTGGAACTCAAGGTGAATTCATACCTGGTCAAGGAAACACAATGAGGATTCCTCCTAGAGCACACCTACACACAACAAATAACATTTCTAAGTCTAATATTTATGTGAAAACTGAATGTTCTATTATCCTCTCCCACTTCCCTGCTCTATGTAGTTCACTCTTTTCAATGAGCCAGTACTCTAAAGAACAACAAAATGATCAACATAGGAGTGTTTGCATGATCAAAAGCCAAAAGAAATATCTTTCACTCTGAACTGGGGCTTCTCAAGTTAAAAAAAAAAAGTCAGTAAAGAACTATAATAGCTATTTTATCTATAATAAATGGATCATAGATTTAGAGATGCAGGAGATATTAAAGTTCATGTACTCTAACACTGAGATTACAAATTGGGAAACAAGTTAAATTACTCACTTAATGTCACATATTTAGGAAATGGCATAGCTAGGATTAGAATCCAGTTTCTCTGGCCTCTAATTCACAATTCTTTCTATGATATCTAGGATTGAAACTGCAGTACTCATAGCATACTGTTTTTAGTGGACAACAACAACAACAAAAACCTATTTGAACCAGGGCAAAATTAAGATGAAAAGGACGAAATCTGTTTAGGATTCATCTATTCCTCTGTACCACCATCCCTATCTTCATACCAGAGAAATTTGATATATAAATAGAATAGATGGATAGATGTGGATGGATGGATGGATGGATGGATGGATGGATGGATGGATGGATGG
>NW_027187332.1:9327859-9350802 GCF_028583685.1 Petaurus breviceps papuanus | reverse complement strand
TGGATGGATGGATGGATGGATGGATGGATGGATGGATGGATGGATGGATGGATAAAGAGATGTTCTTTTAAATACCCCTAAGTTATCACTTCTCAGTCCCTCACACAATGACAGGCACATAGGAAGCACTTATTAAATGCTTGTTAATTGATTGACTCCCCGATGTAAATCTTCCTTTCACTTTCTCCCCCAGAGGGACTGTCATCATATCTTTGATTTCAGTAGCATCAATGATTATGAAATCTCTAACATATTGAATTCAGAAATTGTCTCTGAACCCACCATTATTTTACATTATCATCTCAATTAAGCTTTTATTGCAGCATATAGGCCTTTTCATTCTTTTCTCTTTGGTTTCCATGCTCTCTGCTACTCTCCCAATAGGCAACTACTGAGAGAACTGGCTATTGCCACCCTGGCAACATCATCAATCAACTATGTGCAAGAGGAAACTGAGCCTTAAAATATCTTTTTTGTTGTTGTTTTAAACAAGCAAATGGTTTATCAACTGGAAAATGTTGTACAATGTATACTTTTGGAAAGTTTCAAAAAATTCTGACAATTAGATTTCTAAGTCATTTAACTAGCACATAGAGCTGGTATGACCCCTAAATATTCTGAAATCTGAACAGCCAAAATTTCATTAGCTTTATTGCTCTATACCTAACATTAATTCTGAGCTAGTGTTCAGAATATTCACTAATAAGCAATTATGTTTGCCTCTGGCATTCATTAACTGGACATAAACTTGACTCAAGGCAGTCCTTGGACACTGAAGTTTCAATTTATACATTACTTCACATACTATATTATTTATGGGGAGCTATTAGCTCATACAGTGTTCCTCAAAAGTAACATACAGCATATATTTTCTGCTACAGTAGAATTGTAGTCCTATGAGTGTGTCTGGGCGTATTTATTTTTCAAGCTTAACTATGAATTCATCCTAAATGATTTGCAAAGAAATTTCTCTGGTACTATTCATTTCATAATGGACTGTCAGGGCTGTCTTAATCATTTCAATATGTGCTTAAGATTTTTTTAAAGTCCATCATAAGTCAAAGAGTTGGAGACATATTGATCCAAAGACATTAAACAAAGTAACAAAGAAAGAAATCGAGCACATAGGGAATGTCTACTATATACAATGTGTATGTTCATTTGTTAAACGTTTATTTGATGAATATGTACAGAGGAACTATGCTAGGCCTGAGAGGGACACAGGGATGTATAAAGTATAATTCCACCCATCTTATAGAAGAACCACAGAACACCTGGGTGTGTATAAGAGACAAAATATTTCTCCCACAATGTGAAGCTTTCTTCTCTAAGGAGGAAATAGCTTCATTCTCTCTAACAAATGATGATATACACTCACTATAAGAGAAACCATCAAATAATGGTGACAGGAATCAATCAATAAGTATTTATTAAACATATGCAGATATGTTTAATAAATGTTGATATATGCATTTATATCCACTTACACAGGCATATATATGCACATATGTATATGCATATATGCACATATACATACACACAAGAATGTATACATATACATACACATATATTGAGGGGGGGCAGTATATAAAATCTCCCAAGCACTATGCTAAGCAGTAGGGATGAAAATTCAAAAGAAGAGAAGAACCCTTGTAATAAACAGGTTCAGAATAGCCATGTCTTGACCTCATCTGAACAATGTCTGATATTTTCTCCAAAGTATGTTCCCAGGATGTAGAATATAGTCTTTCAAGATTTGCAAAACCTTAAGATCACGCATTATTCATTCTTTCTGCTTCAAATGGGGGCAAATAACATTGTAAGAAGGCACCTATAAAACACTGCTAAGTTATATTAAGTACCAGGCAAAAAACTGAAGACCTTAGGTCATTTATTTTGTTGTTGTTGTTGTTTTTTGTTAGTGTCACCAGGTGATCCAGGAATTCAGCAGTGGATGGATTCAGAAACTGTAATAAGATTTGTGAAGGGAAGACCTAGTTAGTAAAATTGTGCCTGAGAATGGGACTTGAATTTCTGAACAATGTACAAAAATATAAGAATGGTGTTCTTATATAAGAATGATGACAGGAATGGCATACATATAATGAGTACTAGCAAAAATATGCCTGGGGTCTTGAGTGTCTGATCAAAAGGTCTGGAACTGATGATGGAGGTAAAGGGAAAAGCTTCTCACATTTATCTACTAAGTTTAATACACAGGAAGTCATACATATACCATAGGAAAAAATACTGATGGAGATGACAAGAAAATAACAGAAGAAAATATTCAAGGGAAAAGTCAGTAATAAATACTTCTGAAGCTTTATATGACATGAAGAAAATTGTTAAATAGGACAAAATATGGGAAGTCAGTGCTGAAGGGGATGTAGAAAGATAGTCTAATACACTGTTGGTGTATTAAGATGAATATACTAGTGGGAGAGCAATGAATTGGTACAACCATTATGAAAACTTTTTGGAATTTTACTAAGAAAGTGAATAAAACATCCATATTCTTTTTTATCCAAAGATCCCACTGCTAGGCATATATCTCAAGGAATGGAAAGACAAAAACAAAACACACACACACACATACATACACACATAAAAAGACAAAAAACATATATACATCAAAAAAATTCACAGAACCAAACACTTTTTATGTTAGAAAAGAATTGGGGGCAGCTAGGTGGTGCAGTGAATAGAGCACTGGCCTTGGAGTCAGGAGGACCTGGGTTTGGATCCAGCCTCAGACAATTAACACAAAAAATAGCCGTATGACCTTGGGCAAGTCACTTAATTCCAATTGCCCTCCAAAAAAGCAAAAAAAAAATAAAATAAAGAAAAGAACTGAAAACAAAGTAGAGGCCCATTGACTAAGGAATGGCTAAATAAATTGTAGTAAAAGAATGTAATGGAATATTACTAGTCCCTGGCTTCAAGGAATTTATTTTCTATGAGGAAAATTAACACATTAGAAATATAATATAAGAAAAGGAGGAACAAAAGCTCACTAAAGAAAATAATTCCTCAAAAATTAGAACAGAGTGAGTATAAGCTAATGACTCAATGAGATATCAAGAAACAGTAAATTAAAGTCAAAAAATGAAAAGAAGAAAATGCAATATATCTCACTGGAAAAAAACAACTGACCTAGAAAACAAATCAAGGAGAGATAATTAAGAATTATTGGACTACCAGAAAGCCATGATCAAAATGAGAGCATAGACATCATCTCTCAAGAAATTATCAAAGAAAACTGAACTGATATGCTAAAATCAAAAGGTAAAATAGAAATAAGCCACTGAATACCCCATGAAAGAGATCCCAAAATTAAAACTCACAGGAATACTATAGCCAAAATCCAGGGCTTCCAGGTCAAGGAGAAACTATTGCAGGCAGCCAGAAAGAAACAATTCAAATATCATGAACCCTCAGTCAGGACAACACAAAATTTAGTAGATTCTACTTTAAGGATCATAGGACTTAGAATGTGATATTCTGGAAGGCAAAGGGACTAGAATTGTAAAGAATAATCTACCCAGAAAAACTGAGTATAACCCTTCAAGGGGAAAATTGATATTCAATGAAATAGAGGACTTTCAAGCATACCTGATGAAAACACCTGGATTGAAGAGAAAAAGTGAGTTTTAAATATAAGACCCAAGAGAAGCATAAAAAAGTAAACATGAAAGAGAAATGACAAGGGGTTCAAATAATAAGATTAAACTATTTACATTCCCACATGGGAAAATAATACTAGGAACTGCCAAGAAATTTCTCATTTTTAGGACAGTTACATGGGTATGTGTTGACTATGATGGGATGAAGTGAAAAAAAAAACCTAAAATTAAGTGATGAGAAAGACACATGCACTTGGAGAAAGAGGAAGGAAGAGGCAGAATGGGATAAATTATCTCATATAAAAGAGGTACAAAAGGAAAAGTTTTTACATTAGAGGAGAAGATGGGAGAGTGATGGGCAATGCTTGAACCTTATCCTCATCAGAATTGGCTGAACAAGGGAATAATGTATATATTCAGTCGGGTATAGAAGTCTATATTGTCCTACAGGGAAGTAGGGGAGTAGTAGAATAAGAGAAGGGGAGGATGGAAGAATGGAAGGGGCCTTAGGGGAGGTGGTAGTTAGAAGGAAAACAAACTTTTCAGGGGGACAGGTTGAGAGAAAGGAAGATAAATAAAGGGAAAATAGGATGAAGGGAAATACACAGTAATCATAACCATGGATGTGAATGGAATGTACTTACACATAAAATAAAAGTAGATAGCAGAGTAGATTAAAAACCATAATCCAACAATATATTATTTACACTAAAACACTTGAAGCAGAGAGACACACAAAAGTAAAGATGACAATAATATGCCATTAAATCCGACCATCTAAGTAAAATGATGAATATTTACAAAAATTAAAATTGCCCAGATTAACAAAAAAGGAAATAGAATACTTAACCCTGTGTAAGAAAAAAAAATTAACAAGATATCAATGAGTTCCCTAAGAAAAAATTCCAAGGACTAGATGGATTCACAAGTGAATTCTTCTAAACATTCAAAGAACAATTAATTCCAATACTATTTAAACTATTTGGGAATACATGCAAAGGAGATCTACCAAACTCATTTTATGACGCAAATACAGTATTGATAACTAAATCAGGAAGGGAAAGAAAACTATAGATCAATTTCTCTAATGAATATCAATGAAAAATGTAAATAAAATACTAGCAAGGAAAGAATATTTGTGTGTGTAACAAAAACAAAGGGAAAATAATATAATTCTCTCAATAGAAGCAACAAAAGCTTTTGACAAAATACAGCACTCATTCCTATTTAAAAAAAAAAAAAACCTGTAAAGGATAGGAATAAATGGAGCTTTCCTTAAAATGATAAGTATCTATCTAAGACCATCAGTTAGAAGCCTTCCCACTAAGATTAAAGGTGAAGCAAGGATGCCCATTATCACCATTATTATTCAATATCATACTAGAAATGTTACCTATAGCAATAAAAGAAAGAGAAAAGAAAGGAATTGGAATAAGCAGTGAGGAAATGAAACTATTACTCTTTGCAGATGATATGATGGTATATTTAGCAAATCCTAGAGAATCAAGAAAAAACTAGTTGAAATAATCACAAGTTCAGTAAAGTTGCAGGATATAAAATAAAGACAGTTAAACAGCATTTCTATATATTACCAATAAAGTCCAGGGAGAAGAGACAGAGAAATTCAATTTAATATAACTGAAAACAATATAAAATATTTGGAAGTCTACCTGCCAAGACAAACCCAGGAACTAAATGAACACAATAACAAATCACTTTTCACACAAATCAAGTCAGATCTAAACAACTGGGGAAGTATTGTTACTTATGGGTAGACTAAGTCAAAATAATAAAAATCATAACTCTACCAAAATTAATTTATTCAGTGCCAAACCAATCAAACTAGAAAAAAAATATTTTATAGAACTAGAAGAAAGGATAATATAAATTCATCTGAAAAAACAAACTGTCAAGAATATCAGGGGAATATCAATGGGGGGGAAAGTAAGAAGGAAGGTATTTTAGCAATACCAGATATCATACTGTATTACACAGTGGTAATCATCAAAACAATCTAATCGTGGCTAAGAAATAGAATGGTTGATCAGACAAAGAGACTAGGTACACAAAACACAACAGTGAATAATTATAGTAATCCAGTATTTGATAAACCCAAAGACCCAAACTTTTGGAACAAGAACTCACTATTTGACAAAAATTACTAGGGACATTAAAAAGCAGTTAGACAGAAACTAAATATAGAACAATATCTTACACCATATACCAATATTTGGTCAAAATGCTTCTATGATTTAGACATAGAGGGTAATATCTTAAGTAAATTATGGAAGATTAGACTATCTTACATAACAGATCTATGGATAAGGGAAGATTTTATGATGAAAGAGTAGATAGAAATTATTGAATTAACACGTTTTTGCACAAACAAAACCAAGATAGCCAAGATTAGAAGGAAAGCAGACGAGGAAGATTTTATAGGAAGTGTCCCTAACAAAGGCCTCTTCTCAAATATATAGGGAAATTAGTAAAAATTTGTTTTAAAAATGAGTCACTCCTCAACTGATAAATGGTCAAAAGATATGAACAAGTATTTTTCAGAAGAAATGAAAGCTATCTATAAAAAATGCTCTAAATAAATATTAATTAGAGAAATGCAAAATAAAACAACTCTGAGGCACCATCTCACACCTATCAAATTGACTAATATGATGGGAAAGGAAAACAACAATTATTGGAGGGGATATGGAAAAAGTGGGACACGACACACTATTGGTTTAGTTGTGAACTGATTCAACCATTCTGGAGAACAATTTGGAACTACGTCCAAAGGGCTATTAAATGTGTATACCCGTTGACCCGTTAATACTATTACTAGGTCTGTATCCAAAAAGGATGTTTTTTAAAGTAAAAGAACCTATTTGTTAAAAATATTTGTAGCAGTTCTTTTTGTGGTGACTAACAACTGGAAATTGAGGGAATCCCTATCAACTGGAGAATGGTTGAACAAGTCGTGGCTTCTGGTTGTGATGGAAATAAAACAAGACAAGCAGAACGTTCTCAGAAAAACCTGGAAAGATTTATTTGTACTAATGCAAAGTGAAGTTAGCAAAACCAGAACAATGTACACAGTAACAGAAATATCGGCTGTCAATGACTTAATTATTCTCAGCAATACAATAATCCAAGACAATTCCAAAGGATTTAGGATGAAAAATGCAATCCACCTCCAGAGAAAGAGTTGATGTAGTCTGAATGAAGATCAAAGCATTCAGACTACATCAACTTCTTGACGTAATTGAAAAAATAAAATTTTAAAAAATGTAAACCAAATAAACATAAGAAAATTTGAGAAGAGTAGCAACAATCAGGAAAGGTTTGCTACAGGAAATGTCAAAGTGTCTGAAGTTTGACAGAACTATGGATTCTAGGAAGTAAAAGTGAGAAAAAGTACACTATACACACAGGAAAATGGTCAATATAAAAAGAGAGACTGGAATAGGAATAAACAAGGGAATAGCAAGGAAGGTAGTTTGGGTATAAGCTAGAAAGAAAGAAGATCAGTATCATGAAATATGACTGGAGAGGTGACTAGAACCACATTATGAGAAGCTTTTTATATACAGTGTATACACACAGATGCACATACACACACCCATATATATACATACACACACATATATATGCATGTGTGTACACATATATACATAGTGTACATATGTATATGTGTATATATAGTAGTGTGTGCATGTGTGTGTGTTTGTGCAAGTGAAGGAGTTCATATTTTAGTCAAGCATCAATAAGGAGTCAGTCACTAAAGATTCTTGAACAGGGGAGTGACATGGTCAGATTTCTTCTTTAGGAAGACTATTTGGGTAGCTCTTATAAAGGATGTGGTATGAATTAGAAGAAAGATTGTAATCATGAGAGGAAGCTATTATAATAATTCAATCAAAAGGTGATTACTACCTGAACTAAGAAGTAGTTCTATAAATGCAGAGAAAGGAATAGATGAGAGAGATATTATATAAATGGATCCAACAAAACTTAGCAAATGATTGACTGTGAGAGGTAAGGGAGACTTGAGGATGACTGCAAGACTGTAAAATAAGGGCAGGAGAGGATTAGAAAGATGATCATGCCCTTGAAAAGGGAAGTTTCAGAGAAGGACAGGACATATTCAATATTATTTGTTTTCTTCCTGAATCTATATTGCATTTAGACACCTCTGAGACTTTTTCAGAGTTATAGAAAGGCTACAGATTTGTATCGACATGCTCATAAGTGGATTAACCTCAGCTCTTAATCTTTTTTTAATCATGTGACCATTAACTCTATACTTAAAATATATTGAGGGGGGTGAGGGACATTATTGCCATGCTAACCTGAAGCGAAATATGAAATTGTTGTTATGGGAATGGGAATCTGAAGATCTTCCCTGCCCCTAGGCCCTTTGATAATTTGAAAATATACTCTTCCCCCTAACAGGCTGAATGTGGTCACATGGAGCCTGTGGAGGGAGGCTTGTTTTTCAGGAATGCCCACACCTTGTTACTTTGTGATTAGGCAGTGGGTCAAGAGGGCTGTGACATTCTCTGACTCAGGAGAAGGCTATATATACCCTGACATGAAGTTTTGTTTTGGGGCTCACTTTGAGAAGAGTTGTGTGATTTGACCAGATGAGACTCTGAGCAGCTGTTGAGCCCCCCAGCTTTGAAAACCCAGATGTTGATGCTTCCCTCTTTAGTAACTGACTAGGTATGGATGTAATGGTCACACAGCTGAAAGACTGTCTGCTGATCTGTTTCTCTGTATTTTTTGTCTGCTTGTAACCTCTGTATTCTCTGAAGTTTGTGGTGCTGACCTTTTTCCCCTGAACTAGGTAAATGACATATGTTTGATTTAAGCAAGATTGTTAACCCATTTTGAGTTTCTTTCCTTTAGAAAAGCAGATCTAGGAACCTGTGCTACAGCTGTGCATCTGCATATCTCAGTTAGTTTGTATGAAACCTCAAAATTGTCTTTTTTTCAATCAGATCTTTTTTTCTATCTGAAGGATTTACTTACTGTATGTTTTCCCTTCAGTGTATACTGATTAATTTGTCCCTTAGTGGACATCACAAAACAGGACTAGATATGAAACTATTTCTGACCTTTACTTACGAAAAGTAAGCTTGTCAAAATATAACTTTAAAATATTTTTACATAACCACAACAAGGATTTTAATCAGCAGTATAAAGTAGTTTCTAAATGAATATATCATTCTTCCTTCCTATTTGGCACATTAGGATTATGGCTAAGTAGCAGGAAGAAATGCAGTGCAAAGAAGAACTTTAATATTTCATTTGTAAAATGCCAGTGCAGTTTAGGTAGCTGTCAGAAGATGGGAGACCTCTATAGTTGAAATTCGCACTTTCATAAAGCTTTCTTCTCTAGGTCAGGGTCCCAGAAAAATGTCCCTCTCTGGCTCGACCACAAACACAGGATGTTTAGCAACAGAAGATTCCTCAAGAATATATCCATACCAGTCATTTCCTAAGATACCATTTATACCATCTATACCAAGATATTGCCATCATTTGTTTTTGTTTTTAACTGTGGCAAAATGGCAGTTATTTTATAATCTTTCATTTGGTCACTTGAAATTTATTAAATATTACATTTCTCTTCTATATAGAATTATATTTAAAAAGCAACAACCTATAAAATCAGTCTTCTCCAAGAATGGATAAAATAAATTATTTGCCCCACTATATGCATTTGTAAAGAAATCTATTAAATGGGGAAATGGGTATCAAACAGCATCACAGGTATATTTGCAAGATGTTGTAAAGGTGAAATCAGCAGACATTAGCAACAGATCGGATATAAGGGGTGAGAGAAATTGAGGAATCCATGATGATTCCTAGGTTTTGAGCAAGCACGAATGGGTTATGCTTTTCATGACAGAAGGGAGTATTCACCTTAGTGAGACAACAAATCCAGTGGAAGAGTAAAGCCTCCAATTGACTATGCTGCTTACATTCTATACCACCTTGAGACCTTATAAAGCCAGTTTATTTTTTCACCTTTATTTTTAATTATTTTTTTTCATTTAACAAAAATCTGTTTTCTCTCCCTCTTGTGAGAAGCCAGCTTAACAGCTAGTAAATGGTACTGAACCCAGTTCACTAGCATATTGACTCATCCATTACCCATCATTGAAAAAAAGAAAAACAAAACCTTTATAACAAATATGCCTCATCAAGAAAAACAAGTTCTCATCCTGGCCATATCTGAAAAATATGTCTCATTCTATACCCAGAATATATCATTTCACTATGAGCTACCAAGGAGTATGTTCACTATCTGAATCAAAATTGGTCATTGCATTGATCAGTGCTGTTAAGTCTTTAAAAGTTGTTTGTTTTTTCACTCCACACTGCATCAATTTATACATGCCCTTTCAGGTTTCCCTGACACTGTCCCTTTTATGATTTCTTACAGCACAATATAATTTCATTGCCATCATATACCATAGTTTGTCCAACAATTCCAAAATTGATAGACATGTCCTTAGTTTCTTTTTTTTTTTTTGCTACTACCAAAAGAGCTGCTACAAATATTTTTGAGGGTTCAAAATCATGCCACAGGAAATAGGAATATTTGATCTGAAGAAAAAGAGAGAAATAACTTTATATTCAGTTATTTGGAAAGCTGCCATGTGGTTTGAGATGAGAAACAATACGTCTGACCTCTAAGGGCAAGATTAAGCATGCTAGGGAGAAGTGAAAAGGCAGCACATTTCAACATAACAGAAAGAAAAAAATCCTTAAAATTGGAGCTGTCCCAAAATGAAGGAGACTTCCTAAAGACAACAGTGACTTCTTTGTCACCTGAGGTCAAGATTATGGAAGATTCATGCATTAGCTGGGACTTGAGACAAAATAACATCTTAAGCTCCTTCCAACTCTGAGGTTTTATAAAATTTTGCATTGTAAGCATTTATGTTGAATCTCTATTTTGGACCTTGACAACCTCAAGCCCTCTTCATTTTTATATTGTTATATGTAATACTATTCTTATTATATACTCTCTATGTCTACTTCTATTTTAAATGACTGGTCTTAGACTTAGCTTTAATATTTTTTTTTCATTTTAAATTCTTTTATCAGTACAGATAGCTAAGTCTATTTAGGTTCCTAGTGCTTCTATTAGCTGCCTTAGCTCAAGAAAAAGAGAACATGCCTAATAACAAAGATTATTGTATTAAATATACTTATATGTGTAGCACATCAACTCACTGGAGATGCTAGGTTGCATTCCCAGAGACGCATCTGCTAAGGGTAACTCTATAGCGTATTTTTTTTTAATACTGTGGCTCATGATCCCCAATTGGTGTTCTTCCCATTAATAATCAGTCAGTCGATTCAATTAGCTTTTAGAAAATATTTTTCTTCAAATACCTTTTCAATTAAAGGAGTTACAAAGCATTTCCAAAAAGTCAAAAAACAAAACAAAACAAAAACCTGGGGCACGCTTTGCCACAGAGTCTTTGGAGGGAAGAATGGTCCTGAACTTAAAGTGTAATGGCAGAAAGGCACACAAATAGTGAAAGATACATGGCTAAGGTAACTTATTATTCTGGAACAGCAAAGTCTCATTGTAATGGTAATGTAATTTTGAATTTGAAGATCCCTTCATGTTGGCAAAAGTAGCAGGTACTTAGCACTTAGTAACTGATCAAGCCTCTGTTGGGGAAACAAAAGTTATGAACCCCTGCTATTACCGATGTAACAGAAAGAGGTTGGCTGAAACAGGAAGCTAATGTTGTGTGTATATGAGGAAAAGCCCCAAAAAGGCACAGTCAGAATTTCTTGAGACCAAGATCTGGTGTCAGAGCAGCTACAGAAGAGAGAATGGAGAACTGAATCCTGAGAACTTGTGGTGATGGAGCTTATTCTGAACAGGATCCCAGGATCCCAGGAGCCAGGAGCCAAGAGCCCAGGTGACTGAGGAAGTATGACTGGGATGCTGAGACTTTGTTTGTGGCTTGGTTGAGCCTTGAATTCTCTGGAGCAGAAATGGTGAAGGATCTGACAAGGACCTGACCCTGTGAGCTTCGGTGTGAAGCAGGACCTACCCAGAGAGCTGGACAAGGAACCAGGAGCTGTCTGCCATTGAACCCAGGTGACAGTCTGGTGAATCCAGGTAAAATCTGGGACCATGGAAGGGGATCCAGGAAATCTGAGAACAGGCCCCAAGTCAAGAAGAAAAGATCTCTCCTGGGGTACTGAATAATGATGAAATTGTAGTTTACTAGTGACCTAGGGGTGGAGGGCTACATCAGTGCAAACCCAGCCCCAACAAACTTGGAGCAGGCCTCAGGGGACTGAATCACTGGCAGCAGTGGTGGTTTACAGACTTCTCAGCCCACATTCACCAAAGGCAACTTAGAAAGTCAGCAGGAAAGGTCTGTCAGACCTGGGCAAGAGAGGAGTTCAGTCCAGCACAGGCAGCTACAGCATAGCCCCAGCCCCAGCAAACCAGAAGCAGGCCTTAAGAGTGACTGAATCAGCAGAACAGCAGTGGCGGCTGCAATGGCAGTGGCTGCTTCTGGAGTTCTTGGCCCACAAATGGTAAATGGATCCACAACTGGTCAGAAGATTAAAGGGGTCTTTTTTTGACTGAGGCAGGATTGTTGCTTTGTCCATACTTGAAGTTCTGTTCTATTTGAGGATAGGAGATGGCACTTTCTTCATAAAAGCCTTACTTAAGGTGAAATACAATTCATAAGGAAACTCTCAAACACATTTTTCCCCCCAGAATCACTTCAATATGCATTAATTAAGCACATATAAGGAAGGCATTCTGCTAGGCTCTTGAAATACAACAATGGCGAGATGAAAATACACACACATGCTCACACACACACACATACACGGAGAGAGATGGGGGAAAGCAGGAGTGAAAAGAGAGAGACACAGAGAGAGACAAAGAAAATCCCTGCCCCATACGAGCTTACAATTTCCTACAGAGAATACAGATATACAAATGAATATTATTCAAGGTCACATGTGATGGGAGCAAAGGAGAAAGCCAAACAGAGTTTTCTGCAAACATCTGAGGCAAAAAAAAAGGTTACTTAAACTAGAAATGGACCAGGAAAGGAATTTTGAAAGAAGGGGAACCTGAAACCCAAAAGAAAAGCATTTAAATAGTCACTGATATGCAGGGAGCGTATTACTACTATTCAAGTTGTTAGGCTGTGAGCAGATAGTCCAGGTAGGAGATTTAACAATCAAGTTCAAAGAACAAAAAACCCTGGTGTGACTGGAATATGGAGAACAGTAAATTGGAATTAAATTTTAGAAGGAAAGTTCCTTGAAGGCAAGCAGCCTTAATCATTTACATTCCCAGCATCTAGCAGTGTCTGTCATAGAACAAGTACAGAGTTAATGCTTCTTGACTGGCTGATTATCCTCTAAGTCATAGCTATCTGCTGAACAGTAGTGAGTAGAGGAATGGCACCTCAGATCTAGGCATAAGGAAGATGATTTTAGAGGCGTGTTACAGAAAGATGAGAAAAAACAACAGCTAGGAGAGGAGCAATTAAAAAAAAAACTCCTCTCCAACACACTGACAACACCTTAGTTCAGTCCTGTTTCTCCCAGCCAAAACATTGTCGACCTCCTGAAATTTTCCTAGAACACTTTTGTTTTGACTTCTCCTTTACTCCCATCCCCCAGTCTCTTGTGTTATACTCATCTATGAATATGTTGCATTCTCCCTAGCAGAACAGGTTTCCTGAGGGCTGAGGATATAGAATGTTGCATCTTTGCCTCTCCAGCAGCTAGAATCATGCCTTGCATAAAGCAGCTACTTAATAATTTTTTTTGTACAAATATCAAGAATTCAACTTAGAAACCAGGAAATGCCCCTATATTAGATTTGGAACAATTCTCTGCAGGTTAAACTAGATTATCAATTCCATGAAGGTAGGGCTCATTTTCTAATTATTTTGCATTTTACTGTAGTACTTAGAATAATCACTTAATAGATGCTTGCTATCTAACAATTTTTTCCCCCAAGACAGGCTTTGATCTCGGTATGATTCCCAGTCATTTACAACCTACCCAAGTCACTTCTCACATGTAGGAAATTGTGGCTTCCAAACCTTCATTTCCTAAAGAAACCTCTTGCTTTGCCCTACAAGGAACAGGTTCATTGACTAAAAAGTTAGTTTAACAGTTGGCACTGCTTATGAGTTCAGCAAGTCCACATGTGATGATTTTTCTAGAAATTCAGAAAAGTTAAGACCCATACATTTTTAAATAACAAATATGCTTAAGTAAAACATGAAATTCAGGGAAGAGAGTGAAAGTCAATTCTTTAGGCACTTATAACAAACTCTAAAAATAGATAAAAATTCAGTTTTTAAATTTTATTACACGATTGCTTTGCTAGTCTTTCAAAATTTCTTGTTTTCATGCTTAACTCAGAAGATATAAACAAAACACCACAATTGGAGGTTAGAGAAATATAATTTTTATTTATTGACTTTTCAGGACAAAACAATTATGTCTTCTCAGCAGGCCAGGCTATTGCTTTTCACATGAAATAACTTGACTGTTGTGCCGCTATGCAAATTCTCAGAGGGGAGCAGGAGAAAGCACTGCTACTCCTTATTTCATTAAAAATGATAAAACACAGAGATGCTTTCACTGGGGGTCTATTCACTTTTTCCATTAACTGGTTGGTCTATTTTAGATGTCAACTCTTTGAGTCAGATTTGGATAGAGCATAGTTTAAAGAATCTAAATCCTAGATTTAAATACCAAATCCATGATTCGAGAATATAATTACCTCAAAATTGATACTGACTGTACTGAGCCCCCAATCACTATTTCAGGTGTTGGAAGGAAAAGGTTATTCAAATGACCCTGGCTACATGCCAGAAAAGCCCACATTAAATGACTTTCATCTTTCTCATCACCAGCACCTAGCATGCTAGTGCTAGCCTTGTACATAGTAGGCACTTAAATATTTATTGAAGATCACTGAATGAAAGAACAAAGGAATGATAGAATGAAACAGAGGGCCAAACACAACTTTCATTTTCCACTGACAGCTTTCTCCAAAATTTATAAATATGCCTGACACTTAATCAGGTGGTGCTTCATATCCAATGCTGGGACAACGGATAGCAAAATAGAGGTACTATTTTTGATCTGCTTTCATAATCAGTTTTCCCTACAGTGTATAATTCCTGGTCTCCAGAAACTCCTATAGTGAATAGAAATAGAAATGCATATACAAATGGAAATGTATCAACTCTGATTGTTCAGCAGTTGATTATGTAGCTAGTGAATTATGTAGACCCTTTGGTTCACTTTGTTGCATCCTGTCATTTAGACTTGTGTTATGCTTCAAAGTATCAAGAAGGAGGGCTCGGATACACACTTCAGGAAACGTGTTTACAGTGATAATAATAATCACTAATATTAATATAGCACCTATTATATACCAGGCATTGTACTAAGCATTTTTACAAGTACCATCTCATCTGATCCTCATAACAAGCCCTGGGAGGTAGGTGCTATTATTATCTTCATTTTATAGCTGAGGAAACTCAGACAAACAAAGGTTAAGTGACTCACCCAGGGTGACACAGTTAGTAAATGTCTGAGGCTGGGTTTGAACCCAGTTATGACTTCAGGCCCAGCATTCTATGCACAGAGTCACTTAGCTACCTCTATAGCTGCGTAAACTTGATGCACCAAATATGTAAACACTGATAGGATGGGGTAGTGCCTTTTCAGGCAAAATAAATTGCAATAATGTGAAGAAGAGAGTTTATTGATCAATATCAAAGACAATTATGATAGAAATTTAGGGATTAAGATGATTGTATACCTAAGGTGATCCCTGTTATCATGCACATTGACTTATTGGTCCATAGAGGACCATTCAGTGCATAAAGAAATAGAATTTAGCACTAGGAGTCACACTCTTACACTCTTTCAATACTTCAAAAAAATTGTATTTTCATTGCTGTGAGAATATTCTCCACTGAGATACATAATAGAGTCCCTCTTAAACACACTAGAGGTTGCTGCAGCTGTTGTTATAGCTGAAAAATGTATTAGCCTTAAACCAGACTGGTTATGAGTTGATAGACTTAGTGAGGCTGATTTCTAGTTGACAGCTAATCAGTCTGTCACTGCCCCACATTCAAAGCTTGTCCAACTTAATAGGACCTGCCAAAGCTCAGGTTCCACTGATACAGTCTTGAAGACCCTGGAGGAAAGATGAAGAACCTGTTTAGGGAGTTAGTGGACCACAGTCTAGTGTGCCATTAATTCCACTAGATTACATGGCACAAAAAGTCCAAGTGTGTATGTGTATGTGCGTGTACACATGCGCACATCTGCACATATACATATGTGTATCTTTGCACATGCATATGTATGTTTGTGTGTTCATATGTATATATATGGATTCCATATATAATTACATGTGGACACCCTAATAGACATACACATATATAGATATAGAGGTAAGTGACTCTATTTCTGCAAGATCCTATAGTAAACATAATTGTGATCCTCTTACCCTTACATGAGTTTTGCAATGGCCTTTTTAATAAGCTTGGGATATCCCTGGAGAGGGGCTACTATTAGGGAAAAGGGACCTAAAAACATATACTTCGCTTCTATTTCCATGGTCCTTTGAATATTCTGACTTCTATGCTTCCAAAGACCAGAAAATATATAGTAACCTATATATTTTATAAAGAATAGCTAGGGAATTTGTTTTTAATATTCTGGAAAACAGAATGACCCTGTTACATGTTTCTGATACTTTGTAGATATACATGTATTTGAAGCATGATAACAATGGAAAGAACCCAGAACATGGAGTCATAAAGCCCAAGTCCATGGCCTAGTTTTCTGCTACTACTTACTTGTCTGACCCTGGGCAAGCCACCTCAGTTCTCATTCCAGGCTCAGTTCCCCCTCTCATTAAACGAAGTAGTTGGACTAGAGGCATTGTAAGATCCCTTACAATTCTGTGGTTCTCTGAGATATAATTTGTAGATTATCAATTTTAAAAAGATAAGGCCACAAATACTCATAATACAAACCACAGAACAGTTTAAATTTTTTATTTGTTGATTCAGATATTAGATCAGAATTGTGGACTTCTTCAGGGTTAGCACTATCAACAGGAAGAATGAGAGCCCTACAATGAATAAATTCCCTCTAGTTGCTATAACATGTTTATACTAGAAAAATGACTACAAATGAAGACCAAGAAAAACCTTAATGGGAAAGGAGTGTGAAAATCATGGCACAATAACACATTCTGAAAGATACTAGAGAAAGGAGCAGCCAGCCCCAGTCCTTATATGCAGATTGTAGTATAAGGTCTCAGGTTTATTTTTTTCCTTTATCCCTTTACCATCATCATTTGGCACCATCTCCTCCTCTCTCCCTCCTTCACTGCCTTCCTGAGTCATTGTCTAACTCAGAAGCCACCTGGTGCTCTGAATAGTTTACATTATTTACATTATTGGAGGGATGACAGCTCAAAATTATAATTTCACCCATCAGTATAAAGTGCTGTAAGAAAAATCGTAGTTATTTAAGTTTTCTAGTTATTTTATTCCCAGTTAACCAGGAGTTTATTATATAACATAAAACAAATACCAATAATTTTCCAACATTATTTGCCATATAAGAATGCACATATAATAGACGTATGAGTTCAAATACCTTAAAACAGTTTCTTTGATCAGAAAAAAGTACTCAGGATGTCATGGACCATAGTAATACATAGTATTTTGACCAGATGACTTGTGACAGCATTGAGGCTTATGGAAATTTAAAACATTTCCCAAAATAAATTAGAAAATGAGTACTGAAGCTAACTACAGAATAAAATTCCAAAACTATAGGAAGACTAATTTAAACCAGTATTTTCCAACCCTTTTGAGTATTAGGACTTTAAAAAATATACTTCATGAGCTCCTTCATAATAGGACTTGTACTATTATCATCCATTGACTGAAAAACTTCTAAAGGCAAAATGCTACTTTTTATTCAATAACACTTTAAAACAAATTTCTATTTTACTCACCACTACAGCATCTACTTATTTTGAAATCTGTTATTACTTCTGATAGGTTTTTGTTAAGATGGTGTAGGCATATTTGCTCATTTATAGAACTACTGGATTCAAATATATGGATTCAAAGATTCCTTGGTAAAAATTCTTATGTCCCTCACTAATGCACTGCTGATAGAGCTGTGAACTAATCCAAGCATTCTAGAGAATAATTTGAAATTATACCCAAAGGGATAGAAAACTGCTAGTTAAGTACCCTTTGCTCCAGCAATACTAATTCTAGATCTATATCCCAGACATGAAAATAAAAGGCGGGGGTGGAGGGAGGACCTATCTGTACAAAAATACTCATAACAGCTCCTTTTGTTGTGGTGAAGAACTGAAAATCAAAGGGATGCCCATAAATTGGGGAATGAATAAACAAGCTTTGGCATATGATTGTGATGGAATATTATTGTGCTATATACAATGACAAGCAGGATGATTTCAGGAAAAAAACCTGGTAAGACTTACATGAACTGATGCAAAGTGAAGTGAACAAAACCAAGACAACATTGTACACAGTAACAGCAATATTGTACAATGAAGAATTGAGAATGACTTAGCTATTCTCAGCAATACAATAATCCAACACAATCTCGAAGGATCAATGATGAAGCTTGCTATCCACCTCCAGAGAAAGAACTAATATTATTACCCTGAATACAAACAGAAGCTTGCTATGTTTCACTTTTTTTCTTTTAATTTGAGTCTTCATGTACAGAAGCAGAGGGATGACAGCTAAAGAATAGTTAACAGTGTGAGCAAAGGGACAGAATTAACCAAGATCTCTGTGAAACTCTTTAAGAGCTTCCAATTATTGGAAATGCTTCTGCCCAAACTCCTTAAATAAAGTCAGAAGTAGCATTCAGCTAATAGTATGCTTTGTTTGTTTGGGAGTTTAATGGCTCTTCAGTACTTTGTCTTCCTTGGACACATTTAGTTTATGGTGTTGGTATCTCTCTATATTTGGATTCAACAAATGCTGAACTATTCCTTATTCAAGACCATTTCCAATTTAATTGTTGTTCCCCACATCATTAACAATAGCATGAGGTTAAATGAATATTCAGGATTCCAGTCATTTTCATATAAATTCGGTGTCAATGTTCTGACTTGGTTGCTCTTTTGGCTCCCCATTTCCACCAATGAAGAGCTCATTGAATTTCCTCCAGTGCCCTCCTAATTCCCATGCTCACTCATCAAATGTGCCATGGCTTCTGGAACAGACTCAGAACACTCACTTAGCAAGCTGTCTACAAAATTGCTTGCATGACAAAATTCTGTTCCTGCAAGTTAAAACTTTAGCCTTATTAGTAAAAGAGTCTCACTAAGTAGCTGATGAAAAGAACTGAGGAAGAAAAGCATTTCGGTTGTAGTTTCAGTTATACAAGGACTCATCAAGTAGAATGTCAAACTGCAGTGAATTTGAAGAAGAAAAGTTAGGTCTAAAGTATTCCCCCTCCACATTTTAATCATACAACATACCAGTTTCTGTTTAGAGAGCACTCTCAATCATTTCCTTTCAGACTGAGTCCTTTGTGTAGAGAACAAGGGCAAAGTGAACAAAGTAAACAGCTATGCTTTGAGTACTGAATAAGGACAGTTAATAGACAGACATGTCTACTAACTTCTTTCAAGTACTTCTAAGAGGTGGTGGTGGTGGTGGTAATGATAGTGATGATGATGATGATGATGATGATGATGATGATGATGATGATGATGATGATATTTTCCTCAATAATAGCTGGGAGGTCATAAAAATGAGTTCTGGGGGTTGGCCTTTCAGCAAAGAAACTAACATCATTCTTTCCTCACCATTTTTTTTTGAAAAAAGACTTCTAAGAATTTCACCAATAGGCAGCTTGCTTCCATTTCTCAGTAAGTTCAAGGAGGACCAAAGTACTACTCATTTATTTGGGTAGCACTGAAATTATCCTAGAAGCCTTATGATGTTTATTGCATTCAATAGATTGTATCATCCATAAAAATAAAATCAAGATTTTAGAGCTACATATTGTTCAGAGTTGATCAGTCCTCTAAAGATTTTGTATTGTAGATATTAAATAAATTTATTCATATGGTTTTCATAGCAAATCTAACAAAGCTATGCCATATATTTTCATGTAGATTTGCTAAAAAGAAATACACAAAGAAAAAAATTATCCCAGCTAACTAACTCCTAACTGCAAATCTTGATTTTTGCATGTTTTAGGAATATCAATTTAAGAATTGTGTGGAAGAAGGACAGAATGAAGAAAGAAGAGGCTAGAGTTTGTGAAACCAACTAGTAAACTATTTCAGTTGTCAAAGTGGGAGATAAGGGAGGCCTGGATAAGGATGGTAGCTGTGTGAGTGGAGAGAAGGAATGAATAAGAGGGAAAAAATATTGTTGAAGTAGGATTGCTAAGATTTAGCAAATGTTTAGATGAGAGATTGATAGAGAGTAACAAGTCAAGGACATTCAATGACTAAGAAAAATTGTGGTGCCATCGGCAGAAATGGGAAATTCTGGAGGAAGGATGGATTTGGGAGTAAAGGAATAAAGAAGTGCTTGTGTTCCATTTGGGATATGTTGAGCTTCAGATGTGTATAAGACATTCATATGGCAGGCATATGGTGATAGTTAACTGAAGTGCAGGATACAAAGATTCTAAAGTCATCCAAATAGAGATTATTGAACCCATTGGAGGTGCAGATATCACCAAGGGATTACAGGGAGAGAGGAAGAAAAGAAAAGGAAAAAAGAGAGGAGAAAAGAGAGTAAATAAACAAAGAGACAAGAGGAAAAAGAGATGGGAGAGGGGAGGATTCCATAATTGGCTAGTATCAATCAACAATATAATTGATGGATTAAATAAATATGTAGCAGTCATAATTGTCAGCTTTGTGTATGACACAAATGTGGGAGGTATAATATGTTGGATGATATAAACAAGATTCAGCAGACTCTCAATAGACAAAATGAGGACCTCAAATCAAGTGATTTTTAATAGAGGGCAATTAGGTGATAAAATAGATCACTGAACCTCGTGTCAGGAAGAACTGAGTTCAAATCCAGCCTCAGACACTTACTAGCTATGTGATGCTGAGCAAGTCATTTAACCTTTGTTTGCCTTAGTTTCCTCAGCTCTAGAATAGAGATAATCATAGGATCTACCTTGAAGGGTTCTTGTAATAGTCAAATAAGATTATATTTGTAGGGGGGCAGAGTCAAGATGGTAGGGTAGAAGCAGGACCTCCCTGCTGCTCCAGCTTCCACCTTCCCCAATCCATGTAAAATGGGGACTCTAAACAAACTTTGGAGCGACAGAACCCATAAAATGACACAGAGAAACTAACCTCCTGCTGAGGGTAGCCCAGCAGGCTGGCAGGAATTGGCAATCACAGTGCTCTGGGAGCTGAGCCCAGCCCCACACCAAGTCTTTAGCTCCAGGGCGGGCCTGACAAGCCACAACTGGCAGAGGGACTCCAGATCAGCAGCAGCTGTGGCCGTTTCCAGATTTATGAACACATAGATGCAAAGGAAAAAGTGAGAGGTCAGTGCAGTCTGGACTTTGGGACCCAGTAAGTGGGAGTGCATGGCTTTTGCCCCTGGGGCGAGAAACCCCTGAGACACCAGGCACAGCCAGCCAGCGCCATGTGGCAGCTTCAGCTCCTGGCCTGCAGAGTGCAGGGAGACCAAGCTCCAGTCTGAGGGGTAATCGCTTTTGCTTTAACCTTCTTGTATCTGGATTGAAGTCTGGGGTGGAGGTCCTGGGGTGGGTATCCAGCTTGCCAGAGCATGTGGAGACCTCAGAGAGGGCACCCATCTAATACCTCCGGCAGCTGAGAAAACGACAGCATTTCGGACGAAAGCTCCCCTGTCTGGTAGCAGAGTACTACTGTGGCAAAAAGCCCAGGAGTCAAATGACTGAGGGGCAATATGACCAGGCAAAGGAAACAAAGCAGAAGATTCCAACATTAGACTCCTATTTTTGGGACAAAAAGGAGGAAAGCATGGAACAGGAGGAAGACAGTGTAAGGGTTATGGGATTTAAAGATCTCCCATGCCCCATGGACGTGCTGACATAGCAGAGCAAGAGAAAGTGAAAAGCCGAGCTAACGGTCCTGCGGTTAGCAGTTGGTGGCGGTTGCCTTTTTTTTTTTTTGAGTTAGGACTCCTGCTGAGGACTGCCAGGGGCCGGAGCTGCTGGGAGCGCTCTTCCAGGATGCTGGGTGGTTGCTGTGAGTGGGGAGAGGAGGACCTTTGCCTGAGGTAGCCTGTTCTGTTTTAAAGGCTTGAGAATGTGGGTGCTTTCTACTTTATCTACCTGTGCCAATGTCATAACTACTCTGATGGCTTTCACTTTCTGGTTTTGGGACTCAGTCTTTTGGTATCTTAATAAATTTTCTAGTTTATTTCCCCAAATGGCAAACCTGACGTATTTTGTGATGGGTAATTATATCAGCATATTTGTAATCTCTATAGGCATTGTGAATATGGCATTGCTGATACATTTGGCGACCAGGATGGGATCACAAAATGTCAGGCCTCTATTTGGAAGCAGTGGGGCTTTAGAGGGAGAAATGTCTATTCCAGGTTGGGAGGATTTGCCTTATTCCTCTCTAGCCAGAGAATGGGCTAAAAGCACAGGGCCCTGTGAAAACTGGGAACCAAGGCTAAAAGAGGGAGAACCTGGAGATTTGGAAAGATGTTTGAAAGCAATACCCATAGAACCAGGCAAAGAACTGGCAGGAGTGTGCAGGAGAGGCTGGGTGCTGCTAACAAGTTATCGCCTTATGTGTAAAAGTAGGGATAAGCTGCTGAAGGAAAGAGCTAGGATGGCTAGGGATTCAGCTGGTTTGCCTGAGGATTCTTCTGTGTCACAGCACTCAGAAGAGCAAACTGGAGGGACTCATGTGGTCCAGGAGCAAGCTACTGTTCATGTAGCTAAAAGGAAGCAAAAAACTAGCAGAAGGAATGTGCATGCAGCTTTTGTACAGGCTTGGCAGAGTTGCCCTGACAGCTTCCAGGAGAATGTGTGTGAGGAGAATGGAACAAGGTTAGATGAGGAGTTTCCTAATGTAGAAGCTCTCCCCATACAAAGAAGAAGGCAGGAGAACCACCGAGGCAAAACAGAGTCCAGGGAGATAATTGAGGATTTCACTCAAAAGGAGATCACTGATATATTGAGTATATATATATATATATATATATATATATATATATA
>NW_027187332.1:9242219-9327759 GCF_028583685.1 Petaurus breviceps papuanus | reverse complement strand
ATATATTGAGTAGATTTACCCAAAGAATGGGGGAGTCTTTAGTGTCTTGGATAGTAAGAATCACTGATGAAGGCACCGGAGGAATAACACTGGACAATGAGGACTGTTTAAAATTCATAAGTATCAGTCAGAATCCTTTTGTACACCAGGCTTTTAGGGATCACCATATGCAAGGAGGAAATAACAAAACGAATCTTCTAGCTTTAGCTGCAGAAGGTTGCAAAAAGCAATATCCAACTGAATCTATGTGGCCTAGGGGAGACAGACCCTGGTACTCACTTAGAGACTGTATGAGAAAGTTAAAGGAGGAGGTAATGAAAACTGCTATCCTGATTGGAGATGCAAATGCATATTATGATACCCCCCTAGGAGTTCCTCATAGAAATATCATAGTGAAGACGGCTCCTCCTGCATATAAGCACCTAATTCTGACTCTTTTAATTGGAGAAATAGGGCACCCTCTTTCAGAGGTGCTGGATAAGATTTCATAATTAAGCGATTTAGGGGAATGGGAAAAAGACAAATTGCCTTGAGAGAGAAGAGTAAACAGCCAGAGGATTCAGAGACAAAATAGACCCACAAGAACGGAACTGTTTACTGCTCTATTAAGAGCTGGGGTGGACTTCAGAAGAATAGATGGTATTCCAACTGAAGAGCTGCATAAGCTGTACCAAGAAAAGGTACTTAGCATTAGAATGAACAGGGAAGCAGGAACCACCCCCGCAGGTATTTCTGAATCTGAATCTTTGTATCCAAGTTTGCCCCACCTTCAGGGGGAATAGGAGATAGGCCAAGCCCCAGCCCAGATAAAAGAAATATGCAGAAGAGATTGCAGACCCCATATTGGTTTAACAATATATTGGAAGAATGGATCAACTACTGTGACTAGGGCACTGATTGATACTGGGGCTGAGGCCACACTTATCTATGGAAACCCTGATAAGTTTAAACATGGAACTCCTATTACCATCACAGGTCTAGGAGACGCTGAAATATCAGCCAGACAGGTTAAAATAACAATGAAAATTGGGCAGTTACCTAAGAAGGAATATACTGTGGTTGTTGTACCCATTCCTGAATACATCATTGGAATAGATGTATTGAGAGGCATGACTCTGAATTTACCTGAAGGAAGATACCAATTTGCTGTGAGGAAGATAGGAATTAATACAGTTTTAGTAGGAAAACTAAAAATGGACCCAATCACTTTACCTGAACCTTCTGAAGTAATTACTTTAAAACAGTATCGTGTGCCAGGTGGGCAAGATGAAATTGCCACTACTATAAAGGAATATGTTGAAGCAGGAGTGTTAGTCCCTACAACCACAAGATGGAATAATCCTGTCTGGCCAGTAAGAAAATCAGATGGGACGTGGAGAATGACTGTGGATTATAGACAGTTGAATAAGGTGACTCCTTCTTTGTATGCTGCTGTTCCAGATACCATCACCTTAATAGAAAGGATCCAGAAATATGACGGGACTTGGTATGCAGTTATTGACTTGGCAAATGCCTTCTTCACCATCCCAATAGACTCTAAACAATGGGACCACTTCGCTTTCACTTGGCAGGGTAGACAATATACTTTTACTCGCTTGCCACAAGGGTACATACATAGCCCCACTATTTGTCACAGGATTGTGGCTGAAAAGTTGGATGAATTAAAGCTACCTGGTGTACAGCTTACCCACTACATTGATGATATCATGATACAGGGAAAAGATGCGAAAGTAGTGGAAAGGAGTTTGACCCTTTTAATTGAGCATATGAAAAGTAAAGGGTGGGAAATTAACCCTGCAAAGGTTCAAGGACCAGCTCAGAATGTGAAGTTTTTGGGTATACAATGGAACAAGGGGCTAAGGGAGATTCTTCCTCAAGCCCGACAAAAGATTCAGGATTTTCCTACCCCTAACAATAAGAAGGAGGCCCAAAAGTTCATAGGATTGTTTGGATACTGGAGGCACCACATTCCACATTTGGGACAGATTTTAAAACCTTTATATAGAGTCACACGGAAGAAATATGAATTCGATTGGGGACTTGAGCAGAGTAAAGCTTTTGAAGAAGCCAAGGCTGCCATACAATTGGCCCTAGATTTGTGGCCCATGCAAAATGGTCCAGTGGAATTGCAAGTGACTGTACAAGATGATTATGCAAACTGGAGCTTATGGCAAAAACAACAAAGCCGAAATGTACCTTTGGGATTTTGGTGTAGGAAACTCCCTTCATCTGGAGTCCAGTACACACCTTTTGAAAAGCAGTTGTTAGCTGCATATTGGGCTTTGGTGGAGACTGAACAACTGACTGTGGCCATGAAGTGATATTAAGACCTGGAATCCCAATTATGACCTGGGTAATGAGTACCCCAGCTTCTCACAGAATTGGACATGCCCAAGAGGCTAGTATAATCAAATGGAAGTGGTATATTCAAAATAGAGCGAAAACAGGCAAAAGCGGAGTCTCTGCTCTGCATGAATCTATAGCAAACATAGAAATTGAGAGGAGTGACACACCCCCTGAGCCAAAGCAACAGTTGGTACAGTCCACTGTAAAATGGAATGAGGGATATGATGTATTAACTGAGGAACAAAAGAGACATGCATGGTTTACTGATGGGACAGCAAAATATTTGGGGCAAAAAAGACATTGGAAAGCAGTGGCCTATAACCCATGTACTAGAAGGACTTTGGAAAGTACTGGGATAGGTGCAAGTAGCCAATATGCTGAACTTATGGCAGTATATCAAGCCATCAAAATAGAACAAGGAGGACAGTGTCATATATTCACTGATTCATGGGCGGTAGCTAATGTGTTAGCTACATGGATGCCCATGTGGAAAAATGAAAATTGGGAAATTCATGGGAAACAAGTCTGGGGCAAAGAATTATGGGAAGATATCTGGAACATGTCTTTGGTCACTGACTTGTCAGTTTTTCATGTAGATGCTCACGTGGCCCCCACCACACCAGAACGTGAGTACAATGCTCATGCTGATCGACTGGCAAAGATTGCTACTGAACATATTGTCCCTACTTTGACAACAACTGATGATCCGATATTAGCAAAATGGGTCCACCAAACGGCAGGCCATTTGGGGGTCCAGGCCACACACCAGTGGGCACAAGATCGAGGTATTAGTATCTCTCATTCACTGTTAAAACAGATAGCAGAAGAATGTCATATATGTCAATTGGAAAAGGAGCGAACTGTTCCTCGGGTAGTAACTGGAGAGATAGCAAGAGGAAAAGTCCCAGCCCAAATCTGGCAAATAGATTATATTGGTCCACTACCACTGGATAAAGGATGCAGATTTATATGTACTTGTGTTGATACCTATTCAGGTGTACTAGTAGCTTGTCCTTATAAGAATGAAATCCAGAAAAACACTTGTAAAACCCTAGATCTCATAAGTCTATATTATGGAACCCCAATGCAGATTCAAAGTGACAATGGGTCACATTTCAAAGGCAATGAAATGAAGAAGTATTGTATACTAAACAATATAGAATGGATATATCATATTCCATATTATCCAGAAGCATCTGGGTTGATTGAAAGAATGAATGGATTACTGAAAGAACAGTTGAGGAAGTTAAGTTCCAATAATTCATATCAACATTGGAAGGATAATTTGTTCATGGCTTTGCGTAATTTGAATAATAGACAATTGGGAGGAAGTACACCTCTAGCCAGAATGATGACCCCCAATCTGCAAATTAGAAAACAACAAACACACAAGATCCCAAATATTGAGTATTGGACCTTGAGGCCAGATGTCCCAGCACCGTACCCAGGACCACCTGGTTCGGTGGGGTATGATTTACATTGTTTAGAGGACTTTTGGTTGGACAGGAAAGAAGTAAGAAAAATTTCCACTGGGATATGCATAAGAATCCCTAAAAATCACTTTGGACAGATTTTACCCAAATCAGGATTAGCAGCTCAAGGAATACATGTATTGGCTGGAGTAATAGATTCTAATTATCAAGGAGAAATTGTTGTAACATTCCAGAATTTAGGTGAAGGGCCCATACAGATTCACAAGAATGATAGGATAGTTCAAGTGATTATCATTCCTTGTAAAACAATGCCACTTGTAAAAACTGACCCTCCTTCCAAAATAACTGTCACAGGAACTGAAGGATTTGGTTCTACTGATAGAATAAAATCAGGAGCTAAAGTATGGGTAAAACAGAAGGCAGATGATGTTCCAAAGGCTGCAGAGATTATAGCATATGGGAAGGATAACACTGTAACTATTGTTTATTCTGGAGAAGATGATTACAAAATTGTACCCTTAAATCATTTATTCTACCGTGAGTGAGGCTACAATAGTCTGGTTATTGTCTCTTTGCTTCTTCTTGATTTTTTGTTTGTTCACCTTGTTTGTTAGATTTGTTTCCACAGGCTTGGTACCCTCCATCTGTAGATGCCTGATAGCTTAAGCTGGATGTCACCCCCTGTCTGCAACTGTGATGTGTCACCCTTGGACCTGGCATCAAGCATATTAAGAACTTACCTCTCAAATGGGACCCCTTAGGACAGGGACAGCTCTACATCCGATTTCAGCAGCAAGCAGCCATAGAAGAAGAGATCTTCACCCCTTACCACAAGATTTTGGGGCCCCATTTGTTCGGGGTGGGGGAATGATGGGGAGCTTGTGCTCAAGCCCCACCCTAAAATATGGTTTTTTGTGTTTATTGTGTGCTATTCTTGTTATATTGTTGTGAAATTTTGTTGACACCAGTTATTCCTACTGTATTTTTGCCAAGTAAGGGACATGAAAGATCTTGGGGCCGAATGTAAGGGTTATGGGATTTAAAGATCTCCCATGCCCCATGGACGTGCTGACATAGCAGAGCAAGAGAAAGTGAAAAGCCGAGCTAATGGTCCTGTGGTTGGCAGTTGGTGGCGGTTGCTTTTTTTTTTTTTTTGAGTTAGGACTCCTGCTGAGGACTGCCAGGGGCCGGAGCTGCTGGGAGCGCTCTTCCAGGACGCTGGGTGGTTGCTGTGAGTGGGGAGAGGAGGACCTTTGCCTGAGGTAGCCTGTTCTGTTTTAAAGGCTTGAGAATGTGGGTGCTTTCTACTTTATCTACCTGTGTCAATGTCATAACTACTCTGATGGCTTTCACTTTCTGGTTTTGGGACTCAGTCTTTTGGTATCTTAATAAATTTTCTAGTTTATTTCCCCAAATGGCAAACCTGACGTATTTTGTGATGGATAATTATATCAGCATATTTGTAATCTCTATAGGCATTGTAAATATGGCATTGCTGATACAGACAGTGAAGTCAGAACTCCTGCACCAAAAGCTTCAAAGGAAAATACAAGCTGGTTACAGGCCATAGAGGACCTTAAAAAGCAGATAAGAAAAGTGGAAGAAAAATTGGCAAGAGAAATGAGAAAAATGCAAGAAAATTACAAAATGAGAGTCAACAGCCTGACTGATGAAAATCATACCTTAAAAAATAGACAAACTCAAATTGCAAAAGAGGCTCAAAAAGGCAATGAGGAGAAGAATGCCTTAAAAAGCCAAATTTGCCAGATGGAAAAAGAATCTCAAAAGCTCAATGAGGAAAATCATTGCTTTATAATTAGATTGTAGCAAATGGAAGCTAATGACTTTATGAGAAATCAAGATGCTGTTAAACAGATCCAAACAAATGAAAGAATAAAAGGCAATGTGAAATATTTCATGGGAAAAACCACTGACCTGGAAAATAGATCCAAGAGAGATAATTTTAAAATTACTGGACTGCCTGAAAGCCATGACCAAAGTAAGAACCTAGAAATCATCCTCCAGGAAGTTCTCAAAGAAAACTGCCCTGATGTTTTAGAACCAGAGGGCAAAACAGAGGTTGAAAGAATCCACTGATCACCTCCTGAAAAAGATACCAAAAAGAAAACTCCTAGGAATATTATAGACAGGTTCCGGAATTTCCAGATCAAGGAGAGAATATTACAAGCAGCCAGGAAGAAACAATTTGAATATTGTGGAAACAAAATCCGGATAACTCAGGATCTGGAAGCTTCTACACTGAAGGATCGAAGGGCTTGGAATATGATATTCCAGAGGTCAGAAGAGCTGGGATTAAAACCAAGAGTCACCTATCCAGCAAAACTGAGTATCATGTTTCAGGGGAAAATATGGTCAGTTAGTGGAATAGAGGACTTTCAAGCATTCTTGCTAAAAAAAACCAGAGTTGAATAGAAAATTTGACATTCAGATACGAGAAGCATGAGAAGGTAAACAGGGAAAAGAAATCATAAGGAATTTATCAAAGTTGAACGATTAACATTCGTACATGGAAAAACAATAATTGTAACTTATGAAACTTTTCTCAGTAGTTGAAGGGAATAGAAATATATGTCTATATATGAGGGTATAGGGGCATATGAATACATATGTGAATGTGGGTATATATGTTTACAGGTATACATAGACAGAGGGCACAGGACCAATTTAACAGGAAGGGATGATACTTAAAAGGTGAAATTAAGAGGTGAGAGAGGAATATAATGAGAGGAGATAGGGAGAGAGAGAATGGGGTAAACTATCTCATATAGAAGAGGCAAGGGAAAATGGTTACAATGGAGGGGAAGAATAGGAAAGCAAAAGGGAATGGGTCAACCTTATTCCCATTGAATTTGGCTTGAGGAGGGAATGAAATACACACTAAATAGGGTATCTCACCCTCCAGGAGAGTAGGGGGGAAGGGGATGAGAGGAGGGATGATGGAAGGGAGGGCAGGCTGGGGCGGAGGGAAGTTGGAAGCACCCACTTTTGAAAAGGGACAGGATCAAAGTAGAGAATAGAGCAAGTGGGAGGTGGGATAGGATGGAGGGAAATATAGTCAGTCTTTTACAATATATCTACTATGTTAATGTTTTGCATTAGCCACACATGTACAACCTATACTGAACTGCTTATCTTCCCAGTAAGGGTGGGTGACAAGGGAGGAAGGGAATGAATCCGGAATTTAAAGTTTTAAAATCAAATATTCAATTGATATATATATATATACACACTATTATTAATACTATTTTACATGTAATTGGGAAATAAGATATACAGGCACTGGGCACAGAGATCCACTGGAAAAGTCGAAAGGGGTATGGGAGAAGATATGGGAGAGAGCAGATTGGAGGAGGGGATATCCTGTGGGACTGCTATTTTGAGGGAGTTGGTAGGAGAAAAATGGAGAGAAAATTTGGAACTCAAAATCTGGTGGAAATGAATGATGTAAATCAGAAGTTAATAAAGCATTTGAAAAAATTTTTTAAATGTAAAAAATATAATATTTGTAAAGTGTTTGGTATAGTATCTGAAATATAATAAGTTTCTATAAATTGTATCTATTTTATTACTACTCTTAATTATAATAATAACAAGGATAAAATATAAATGTTCTACATTTAGTTACAAAAATTTCAATGCAGAAGTACAGAATAGAGAAGAAATATTCTTGCATGTGAAAAAGACTAGGATTTTTTAAAATTCAACTATAAGAACAATATGAACTAACACATGATTTAGCCACTCCAAAAGCTAATGCAATGTTGGGTTGCACTAATCAAAATGTAGCATCCAGCATTAGACAAACTGTAGGCCATTATATCTTGCACTTACTTGGTCTTGGCACCAGTTTGGGGAGTCACATTTCAAAAGGGCCTGGACCTCATAGGGTAGAGTCCAGAAGGGCAGAACAAGAATGAGTTTTCTCCAACAATATATCTCAAGGATCATGGCCCATGAAAAACAATTGAACTAACATTCAGCCTAGAGAGGAAATGACACAATAACTTCAGAGAGCTAGAGGAGAGTTATCTGGAAAGAGTAAGTTTATTCTGTGTAACCCTAGAGGACAGGTTAAGGACCAACTGATAGAGGTTATTATGGATGAACATTATAACAACTAGAGGACCCCAAAGTAAAACAGTCTGTCTTGTGATATAGTGACTTTCCAATGACAGAATAAAGTGTTCAAGCAGAGAATGGATAGTCATCTGTCAAGAATATTGCAGAAGGGATTTCCACATGGGGTGAGACAATGAGCTATGTCATGTCTAAGTTCCTATCCAAGTATGACTCCATAAATCCATGATAAAAATCAAATAAAGTGAAACATTTAGTAAAAAAAATATATGAATTGCATTTAAAGCCATAATTCAGTATATTCATTCACTGAAATTTTTAAGTGCTTTTTTGACCAGGCCAATGTTCAAGGTCCACTCTTCTTAGGAGGAAAGGTCAACAAAGTTACAGAGCCAAAAGCCAGGTTGCCCAGGAATGACAGCTAAAAACAGGAAAAATTCTGGTAAAGATTATTGCCAGGAAATGCAGACTCAAAGCATAACATGCAGGAAAATACAATATCATTTTCTCCACTTTAGACAAAATACCTAACAAAGATCCATTTGGGGGTTAGATGATGCAGTCTTTGGTCATGGCAACACAAACCAAACCTGGACCACTGTGAACTATTTTCAAAATATGATTTGCTAGATGAAAATCCTAGGTTTGTGTCCATGAAGGCTTATGTCAAAAAATGTGTTATACATTAAGGATATATCTAACATTAATTTAATCAAGGTCTACATTGTCACATAGGGCTTACTGCTGCATTAAACCTATCAAATGCTTAAGCTGCACTTTTTTACCTCAAGGTCTGAATACTTGGCCACTGTGTTTACCTGATATCATTGCAACTAATTCTTCTCTGCCCAGATCCCCTACAGAAAAGGAGGCAGGTTTCTAAAATCTCCTCTGGCCTGTTATCTCTGTTACATACAAAATGCCTTTAGGATAAAGGACCACTTAAATTAAAACTCTTTTTAATCTAGAGTGCTTTGTACAGCTACCATTTAATCAACATTTGCTAAAATGATTTCAATAAATCTGTTTAAAATAATCTACAAAAGGAAAAGTCACAAAGTTACATGATATTTTAAAAGTATATAGTAATAGACCAACTTTGATACTCAAGGAAATGTAAAATGCAACTAAACCCAATCTTTTATGGCACATATCTTAAACTTCATTGACTTATTCTTTTTTACCCTAATCTCTGGGTATAATAACCTCACTACAGTCCTTTTTGGGTAGAATTAGGCTCTTAAGGTAGATTTGAGTTGGTATTGTTAAGTCTAATGAAGTTCTGATCCTTTTTTCACTCTACCTCTAAGACCCGTTATTAAGGACAAAACTTGCCTCAATCACTTCCAGATTCCCACCATGGGCATCATGCCATTTAGCACTTACTGAACTTGCTTTCATCTGTCTTGCTCTTCCAGAAGGTCATGGTAGCTCCCAACTCTGGTAGTCTTCAAACTCTGAAGACCAGTCTTCATCTGGTCCATTTTAAAATCCCACCTCAGATCATGTCTAACTGTGTGTCCCTAGAAAAGACACTTTTTCTCTCTCATCCTTAGGTTCCTTGTCTGTAAAATGGGAATAATGATAGCACTTACCTCAAAGCACTCCTGTGAGAACCATAAAATAACATATGTACAGCATTTTTAAAACCTTAAAACACTACTGAAATCCTAGCTATTATCATTCATAAGAATAACAACAATGATCCCAATTAGCTTATCTGAAGCATATTCACTTTCAAATAAATATCAGTGACCATTCTACATGAAAACTCATTAAAACAACTAGAAAAAGAATAATCTGGAAAGGATAAAACCTGAGTAGGGGGAATGTCAATTATGTTCAAGTATTACAAAGGCTATCTTATAATAGAGAGACTAAGACCATAGGGAAGAACTAGAAGCAATGGGTAGAAGTAGGAAAGGGAAAGAGCTATATTCGATAGAAAAAAAATCATCCTAAAATTAAAGATATCCAAAAGTAAATGAGCTGCCTCAGAGGGTGAGCATTGGAGATGTTCAAGTGGAGACTGGATCATAACTTGTCAAGAATACCATAGAGAAAATTCTTTTTTTCTTATTAATTTGTTTGTTTCCTTTTAGTTTACAAGATTCAATTCCACAATTCCTTGAGTTTTAAATTCTGTCCTCCTCCCTCCCCTCCCCCGCCCATGGTGGCATACAATCAAGTATAGGATCTGCAAATTTTTTCACATTAGACATTAGTCAGGTTATAAAGACAGGTTGTATCAGATGGAATGAAAAATGGTAAAGCGGAAATAAAACCAAACAAGAAAAAGATCAGGTAGTTTGCTTGAATCTGTATTCAAACTCAGTGCTTTCTAGTTCTTTCTCTGAATGTAGATATCTCTCTCCATCATGAGTCTTTTGGGATTGACTTATATCACTGCATTGCTGAGAAGAGTCCAGTCTATCAATGTTGGTCATCACACATACGTTGTGTCTGTAATTGTGTACAAATGTCTCCTGGTTCTACTCTTCTTACTCAGCATCAGTTCATATAAGCCTGTAGAGAGAATTCTTATTCAGGTATAAGTTCGAATAGATGAACTCTTCATAAAAATGCAATGAGAATTTTTCAGGCAAATAAATTGATGTCTCTTAAAGGTCAATGGGGTGAGAGAATGAAGACAGTTAAGTGGTACAGTGGATAGAGTTCTGGATCTGGAGTCAGGAAGTCTCATCTTCCCAAGTTCAAATCTGGCCTCAGACACTTACTGGCTGTGTCATCCCAGGAAAGTCATCTAACTCTTTGTTTCACTTTCCTCATTTGTAAATTGAGTTGGAGAAGGAAGCAGCAAACCACTTTAGTATCTTTGCCAAGAGAACTCCAAATGGGGTCACAAAGAGTTGGAAATTACTGAAAGGACCGAATAACAACAAAGGTTAATGGAGAATAAATCAAATACAGCTTCTGAATTCTGAATTCCTTTCTGCATGTATAAATCTGTGTATGTGTGCATGTTGTATATATATTTCATATAAACATACATATGTCTGTATGCATACACATATCTCAGACATAAAATTTAATTATGGATACAACTTCTATCTATAGTCCTCAAATAATCACTATTAAGTAATGTAACTTATCTGAAAATGATATGTGGTATTATGACAAGATTATAGGAAGCAGGGATTCTCTGTAAATGGACTGATTTTGTTAATGCTCCTAAATAGGAATGACTTTGTGCTGATGGGACAAAGCCCTAGAAAACTACAGAGCCTCTTAGAAAATATGCATAACCACTCCATAGAGATTGGTCTGATCATTCATAAAGAAAAGACCAGAAAATCAAGATTGTCTGTTGCCCAAATTATGACTTGCCCTTTATATATTTGGACTTTTAGGGCTTATCCATTAATATGTATATATACAGATAGACAAAATAAATGGAAGAGAAATTGGGCTTAGAATTCAATAAATAGGAGAAAACAGGCTGAATTGTCTTTAGGAAACTGTAAAGTCCCTTTAATATTCTCAACCTTTTTCCAGAAACAAAAGTGCTTCCATATTTTACTGGTATTACTATATGACTACAAGATATGGAACAGTAAAGAGTCATCAAAAATTTTAAAATGAATAGAAGACTCAAAGGAATCAAGAGACTCATGGTGGGTACAAGCAGAATCCAACATATAACCAATGAGGAATATGAATAAGAGGTATCATCAGGGAAATGTTATTATAGGAATAAGAGGTGGGCTGGTAACATGGTGAGGGTAAGGGGTGACAGAACCTAAATGTACCACTGGAATTCTCATGATGGCAGCAGAAACCAAAAAAGACATTTATAATATTGTGTAGACCCCCTGTAGTAAAATTATAGGCGGACATGAGTTAGAGTCATCTAGGTATGAATGGATTGTGATTTGTATCACAGGAGGTAGCAACCAGATGAATAAGATCATAAATCCACCATTAGTTTTTTTTTTTTTTTTAGTATTATATTCTCATACTCTTGTACCTCAAGGACCATTAGCATGACATTTTCTAACAACTACAAGCCCACTGGCTTTGGAAACTAGATTAGTTCTCCCTGTAGCTGCTGGTGCATTTGTATAAGTAGTATTTGGTACAGAACTAAATAGTATAAGCTGATTCATTGTAATTATAATCCCTTGCAATTGTACTTTACAATACGTTCAGATAGGTGAAAGAGTTTGTCAACCATGTAAGTAAGTTAATCAATCAAATAGCATTTCTTAAGTATTTACTATGTGCCAGGCACTATGTCCCAGAGATATAAAAAAAGATTAAAAATAGAACCTGCTCTCATTAAGCTTACATTGTAATTGCGGGATGGGGGAATGACGTGCAAACAATACGCAAGCTATGCATCGAGTAAATGAAGAGTATTTATTGGAAAACACTAACAGAGTAGAGGGTAGAGTGGCATCCAAAAAGTCCTTGTTCAGAAGGTGGGATTTGAACCAAGATTCAAAGGAAGCCAGAAAAACTAAAAAGTGAAGGCAAGAGAGAGTATTTCAGACTTAGGGGACACCATGCAAAGGCACAGATTCTTGAAGAAGCATGAGGATTTTAAGAATCCATCAATAATCATATGAAAAGTTGCTGCCAATCTCTGATAAGAGAGAAATACAAAGAAAAACAACTCGGAGGTTTTATTTCACATCCATCAAATTAGCAAATGGAATAAAAAATGGAAACAGTCAATGATGTAGGACCTGCAGGAAAACAGGCACACTAATACAATGTTAGTAGAGTTATAAATTGGTCTAACCATTCTGAAAATCAATTTGAAATTATGTGGACAAAATTCATTAAACTCTCATTCCCTTTAACTCAATCATTCCACTACTGCACATATACCCCCAGGAAGACAGACCAATGACAAAAGGCCAGATTCTAAGATAAGAAAATATTTACATTAGTACTTTGTGGTTACCAGTCAGTTGAAAATGGCTAAACAAAATGTGGTCCCTTAACGAAATGGCATGTTACTGCTCTAAGAAACAGCAAATTGAAGGAATTCAGAAATATAAGGGAAAAGTTGTATGAAGTTGCACAGATAAAAAAGTGGAACAATGAATGGGACAGTATATCCAATCAAAATTATATAAATAATAAAGTCACTGAAAACTTTTGAAATATGATTAACTATAATGAGCAATCTCAGTCCAAGGAGCTAATAAGCAAACCTGTTTTTCTCTCCTTAGGAGAAAGGCAAGAAAGACTACAGAGCTGGGATGTGTAATGCACTATCAATTTAGGTAGTTACATCAATTAAATTTCAATCAACTTCTTAAATGTTCTTCTTTGTTCCAAGGTAATATTCCTAGGGGAATAGATAGAGAATTTTTCCCAGGCAACTGCTGTGGATTCCTAGGTAGTCTTGAGGTGGTTTTGTTTTTGTTTAATTGTTTTTTAGTCATATCTAGCTCTTCATGACCACATTTGGGTTTTTTTTTTTGGCAAAAATACTGGCATGATTTGCCATTTCCTTCTCAAACTCACCTTACAGATGAGGAAATCAAGGCAAACAGGGTTAAGTGACTTGTCCAGGGCCACACAGCTCCTATCCAAGGTTGGATTTGAACTTAGAAAGATGAGCTGCCCCACTTTGAGATGGTAACAATCTGCACAGAACCAATTCCTGGTGCAGTCAAGGGAGGTCAGCAGTGGAAAGGGGCAGATGAGTAGACTGACTGAGTCATAATCAGTCAAGAGTAAAGTGCAATTGCATTGAAGACAAGCCCACAACTTGCTCTCTCTCTGGGAGAGTATGATTTTAACCATCTTCCCATCATCAGATTACTCTTCAGTCAACCCTTAGGACATATGCCACAGCCCACAAGACTACATAACTCCACTCATTGGAGACCACTGATCTATAATTTCACTGAACGAGAAAAAGAAGAAATCTTTTTCTACTCTGCACAATAAATCTCCTTTCCTTTCTGTGACAAAAGTCTCCTTTATCCTAGCCTCTTAGATTCTTTTCATATACTAGTTATGTATTTTTTTCCTTTTCCCTTAACTAAATACATGATTAAGTTCACTTCTAGCTGAAGTTTTACTTTTGGGTCAGCTCTAATGGTTCTGAAAACAAATAAGAAGTAGACCCAGAAGTACATCAGCAATGAGCAATTGGAAGTACCAGGAGACACATTTGCAAGAACTAAGGAAAGCAGAAATCAAAGGCTAACCCTAAAGCATGAGACAGACTCTTGCCAAAGCAAGTTTGTCACATTTCTCTAATGTCTCAAAGAGTCAATGAGCAAAGAAACAAAGTTCAGGGAGAATATTATTCTTATGATGTTATGTCCTCCAAGATGAACACACAGGAAAAGAATTTTAAATTGGAATTGTAATAATAATCAATATTACTATTTGTCACTTAATAAGGTTATTATCCAAAAGCATACTCTTAAATTGTGGTGTCATATTCAAATTCATTTTGGGTACTATTGAGGCAACTGGGTGACACAGAGTGCTGGACTTGGATCCAAGAAGAGCTGAGTTTGAATTCTGCATAAATTATCTATGCAGTCCTGGGCAAGTCACTTAGCCTCTCTTAGCCTCAGTTTCCTTATCTATAAAACAACAATAATAATAATAACACCTACTATACAGTGTTATAATAAGGTTCAACTGGGATGGACATAGGCATAGTGTTTTGCAGACCTTAAAGTGCTATATTGATGTTAGCTATCATTATTATTGATTTGCTCTAGGAACAGCAAGTATTATTATTCTAATCAGATGACTTAAAAATCAGAATTTATTAAAGTATGAAAAGGAAAAAAGCAGTGTGGCACAACAGAGAGATAGAAAGCTAGCCTTGGAGTTAGGAAGCCATGAGTTCAAGTCTCTTCTCAAAAACAATGGCACCTGAGCTGAGTCTTGAAGGAAGGGAAGGATTCAGAGAAAGGTATACAGTATAGGCACAGGAATCTTGTTTTCTCCCAAGAAAAAATATAAAGCAAACTCTCTAGATGCTTATGCAGACTGTGTATCTGCAAAGAGAAAAAAAGTGAAGTTCTAAGTAAATGTTACTTGAAACTTATATCTGAATATTACTAGAATTAAGAAAATGTTTCTGATGCCTAATGTACTATCCTCTTACAACTTCAGTGATTAACTCAGAATACACAACTTTAATAAGTCAGCAACATTAAGATTTCGGTTTCACTCAAGGGTGAATACTTCCTAAGAATTTTAACTGATATATGTTTTGGGAGATATTAATACATTTTAAATGTTATGAAACCAGGTGTAACTCTTCATGTGTTCCCAATTATTCTTCCTTTGAATGACGTTAGCTATTGAGCCAAAGTCATGAAAATTATGCTTTCCTCCTCCATACATACCATTGGCAGTACAAAGTAATACTTGCATAGTGCCAAGTCCATAGTATGTGCTTAATAAATGTTTCATAAGTCATTCATTCCTTCATTCTATTCAGAATGCCCATTGGAAATAGTAAAGACATCACCTGCAATAGCATGACCAACCTTTTGTCAACTAGAATTTGATTTTGGGGGGATAGGGTGCTTAGCTACATTCTAATGTGTTACAAGAATATTAGGGATTAAGAAGCAGCAACAGCCTCTTTCCCATCTAAGTATGGAGTCACTGACAATTACCTCATTATTACCTTGAATAATAAGAGGAGGTCCAGAGAGAACAAGGATGGTTCTCCACATAGACACACAAAGAGCTCAATCCTGGATATTTCGGGCTTACAACATGGCCAAAACAACTAGATATCCACAGGTAAAAATCTGCTGGTCCCAAGAGAAGAAGTCTGCCATTCTGGATACAACAGAGAAAATTTTCTGAAGATTTATCACTGGCTCAGTAAGAAAATTGAATAACTATGGCTACCACAGAACACTTTAGAGAGAGCATGAGGCTAAGAAATTAATTAAGGTTAGTTGTTTTCAGACATGTCTGACTCCTTGTGACCTCTTTTTGGGTTTTCTTAGCAGAGATGCTGGAGTAGTTTGCCATTTTCTTTCCCAGCTCATTTTATAAATGAAGAAACTGAGGCAAATAGGGTTAAATATTTTGCCTAGGAACACACAGAAAAATTGTCTGAGACCAGATTTGAACTCAAGAAGATGAGTCTTCCCAGGTCTGGCTCTCTATCTACTGTGCCACCTACCTGCCAATAAGAAATGAATAACATTACCAATAGGAAATGACAACATAGTCTATGTGTTATTAGTTGCATCACTGCCGGTTGACCAAGATGACTGACACTGAATGCTGTCAGAGGCTGCTGCCACATACACTGAACCCCACATCAAGAGGGTTTTGCTCAAAGAATTGTAAGGACACTTGAAAGAAGACCTTATTAAATACTACATAGTTTCTACTACTTACTTTTGCATTTTAATATTTTAATTTTATTTTAAATATTATTAATAATTTAATATTTTAATATTAAAATAATAATTTGCATTAATAACATATAGTACTAACTTTTTATTTTTTAATTTATAAAGATCCCCATTTTTAAAATTATGTTCAGTTAGCTTCCTTATTTTTACAAAAGAAAAAGTTGGCCACTTCCACATGGGCTATTAAAAAGGGTGAATTTTCTTTTTTGTTTATTTGTTTTGTTTGCTTTGATCTGCATTCAGACTCCATCAGCTCTTTCTCTGGATGTGGATAGCATTTTCCATCAGGAGTCCTTTGGAACTGTCTTGGATCAACTGAGAAAAGCTAAGTTGTTCATAGCTGATTATCACACAATGTTGCTTATACTGTGTACAATATTCTCCTGGTTCTTCTCACTTCACTTTGCATCAATTCATGTAAGCCTTTACAGTTTTTTTTTTCTGAAAAATGCCTGCTCATCATTTCTTACAGCATAATAGCATCCCAGTATATTCATATATCACAACTTTTTCAGCCATTCCCCAATTGATGGTCATTCCTTCAATTTCCAATTTGCTACCATGAAAAAAAAAAGCTGCTATAAATATTTTTGTACATATAGGTCTTTTTCCCTTGTTTATGACCTCTTTGGAATACAGACCTAGTAGTGGTATTGCTGGATCAAAGAGTATTCAGAGTTTGATTGTCCTTTGTGCATAGTTCCAAATTGCTCTCCAAAATGGTTGGATCAGTTCACAACTCCACCAACAATGCATTAGTGTTCCAATTTTCCCATACACTCTCCAACATTTATCATTTTCCTTTTCTTTGATATTAGACAATCTGATAGGTGTGATGTGGTACCTCAGAGTTGTTTTAATCTGAATTTCTCTAATCAATAGTGATTTAGAGCATTTCTTTATATGACTATAAGTAGAATTGATCAGAATGGTATATTTTCAAAATTACTTATGTTAGAAATATCCCTGAATGGTAAAAGGTACCGTTGTGGCATAGCTAACTGAAACACAAGTTGGAGTGGGGTAGGAAGAGAAGTGCATAAAAGACAGCTATTAACATTGATGAAAATAATTAATATTATTTATATTTTAAAAGCCATTGGTATAAATTCTAAACTGAATTCTAAACCTTCACAAAGGCCTTAATCCAATACCTTATTATGGTGTGGGGATGATTGTACATTCTTGTTTTGAAAGGTGTGCCAACGAATGTAAATACTGGCAGGTGTTACCAAGATGTGATGGTTTTTAGTATGGGTCTGATGGATGTAAAACTCTTATCCACACATCAATCCAGCTAAGTTCAGAAAGAATCATCACCAGTTTGGCCACCAGGCAATGAGTTTTTTGTTCATAGTAACTTGAAGACCATAGAGAGAGGTTTTCATTTTTGTAAATGGAGGGCATCCTCAGACTAATGAGATCACATCATGGCAGTATACATTCCAAAATCAAGGTCTACTGCCATGCTGAAGAGTTATTCAGCCCTTCCAAGAATGTAAAATTCATTGCTTCCACTAATGCTAAGCATGACCTCCTCTCAACACTAAGTAGGCAATTTCAGCTGTTTCCAGGGTCAAAACAATTCATCATGGGTGGCTAGGTGGTGCAGTGAATAGAGCACTAACCCTGGAGTCAGGAGGACCTGAATTCAAATTTGGCCTCAGACACTTAACACTTATAAGCCATGTCACCTTAGGCAAGTCACTTACCCCCAACTGCCCTGCCTTCCCCCCCAAAAAAGGAAAAAAAAATCATCACCTTACTCAAGGTAAAGTCACTCAAAAATAAGAATCATGTTTGGCAGGAGCTACCAGAGCACATATACTCCTCTGATAAAGCCTTTGAGAATCTGCCTTTTGATTGTGATGATCAACAGAATGACAATTTAGTGGAGGCAGTGTTCACATTCAAAAAATAAATAACAGTTTAACATTTCTTCCAATTTCTACTTCACAATTAAACAATATTCTTACTGAAATAAAATGATAAAATGTCCTTATTCAAATGCTAACCATACTATAGACCTGGGTTTAAATTAGCCACAGATGTTTTCTATCTGTGTGACCTTGGCCATGTTTAAACATCGGGCTTTATTTTCTTCATCTTCAATATGAGAGAGAGGCTCTCAATTTCCTTCTAGCTCTAGTTCTATGATCCTATGATCCACATATTTCACACACAAAAAAGTTGACATCATAGCACACATCAAGCAAAGTGGAAAGGAAAATGAGAAATAGAATATCTCAAGAAACCTCTTCATAATACAAGTTTCTCCTTTTTCCTGTAGTTTGACAGACAATTTTATGAGATTCCAACATTGTCAACTCAAATTTTATTTTTCACCTTCAATTTACAGTGATTTCTCTTCTTACACTGTGGCATGTCAGACATGAATGTAATAGCTTTATATAACATTTTCTATCATTTTCCTTCCAAAGGAAAGCAAGACCTGGAAAAAAGGAATCCTTACTTATGAAAAATCATATTTAATTTGCTTTGCCACTCTAGGTGTTCTACATTTAATGGCCAGTGATAGCTTCATAGAACAGAATGCAACCAAGACACTCCTGCGCACACAGAAATTAGATGCTTTGCCAAAATAATAAATCGCGGTATTTCTATTTATTCCCATAATATCCATTGTGCTTAACGAAGCTATATTTCTAAATATTTTTGCTATGTATTTTGGCTGTGTTTGTATTTCTATCTCACAGAAGATTCTAATTAAATGAAATAAACATTCCCTAAAGTGCCTGGGTTATAATGACTAGAATAATCTGTGAATGTAGCTAAATGTAAATGAAAAGTAGAGTAAACCCTGAGAGATTTGCATTCGGTGCTATTTAAATTGTATTTTGTATGAATTTACTTTAAATTAATTTCATTGCTTAAGGAAAAGTGCCAGACTGACAGATTTAGAGATTCTAGTTATTCTGTGAATTCAAGGAGAAAAGTACCTGAGGGAGAGAGCAAGATAAAGCCCAATTCTGTGCTTGAGGTCTGACCAGCCTGTCAAAGGGCAATTGAGTCACCAACAGAATGAAGTTTAGAGCTCCTGTCTTAAAAACCCCCACAAGGCTGTCAATTATCATACTGGGTTTTTTCATCATTTAAATAATCATTCAATAATTAGAAAGCAGACTGCAAAACAGATTTAAATGCCTCATTTGGCAAGAAATTATTGAAAAGTAGCAATCTGGAGGTTATCAACAATGCTAGTCACCTAGGGTCAAGGGGAATGTATTCTTTATTTTATTATCTTTTAAACATACTAAGAGCTCTTTCATTTTTTTTTTATTAAGCAATCGGGGTTAAGTAACTTGCTCAAGGTTACATGGCCAAGTGTTTCTGGGTGGGTGCTAAGTGTCTGAGCCCAGATTCGATCCCCAGGTTATCCCAACACTGGAGCTGGTGCTCTTACTCGCTGTGCTACCTGGCCACCCCAACTCTTTCATTTTTAAATGTGAAGCTATCACAAAATGTTTTTATACTATGTTTCTTAATCTAAAAAAAAAAAACATTTTAAAAGCTTGTTTGAAGGCAATATGGTATTGTGGAAAGAAAACAAAAGAAAAAAAAACACTAGAATTGGAATCTGGCCAAGGACTGAATCCAGTTGGGCAACTTTATTACCTGTGTGAATTTTAGAAAATCACTTAAACCTCCTTGGTCCTAAGTTTCCTCATCGTCAAAAGGGAGAAGTTGGATGAGATGATCTCTAAGGTCCTTTCCAATTCTAAATTTTATAGTATTAAATGTAATTGGAGGAGTTGAAATGTTAACATACTATGAATATGTTGTCCAAGAATATATGTGTGTGTGTACACCTATCAGCTTGTAAGATTAAAAAGTTTCATGAATATAATATCCCTGTGCATAAAATACATCCTCCAACTTATCCTAAATGTGCTACTTTATATATTTACAGGTTATCATATACACCTAATATTTCAGAACTGAAGTTTTTTTCTGTTCACAGCTATAAATTCAGGTTTTTGTTCAGTCATGGGCAATGCTCTGTGACCTTATGAACCATAGCATGTCAGGCCCTTCTTTCCTACACAATCTCCTGAAGTCTATCCAAGCTCATGTTCATTTTTTCCATGGCACTAACTATCCATCTCATCTTCTTTTACCATCCCCTTTTCCTTTTACCTTAAGTCTTTCCCAACATCAGTGTCTTTTCTAGTGAGTACAATCTTCCCATTATGTGGCTGAAGTATTTAAGTTTAACTTGAGTAATAAAATCAGATATCATTTCAATTTTCCCCTTGCAATATCTCTTACAAACACTTCCCTTCCATCTTTTCTGTTCCAATAAAGATCAAACTAATTCAGGTTCTATCCCACAAAAGGGCTTCCAGGTTTCCCCAATACCATCTATCCTCTTTGAAATTCAACTTTAACAAATATGTATTTAGTATACACTATCCTACCACGTGTAAAATACAACCTTGGGCACTGGGAAAATACAAATTAAATAAGACACAGTCCCCATACTGAAATTATTTTAAGAATTTGCTCAAAAAAAATTAAAATGCCTAAATCTTTCTTAGTCTCACATGCAAGGCCCTCCACAATATGACTTGAAATTAATTTTCTGACCTTGGCCCTTAATAAACTGCACATAAGAATTCCAACAGGTCTAATCACCCTTTCCTGAATACAAGGTCTTTGCCCTTGGATTGACCATTTGGCCCACCTATAATGCCTTCCTGAGTCCTTTTCACACTTCCAAATTCTACTAATCCCAAAAGACCTTTTTCAAAACCACACTCCACAAAGTCTTTCTCCACAATTACCTCTCCTTCCCCTAAACCCACCCCCATGATCTATAATATTCATTTGGCAAAGAATACTGTACTTCTTTACTCTGTGACATTGCATCTTTTTATTTAAATATTATATTGCTCTTTAAATATTTTTGATCATCTGGCTAATAGTGCCGCTATTGCCACTAACAGTGCCAAAAATTACCTTTTGTTTATTTTTTTATATATTCATTTTTGGACAAGTTATCACTCCAGTAGAATGTAAGATCCTTGAGAGCAAGAATAGTTTAATTCGTGTTGCTGTATCCCTAGCACCTAATTCAGTAATTAGAACGTAGAAGGCACTTAATAAATGCTTGAAAACTGTCATTTAACTTTTCATGTATTTCTGCCTTATCTCCCTATAAATACTTTTTCTTTGAGGGCAGTCACAATATCACAGCACAGTGTTACAACTCTGTCCTCCATAGAACTTGTAATAGTACCTTAAACTCTGGTAAAGAAGAGGATAGAAAAGAACAAATATTTATTAAGCATCTATCATGTCAAGCACCGTGCAAGGCTTTTACAAATATTACTATCATCTATATATTTGATTCTTACAACAACCCTGGGAGTTAAGTACTATTATTATCCCCTATTTTACAGTTGAGGAAAGTGAGGCAGACAGGGTTTAATTATTCACCATGGGTCATATAGCTAGTAAATGTCTAACACCACATTTGACCTCAGATCTTACTGAATCCAGATTCAGCACTCTATTCACTGTTCTACCTAGCTAATAACAATATATCTAACAATGCAGTAGAGTGTTGGAATGTGACCCTTAAAACCCCAAAGTGGGTGATACTGCCACCTAGGGGAGCAATGGAATGATCCAGGGGGGTTAGTGGTAGTCGTGGGTACAATTGAGGAGCATTGAATAAAAATAGGGGGGCAGTGAAAGCATAAAGAAAGAAGAAAAGAAAATTTTGAAAAACTGTTCATACGTGTTTCATCTGTTGTGTAACAGAGTTAAAGTTGTAGTGATTACATTATTTTCCAAATAAACACACAAAATATAAGTTATAAGCAATCAGTGGTCAAGTTCGCTGACAGGTCTTAACAAGCAAGTGTTAGAAGGCAAGTGTCATGCATTGTTGGGAAGTCTAGCAAGGATCAGCAGGAATATGTGTGTGTGATGGCTATTTATACTATGATACTATACAGTTACATGATGCAATGTTGCATCATCAAAATTTCAATGCAGGAAAACCCCCAAATTTAAAATAAATTATTAAATTTAAGATGTGTCATTTTAAAATATTTTTATGTTTTTGAAATAATGCTAATTTTTTTAGACCTTTAAAATGTTAAAAAAAAAAAGTTTCCAGGAAGACAGTGAATAATTTTTTTAAGGGGGTGGTAGGGTAGCTAGGTGGCACAGTGCATAGAACACCAGCCCTGGAGTCAGGAGGACCTGAGTTCAAATTTGTCCTCAGACACTCAACACTTACTAGCCATGTGACCATGGACAAGTCACTTAACCACAATTGCTCTGCCTTCCCACTCCAAAAAAAGCAAAAGTTTAAAAAGAATTATGAAGCAAATACCAGATTTTATGACCATACTTTTTTTTTTTTAAAGCAATCGGGGTTAAGTAACTTGCTCAAGTTTACAAAGATTACACGGCCAGTTATTTCTGGGTGTGGTGCTGAGTGTCTGAGCCCAGGACTCGATCTCCAGGTCATCCCAACACTGGAGCAGGTGCTCTTACTCACTGAGCCACCTGGCCACCCCTGAAATACCAGATTTTAAAGGGGTGGCTAGATGACACAGTAAATAAAGCACTGGCCCTGGAGTTAGGAGGACCCAAGTTCAAATCCAGAATCAGACACTTTACACTCATTAGCCATGTGGCCTTGGGCAAGTCACTTAACCCCAATTGCCCTGCCGTCCCCCCTACAAAAAATCGGGAGGAGTGACAGACCAAATAAGTTTGGGAGCCTCTGCTTTAAAATATCACTGTAATTTTTCCTTCTTCCCTGTTCTTTTTAGATTAAGGGAGCAGGTATTTCATTTACTAGGTTACTACTCATGGACTTCCTTTGAGATAGAGTGCTCTAAAAGCATCAAAAAATCATACTCTCATTAATCTACAGATTAAATGGAAATTGTAGGCCATTTAATCCAATATCATTGTTTTATAGGTGAAGAAACATTAGGACGTGTGACTTGCCCAAAGTCATACAGGTAGTAGACAACAGAAACAATATTAGCACATGTGTCCACTGAAGATTAATAATAATAATAGGCATAGGCAGAATTTATACAGGGTTTAAAAGTTTGTAAGGAACTCTACAGATATCATATCCTCTGATTCTCACAGCAACCCTTTGGGATAGGTGCAATTCTTATTCCGATTTTAAAGATAAGAAAACAGGGAGCTAGGAGAGGTTACCTGGTGTACTGACAGTCTCACTTAGCAAGGGTCAAAGGCAAGATTCCAAGTTAGTTTTTCTTGAATCCAAGCCAAAGCTGAAACCCCTGCAGCACAACATTCCAGAGCCAGTCTTTTCCTTCCTTTGTACCATACTTCTTCCTGATTGTCTTTACTCCTATTTCCCAGGTGTTTCAGTAGGAGTTAAAGGTACCATAGAAAGGCACATTAATAACTCATAAGACCTATGCCTACCTCAGATAATTCCTCACTAAAACCTGTAAGTACTTATTCATTAAAATGAAATTTTAATGCAAAATCATTCCAAATGTAGCATCCATGACTAAGGAAGCATATGTAATATCTGAAAGAAAACACCATATATATATATAAAACACTGCAATATTTTTGTGAGTGCTTCAATATAATATCCCTTCATTTTCAGGGGTTTTTTAGTAACTATTTGCCTTCTGCTAACATATTACAGCCTAGTTCTTCAAAATTCAGCCTCAGTAGTCTATTGACTATTCTATTAACAATGTACCTAAGATATTTCAAAACGACATGAAATTCTGATAGGTGAAAAGATATTGAAGTCAACGATCTCTCAGAAATTGTGGCTAATGTAGTAACAAAGCAGTTAATAAATGAGTAAGTGAAATTTACTTTTACACAACGGAGCCGAAATGTGCATCCAAGCACCAAAGACTATAATGATAGCAAAGGCTTATAAATCAAGTTTTGGAGAAGATGGTATTCAAGGAAATAGCTTGCAGCATAATAAAAGTACAAGCACATAAAGTGAAAAGTAGAGTTGGGAACATATCGTAATGCATTGTCTATGGATCACTGGCATTCTGGAAGCTATTAATAAAAATATCATGATAATATACTGAAAGTTCCTGATTATTAAGCTGACAGAAGTTAACCTATTTAATGTACAGAACAGTGTCTGATACAGGGGTTAGAAAAGATCTTTCTATTTTAAAGGGAAGAGAGAAGCAATATAATAGTGTACAACTAATTAAAATATAATTCGTCTATCTCAAACAATAGCTTGCCTAATTTTATAAAAGCACATTTTGGTAACCCTAACAACTAAATATATCCCCCACAAGAACAATTTTGCTTAGAGAAATGAAGTCTTTATAAAACTTACATTGAATAAGGACCATAATGGACAAGGTGAACAAAGATAGCAAATGTAGTAAATTATCACAGAGTGGCAAATGGAAAAATGGCCAGAGAATTTCAGGCTGGGGAGCATACAAGGAAACTTTGCTCTGCCTTTCTGGATGAGTCAGCACCAGCTTTGCTTAAGAGAAAGGGTTTCTATTGCTATTTAAAAGCAGAAAGCTTGACTATGTAGTTTGAAGAGGATATTTTTTTTCTCAGTTCAAAGGGAAAATTGGAATATGATAAAAGGTTAGCCAGTAAGTGAGCCCACAAACCATGGATGTAATAGCTTGAAGAGGAGTCATAAAAGAAAGTGGAATAGTCTGTAGAAAGCTGAGGAAAAGACTTTGAAACTGAGTTAGGGGATTCTAATGAAGACTCATCTCAAGGACCCAGCAGGGAGGATTATTAAGTCATATCCCTATGGCCTGAGTCACAATCTCAATTTCTTAGCCACACCAACCCTATTAATAATTATGACATCCCTACAATACAGAAAAATATAAATATCTGCCTTTATCAAAATTCACTCAATTCAACCATAAACACTGAATCCAATAATAGTATAAACAGAGGAAAAGTGGAAAGAAACAAAGTCTTTAAAAATGACTAGAAAGCAGAATTCACAAAGCTTTTCTTAGGTCTGTAAAATTAGATTTAAAAAACCAATCACCTGGTTCATTTTAGCTACCAAACAACTGGTCTTTGTATGTTAATTAAATTGCAATGACATATTTATTATTAAATGTTGCAAAAATAAGTATATTTTTATGTTATTATTCTTGATCAGCGCTGTAATTCTTTAATCAGTCAATAGATATTTATTAAGCACCTATTATGTTTGTGCCAGGCACTGTCCTAAGTCCTGGGGGTACATGAGTGTCTGTACTAGGATACTGGTAGTGTCAAAAGCAAGAAGTGGATATATGTGAGAGATATTATAAAGATAAAACCAACAGGCCTTGGAAGAGTTTGGATATGGGGGACAGGAGAGAAGACAGTGAAGAGTGAAATGTTATACCTAGGTTGAGAGCTTGGGTGACTGGGAGATGGTGGTACTCTCAAAAGTGACAAAAATTAAAAAAGAAGAGGGGAGGATTTAGGGGTAAAACATAAAGAGTTCAGTTTGGGACATATTGAGTATATCTACTGGACATACAATTTGAGGCGTCTGAAAGGCAATTAGGTATGCAAGACTGGAGTTCAACACATAATTTGGAACAGGATATATACATTTGAGAATCATCAGTGTAGAGATGATAATTAAATCCACAGGAGCTGATGAGATCACCAAGTAGTAGCATAGAGGGAGAGTAGAAGAGGGCCCAGGACAGAGCCTCTTTTAGCAAAGAATAAGGATTGATCAGATAGGTAGGAGAAAAATGAAGAGAATAGTGTCAAGGAAACTAAAGAGAAGAGAGTATCAAGGAGAAGGAAGTAATCAAGAGTGCTTAATGCTGCAGAGAGGTCAAGAAGGACTAAGAAAAGATCATTGGACTTGTGATTAACAGATCATTTGTAACTTTAAAGAATTGTTTTGGTAGAATGGTAAAATCAGAAGACAGAGTGGAGATAGGACAGCTGGCCTCCTGGCTGATCCTTTTATAAGATGGTCTGTCTCTTGACTGGACATTAGCTGTACTCCATGTTTGTGATGTTCTCTCACCTCTTCTTCTCCTATGGCTTTCTACAAGTGCCAACTAAAATGTTACCTTCTACAGAAAGCCTTTCCCAATCCCACTTAATACTAATGCTTTCTCTATTAAGTTAAGAAGAGATTAAAAGGAAGAAAAGAACCTATTGTAGACAGTCTTTTCAGGGACTTTAATCACATAAAGGAAAAGAGATATGGAAGGATTACATGTAAAAATAATTCCAAAGCTAAGAGGTAGAAAATCACAAACCATCTAATATCACCCAACTAGAATAAAATACACTTAAAACACTCAAATTTTTTTCAACAAAGAACTTCCAGGTTGTAAATAAAACATTTATATGATTACTATTATATTTGTATTTTCAGCATTTTGCATAATGTGTGGCACATAGTAAGTGCTTATAACATCAGTCACAGCAGTACACCTGAGGACTGCTGTTGTGAATAATTTTTGAGAGTCTAATCACATAGTATAACAAACCCTCTATTTATTCAAAACTAAACATTGTTCAATAAAGTAAAGCATAACATTCATAACAACATCCTTAAGCAAAATATGTATATATTTATACATATGTATATATGTATATCATAACACTCAGTATGTCATATGGTACATAGTATATATCATTGCATTCAGTAGCATTTCCCAAAATACCTATTTACACAAGCAGGGAGTTGCAGCATATATCATTGTACTCCCAAAATCAGGGGGTCCCAGGCTAGGGTCTTCCCTAGAACAACACATCCTTAAATGGTAGCAGAAAATACCACACCATCCACCCCTAGGACACTGTAAGAACAATCTCCCTAATCAATACCAAGTGACTAAGTAAAGTCCTCTTTCATCTTAACTCAAGGTTGACTTCCAAGTCCTATGGCTCTTCCTCTGTGGCCTGACTGACCAACTCTTGCCTGGATCCACACATAGGCAATTCTCTGCTCCTGTTTCATGTCTCAGCTCACAGGGACTACTACACTCCAAGCTCTCCTACTCTTGCCCAGCAGGCTTGAGGGGCTCTTGCCCACAACTTCTGCCTCTGGGAAAACAAAGTTTAACAGAGCAACAATACTGACACACACCACGAGCACTATCATATCAATTCTCTAAAATCCAGAGATTCTGTAAAAACAGCTTAGTTCACTTTAACTGCTCTCAAAAGGGGCTCAAGCTAAGCCTCTCTCCAATGGGCAAGTCTCTTCCCCACAACTTTATTTGCTTTCAAAGTTCAGAGGCTCCCTCAGCAAGTCCCTGCCATCTGAGGTCTCCTCTCTCTGCCCACTCAAGCTGCTTCTCTCTCTGGGCACTCTCTCTGGGCACTATCACTCTCTCAACACTGGCTCCCTTTAATGTCTGCTTTCTAAACAACAGTTCTCTTTATATACAGTTCTACTCAGCATTTGATTGGCTAGAGCCCACATGTACATACCTGATTGACTAGAGCCCACTTGCACATGTCTGATTGATTCAGTGCAGAGGCATGTAAGACCAAGACTGGGAAATTGAATAACACAGAGAAAAACAGCAAAAAAAAATTCCACTTTGCTTGCTGTTACAGTGCCTAATCAATACTTTATCCAGATATGTTATTATCTCTATGTTAAAAAATACATATCTATGTTCAACATTTAAATTTCAAAGGAATATTAATGAGGCACAAATAGAAAAAATGACAATTTAACTAATTCTGATTTTGTAATCAATTCATTTTTGCTGAAAGACTACAAATTTGCTTTGATTACTTTATTGAGAAGTTATTTGCTTTTCTAATCTGCCTATTTGATATATTATAGTTATCTTCATATTATTTGCAGTTTTGCTTTTTCCCTACATATTAGTACATAGTTATTAGTATTTCCTAAATACAGCACAACTCATCTGACACAATGCATTCTCCTATCAGAAAGACATGAACATTATGGCATAAAGGAAACATACAGAAAAAAATTCAAATTCAAGCACCAAAATACAGTCATAATACTACTTTACTCACCCAAAGATAAGTCTAACAATATACATTTTCATGTATTTACTAAATTGAATGTTCAACAGAGTGCTCAGTGAAAAATTCAGTTTCAAAAATTATGTTACAAAATATATTCGTGAAAAGTTGACATGATTAATAACTGCATTTTAGAACTTCAAGGGAGCAATATTTCATGTTGAGTCTTTGCTATATATGATACGTAGAAACAAAACTGACTTAATGCCTTTTATTACAATATGGACTCTTTGTACCTGACATATGGTAGAGTCTTTCAAGTTTGTATTGGTCTGAGTAGCCTCAGTAAAAGACAATGCATCATGAATCTGACATTTTGGTCAGATGTCATTTTGGTCCTCTTTGGGCAACAATAGCAAAACTTAAAGAAAACTAACCTTCTTCCTAATTGTTCATTTTCTCCATTTCCTTTTGTAATACAACCACATTTTAAAATCAAAGTATAGTTTTGTGTTCAAAGGAGTAATAATTCACCAGTATTAGAGTTTAAAACATTAACACAGAGCAGGGAATGACTATGGGAATGACAGCCTCTAGGAAGACTCTAGCTCAAAATGTTAGTAATAATGAATGTCACATGGTAATATTATGTTCTTTATGAAACTGAGTACTAAATAGCAGAGCTGGAAGAATCATCCAGATTTATCTGAGCAGAGGTAAAGTAGTCCAAGATTAACCCTTTTGGCTAATAAGAAATGAAAACTCATGATTTGACAGCCCTAGAATTCTGCCAACAAATTAATCTCCCAACATGCTTTGCAGACTTTGACATGATAAAGAAGTGGGAAAAGCATTAACTTGTAGAAGGTGCTAGATTGAAGTTCTATGTCTATTGTTTATTAAGTCCCTCAAACAAATCATTTGCCTAGGTTTCCATTTCCTTATTGTAAAATATGGATTCTTGATAAACAACCTACCGTCCTTACAAAATTGTTGAGAAGATCAAATGAGTCAATGTGTGTGAAATTGTGACATAATATATAATCTCTTATACAAATGTAATTAATTATTCTGAAGGTTCTGAAGTCTGGAAGCAGTATAGTAGATCTGGGGAACATGGTGAAACTGGTTAACAGGTCCAATAGAACAGATGAGACAATTAAAAGTCAGAGTGAACCAATAAAGAGTTGAGACGGTTACATGAGGCTTTTCAAAACTGAATATTTAAATGACTTCTTAATTTAAAGGTTTTTAATTTGGCCTCTTGGTCTTTTTCAGAGATCATTCAATGAACCATTATACAACTCCTAAGTCTCCATAGACAAGTCAACCTCATTAATTCAAGATCTTTTATATCAATTTTCCTTCACTCTTCCCTCACTGCTACCTCCCAAGTTCAAGTTAATTCTATACCATGTCACTCACCTTCTCAAAAAAACCTTAGTGGTTCCTATTTAGGATAAGACACAAACTTTTCAGTCTTAAATTTAAGGTCCCCCACAATCTGACTCCCAGATATCTTCCCAGACTCAGTTCATACTAACACATCTTTAAGAACTCTATATTCTAGGAAAATTGGAGTGCTAGTTACTCCGCAAGGCTGCCATGCCATCATCTCTCACCTCCGTTCATGTGTACAAGCCATTTCCAAGACCTGCAATTCACTCTTTTCTTCATCTCTGCTTCTCAAAATACTTATCATCTTGGGGCAACTAGGTGGTGCAAGATAAAGAGCACCAGCCCTGGAGACAGGAGGACCTGAGTTCAAACATGTCCACAGATACTTGACACTTTTAACTAACTGTATGACCTTGGCCAACTTACTTAACCTCAACTGTCTTGCCTTCTCCCCTCCAAAAATAGAAACCCTTATCTTTTTATAAGGTTCAATTTAGGTGTCACATCCTCCATAAAGCCTTTTTCTCCATACACACTTTTCCTTGTGATACATTTATTCATGTGATGTTTCCCTGGAAATCTTCCCCTGCCTCCAAGTACGCTTATTGAAAACATGGACTGTTACACTCCTGTATTTGTAATCCCAATAGTTAACACAGTACTTTACATAGAATCTGTGCTGATAGTTGTTGAATGAATGTAAATTATTTTTGAGCATTTAATGAGTAGGAATGCCGTTCCTTACCTCAAGGAGTTCATAATTTTGTTCCCTTAAAAATAGAATCACAGAAGGCAACCTTAAAATCAATCTTTAAACTTTGCCCCATCTCCAACTAGACCTTTACCAAAAAAATAGAAAATTATCAGTGACAGTTCAAGGACCAGATGTATTCAAGCATGGTGTGAGTCATTAAGAAAGGAGAAAGTTTTATAACCCAGAAGCAAGGATCTTTTTCCTCCCTCAGGCCCAATGATATGCAATGTTTTTTGCCATAACTTGAATATACTATTTCAGTACTCCAGCTGTTGATGTTTCCACTTTTGTCTTTATATTTCTCAGGGCTTAGCATAATAAGTGACACAAACTAGGATTTGATAAATATTTGTTGGTACTCATTGATTAAAGTACTTAGGAATCCACACTATGGTGATGGGTTGGGCAGTGGGAGTTATTAAATCTAGAGATATCATGGAGTTATTACTAACAGTACAGCGTAATGCCATTACAGAAAGAAAAGTACTCTATCACATAGTTTCTGTCATGAAATATAGGCATTTGGGGGTTATCAGAGAGAGAGAGAGTCACATGTATGTGAGGAAACATTGTTTAAGTTATTAGAAACAAATTGTACTTAGTATTATATTTATCATCACTAAATATTTTATGTTTAAATATAAAATGCTTTCTTACAATGGACACAAAATATCCTACTCTGATAATGAATACCTGCCTCAAAAACTCATATTTTCAAATGAAATTCTCTCACTCCAGTCATCCTTAACCTTCCCCATGATGCCTTGGTACTTTAATACATGTTTATTTCAGAGTTAAATGATTTCATTCCAAAATAGCTCCTTCAATTAAAGAAGACATAATGTATTTCATCTCCAATATGGGAATTTCATCCAGCATTTACAACCCAGTGAAGCTCTAAATGGGAGGATATGAACAGCTGGAATAGAGAAGATGATATTGGTATAAAAGGTAAAATGAAAATCATCTCCAATAAGCAAATATATTCCAATAAAAAATATGTCCAAACATAGAAAAGAAGTCAAAATACAGCTTGTAAAATGGCACTAAAATTCACTCTTTCCTTGGCATTTATCACTATGAGAAATTTATTTAGATTTTACTCTTTGATCTAAATGAAAAAGTAAAGACAAAATAATTATGCTCTTTTAGTTATTTTATAATATGGAATTTGATTGGTCATTAATTCTAAAATATAATACACAATGCAAAAGAGCACAGTGTAGTGGACAGAGGGCTGCCCTCAGAGTCAGGACTCCCTGGGTAGCCCTAGCTCAGCTGGAAATACTAACTTAATTTCTCAATGTTCTAGGCAGTTCTATAAGTTGCTGATCTGCATTCAAAGAGATCACCACATTGATGAAACATTAATGTATATTCATACAATACCTATATTGTATATGCATATAAATAGAAGGCATTAATTTATATAGCATAAGACTTTTAAAAAAAACAAGGACTGATGAAGTCCCTTCAAAGTCTGAAATTCTGTGAAATATAGTTATGTAAGTTTAAAATTTGTTCTCTTCAATCATGTTCTATTTTCTATCTTTGAAATAAGATTTGGTTGTATCATGGAGAGGCTCATCTTGTTCAATTTCCCCTATCTGGTTTTGTTTACGGCTCCTCTACAATAGCAGCACTTAGACTGTTAATTATACTGAATAAATGTATTTCTAAGTGCTATAGAGGATTAATCATGTTCACTCCTCATTTCATACTAATGCTCTCCAACTTAACAAAACAAAACAAAAAAACAACCTACCACTAATCCCCCAAACATCATCATTTGACAACTTCATCATTAGTTGACAAATGAATGGCTTTTTTCAACTCTTCAGAAGAAAAGTGACATCTTGAAAAATCAGTAGACTCAGATCATAAGCAAAACCATAAATATCTGCTCCTTTTCTCCTCTCTCATTCCCTCCCTACACAGAAAGGGGGGGGGGGAAGGGAAGTATTCTTCAGAGATAGGAAAAGGCCACAGAGAAGAAAAAAAAAGAACTATAAGTAAGAGATGTTACACCCTTTGGGAAACCTGATAAAGAGACCTTTAGGCAGCCTCTCTAGAGCCCTTTCCTGGCTCAAGAGCCTGACCTCTTCACTCTTTCTATACCATAAAAAATTTGTCAGCAGATAGAAAAAAATTATTCATATTCAAGGGTCTATAAAATGAGGGGATTTCATTAGATCATTCCTGAGGTTGCTTACTTCTCTCAAATTCTAAGAATTGAATAATAATTAAATTATTATTAAATTTTAAATTAATTTGAATTTTTAAAATTCAATGGATTAGTTATTAAATTAAGTGGGAATGATTAGAGAATAAATGACTGAAAAGAGTTAATATGTCCCCCTTCAGAAATATTTGCATTTTAACAGAGTCAGAAATATCACATGGTTTAAACCAAAGGATCCAAGAACATACTGTTAAAAACTGAGAAGTGTGAGACAAGAATCTGAACACCTTTGGGGGTCAGGTAGTTTTGTCACTGATACTAAAGGGCAGATTTGGAAAGTGACTAGGTGGTCAAGAAAATGAGTGTTAGAAGAGAATTTGGATGTCAAATGTCTGAATAAGATGGGCTCTTGGTCAACAATAGAGACCATCTAATAAGAACTGGAAAACATTTATTTTTCTGGGTACTTGTGAATCTTACCAAGAAGACTTAAAGTTAGAAATGGAAAGGAGGAAGAACATTACTAAGTGTCCACCAAATGAATTACTAAACGTGTTCATGCACAACAAAGAAAGACCATCAGTGGTGAGGAACAGTAATTGATGAGAGACAGTATACAAGAATAGATGCAACAAGAAAACTCACTGTTTCAAATGTCTATATACAAATATATGAAGTATAGGTAATAAAATTATTATGAAATCTTAGCATGAAAAGGCAAATCAAACCTCATAGTTATCACTAAGATTTAATGGAGGATATGATTCATGGTTATAAAACTATTTAAGAATGGCATGTGCATACATATAGGTAGGTATACATATGTACATACAAAGATAAGTATGTAATGAACTTGTGATATCATTCATATAGGGAACTATCAAAAAAGACTTTCTCTACCAAAGCAAATCTGAGCATGTCCTATAATTTATAACCTGAGAGAATTGAGAGGTTACATGGCAAACCTGTCCAGGGGTTTACAGCTAATATACGTCAGAGGAAGAATCTGAGCACAGTTCTTCCTGACCCCACATCTGGCTGTATATCTACTACATTATGCTACCTCTCCATGGAAGAATACACCTTGTTCCAAAGACCCAGATGAAATAAAAGGAATAGCCATCACTTTGAAAAGTTGACAGATGTTACTCAGGCTTTCTGATAAGTAGAAATCAGGAAGTCAAGGCTGATTTTACAGCAGGATCTAGAATAGGTAAGGAGATAAAATTAAGTCACAACAGGGTTGATAGACTGGGAAGATAAGGAGGGATTCGGAGACCACAGGTAATGGTAAGGATGAAACGAATAAGGAAGTATAGAGAACAGAGAAAGTAGAAGGTAAGATTATTGTCATAGTGGAGAATTTCAGAATTTAACATTTTGAAAGTTATACAGAAATGTCAATTGACAGTAGCATCTAGAGTATGCCTATGCTGGTGGGTAACTACAGAGAGAATGAAGATGGAAGTCAATGGAGTTGAAGTCAAAGAACTATGAAGCCAGAGTATTAAAAGAGTGACCCAGATGGCAATGAAATCACTGAAGATGACAACAAGATAAGGTTAAAAAAAAGAGGTCCTTGATCCAGTTGCTGAAATAACTTAGGTTGAAGGGAGAATGTCAGAGAAGTCAATAAATAATAGGGGACAAGGATGGGGATAATGTAGTGTAAGTTATATGGCATAAATTTTAAAGAATAAGAAATGCTTTTGATAATGGGTTTTTTAAAAGGTCTAAAAGTGCCAGCAGAGTCAAGGAATATGTCAACCACCATATTGCACCTGCTTTATGGAAGGGAGTGAATATGAAGCAGCTTGTACTGAAAGAGGCATCAATTTCAAACCCTATGAGGATCAGTTGAAAGAACTGAGGGTGGTTTGCCTATAAAATAGAAGACATCAGGAATTGCACAATAGCTAGATTCAGGTGTTTAAAAAACTATAATTTGGAAGAGAAAATAGAGGGTTTTCCTTGGTCGCTTGAGAACAGAATTAGGAACAAAGTTTACAGGGTGTCAAGCAGCAATGACTATGCTGCAATTGGGCTAGATACACTGTCCCTACCTAATCACATCCTGAAGGTGGATAACCTGCCATCACCATGTACCCCCTTTTCAGAGTCCCCCCACCACTACCACATGGCCCCAGAGAATAGTTACTCAAAGTGGGTGTTCTAATCAGGTGCCATCTTTAGCAGAACTGGTGCTATTCTATATTACCCCTATTAACCTCCCAGTCTTATACTTAATTATAGCCAAAGAGCAAGTTACCCCCAATTCATCCTCCTCCTCTTCCTCCTCCTCAAACCTCCCTCCCTCATATTTCATTCCTAATGTGTCCACTCCTTTCCATTTCATAACTAACAGATCTCCCTTCATTTGGGATTTATTCTTCTAGTGTTTCTTGATTTTCTTCATGACCACATTTAGGGTTTTCTTGGAAAAGATATTGGAGTGGTTTGTCATTTTCTTCTCCAGTTCACTTTATAGTTCTTTCTTTTAGCTCTTCTAGAGGCATTACCTCTTCCAGATTTCAGTGTATGCCCCCAGTCATTCTCTTTAGTACTATTTACTCCTTGCTGCACCTTCTCTCATACCCTCACCTAATCACAGTGGTCCTACAAAGGAAGTTGAACAGCTTTTTCCTCTCCATTGACTCTTCCAGACATGCCCAGGTGATTCTGAGTGTGCATCAAATCATGGTTACAGGAGTTTTATGAAGATTCGATCCAATCTAATCCAAAAAGTATTTATTTAGCACCTGTTATGCAGGAGTCCCTCCACAAAATGCTACTGCTGTTCCACTGAGATGGAAATGACCTTGAATTCTCAAAGATTATGCCAGGGGAGCATAAATTCTGAAAGTTTTTAGAATGCTGAGAAGAATTTTAGTACTATTGTTACAATAGACCATGTGCGTTTTCCAAGGACCATCCCAGCAAGGGATGGAAAGGTCCTTAAATAATAAATAATCTGGTTACTTGTTGAGCAATTCTTTGGCTGTAGCAAACTGCACAACAAATATATATATTTATCATGGCAAGTTGATAGAAAGGAGATGGTTCTATTTTGAATATCGGAAATTTCTCTGAATGATCCCCAACTGCCTAAAATAATAGCAATCATAACAAAGGACATGATTTTTAACATCAATATTCTACCAGTGGTTCTATATGACTACAAGTTATATAATACCTCATTCTCTGAAGAAGAACTCAAAACTAGCTTCATCCAGGGAGTTATGGAGAGGTACATTGGCAGTGAGCATAGATCACAACACATTCTAAGTTCAGAATTATTAAGGAGACTTAGAATCAAAGATGCCATCAAAAAAATACATGAGCAAAAAAGAAGATGAACTGGTCACATTAAGTGACTGAGAGAAAAATCAATGGATACCCTGTGTTCTGTGTTTTATTTATGTTTTTATTATATTTATTTATGAATCCTCAATCACATAAAGATTATATACATATGTAACATAGCAATGAAACTCATATGGTAGAGTACAAAAACATGAAAAATTTTGCTTACCAGATATGTGACCATCAGAAAGACACTTAGTCTACAACAACTGGAAATATAGTTGAGCTGGAATCTGCACTGGTGGAAAAGTTTTCCACACCAAAGAAACTACAGGTCCATTGACAAAGATCAATACAATGTAAGCTGGGAAAGAATAAAGGAATGCATTCCAGACACAGTCGAAATATATTAAGGAGGAACAAAACAGGACAAATTTGGGAAAATGGTGACTAGTCTAGTTTGGAAAGACTGTAGGCTTTAGAAGGGAAATAGGATGATAAAAGGCTGGAAAGAGAAGTTAGAAACAGAATGCTGAGAGGTCTAAATGCTCGAATAAAGAGCTTGAACTTCATTCACTAAGCAAGGGGGAGCCCTTAAGTATTTGTAAGCAGAGTGACTTCATCAGAAAAGGAAAAAAAGAAATTAACTGTTAAAATTACATGCCCATATGTTGGCAAAGCAACAGATAACACTGTATCATAGATCACTATGTCTAGTCATCATTCACTTTTGAATTTCTGATTAGCATGACATGTAATTCTGCTGAAATATTTTGTTAATATTTTATACTTCTCCAAGTTTCTCTATCTTCTAATAAAGTCATCTCTCATGAAATGTAAGCAGGTGTACAAATATAAGGTGGTATGTCCAACTTGTATCTAAAGATTTCAAATGAACTATATGCTACTTTTTCTGAAGTCTGAGGAAAATTTATGATAAAACACTTGCCACAGTAACAATCAAGGAAAAAAGTCAGAAACCAAATGAAATGACTCACTTTTACATGTGCACACACCCACTCCTCTTTGGGAGGCACTCAACTGTTGCTAATTTGACAGATATATTTTGATAGTAAACGGAAAAGAAAACAGTTCACATGTGAAACACTGCAAAGAATTCAAAGCGTCTTAAACCTCCCATTTTTATGTAAGAAGTAAGCCCTTAAAAAAAAAAACTAACACTAACATGCCCAAACAGTCCAAACTGAACTCAGTAAAAACTGTTTGCTGTTCATCCTTCATTTTCAAAGCTCAATGACATCATGGGGTGATGTTTTGACTTGTGCATGATTTGAATTTAAGTGAAACAGAGTTTCACAAAGTCATCAACCTGACTCTTCCAGAGTCATCAAAGTCCAGCAGCAAGACAAAAGTCAAGACAACCGATAATGGCCAAAGATACAATTGATGACCTTGGTGTCTTGGAAGTTTGACCAAGCTCTAAGCTAGGCCTCCATAACATATAGTCTACTTCTGGCAGCCTGTGATAAATATAGGATTACCATTGGGCACTCTCCTGTTTGCCATGTGACCTGCAGCAACCAACCATTGTCAGTCTGTCTCTAGTCTAACCTATCTGTGGCCCTAAGAAGTTTAGCATATTTTAATTTTGGACCCTACCTACTGCCAAGTTGTGCAGTTCTGCTCTAAGTGCTCCACAGAGCCTGCTTCAGATGCCTTCATGGCCAATTGTTCTCATCTACACATTCCACCACTGGGGGAAATCTTCACATGCTTGGGATAGGCATCCTCTTACCTCTTGTTTAGCCCATCTGCTGTTGGGCTGTAGCCACCCAACACATGACAGCTTCTTTGAGCCATAGGTGAGAATTGGATGAGAGGTGGACATCAAAGGTGAATAAACAGTCTAAAAGGGCTCAATAAGCCCTCACCCCAAAGGTGCTAGTCCTCCCTGAACACCCCCAAATACAGCTAGGTGGCATGGTGGACACAGTTCTGATCCTGGAATCAGGAAGACTCATCTTCACGAGTTCAAATCTAGCTTCAGACACTTACTAGCTATTTGACCCTGGGCTAGTCACTTAACTCTGTCTCAGTTTCCTCATCTGTAAAATGGTCTAGAGAAGAAAATGGAAAAGTTTTATCAAGAAAACCCCAAATATGACCCCAAAGAGTTGGACTGAGGGGGGGAAGACTCAAAAACAAGAAGACAGACCCAGTAAAACCAGAAATTTCCTAAAATACAAGACATAGACACAAAACTGGCCTGGAAGGCTGTGCATTAGCACTCAGAACTGTCCCTGGAACTCTAGGGACATTAAGTAGCAATGAAAAGGGGTAGGTGAAACCTACCAGAAAAACTTGTTTAGAGGAAAGATGTTTAAGTTACATTAGCTGGTGGTTTAAAAAAAAAACCACTGTTATGTGAATGGAATCTATATATGCAAAGTGTCACAGATGCTTCCTATGTCTAGAAATGTTTCAAGATTTAGGTGCATTCATTGCAGGGGCACAAATTGTCATGCAATGCTGCAAGTTACATAGTTTTATGAGTGTCTTCTCCTACTAGGTCTTAAGCCTTGTAAAAACTGTAGCTTTAAACAGGCTTACCACTAAACTTTGTCATCTTCTCCAGCACATGTCAGAGAACCCTGCACATGTACAGAAGGAGATACTTAAAGAAATTGCTAAAAGAATGAAAATATAAAGGTCCAGCTGTCACATTCATTATTTTTCAGAGATTAGATATACCTTCTGTAATTATGTGACCTTAGTTTCTTTGAATTCTACAACTATGAACAAAGTTTAAGTCAAGAAGCATTTGTAAAGGACTCACTGTCTGCCAAGCCTTGTGATTGGGACACAAAGAAAAGTGAAATGCCCCAATAAAACAGCCCCCATTCTTAGGAAGTTCACAATCCATTTAGCAATACCTCTATATTTTATTACTTGAAAAAAGGTTAGTAGAAGATCCATAATTTTTTTTAAATTTTTTTTTCCTAGATTCAATAATATCATGCATTTTTGGCTATATAACTGCTTCCCACATAGAAATGAGATCACTTTCAGGCTTGACTTCAATGCTGGCATTATAGGATTAATTTTATTTAATTTAAAATGGAAATAAGATAAATACTAATAAAGAGACAGTATAACTCAATGCATTCAGTACTGTACATAGGAAGACCTAGGATTGAATCCTGCCTTGAACATACATACTGGCCGTGTAAAAATGAGCAAATCCCTTAACCTCTCTAAGTCTGGTTTCCTCATAAATTAATTGGATAGAATAATTCCCATAACACTTATCTCATAGGATTGTTGGGAGACTTAAAGAAGACAAGTCAATAAGCATTTTTTAATCACTAGGCACTATGCTAAGTACTATATTTAGCATACATATAAAGTGCTTAGCAAACCTTAAAATATTACGTAAAACTCAATTATTACCAATGGAGAAAGACGAAAAGAGAAAAATCACAATTATAGGAAGACACAAATTCAGTTATAGAGACAAATTTATTTTAGAATGAGAAAAGGTAAACATGAAGTAGTGGAAAGGATATTAGTTTAGTAACTAGACTCAAATTGTTAATCTTTAAAATAAAGAGGGCTTATTAAAAGACAAGTAAAATCTCTTCCAGTTCTAATCTTTTATAATTATTCTTTAAATTTTCCACTCCTTTCAAGTAGCTAGAAAGGGATAGGGGAAAAAGCCTTTTTATCCCTGTCTTAGAGAGTGAAAAATTGAGAGTGTATAAAAATGTGGGGTAATTTGTCATTCATAAGAAGATTGATATAGAGAAAAGGTTTTTAAAGTTATTTTTTTACAATTAAAATTTATACTCCACAAAAAAACCTAAATTCTTTCCTTTGCAAATTATAGGTTTTATTTAATAAAAAAGGGAAAATACTACCAAAATTCATCTCAAATATCAAACTATCAGTCTTCTAATTTTTTGCATATCTCAAAATCATGATACATATTGCACTTCAAACTCTATACAGAAAGGTAAAATGTCCATCAGTTTAATAACATTCTCTGACAAAAACTGGGTTCAGCTAATTTATGTAAACAATAAGGAAAAAGTTAATTACCAAGACACTTCTTATGCTTGTAAAGCCTGACCCATATGACCTCAGATCAAGGGAGTAACATGCCTAGTTAATGAATTATTCAGGATACCTGAGTCTACAAAATTCAGCAGTAAATTTCATGAACAAATATCACTATACTTGTGCTGAAGACTAAAGGGTGAAAATTCAAAGAAACATACAACAAACCAAAACAGAAAATGATCATGATTTATTCTAAGAATTCAGGTGCTTTTGCTTCTTTCCCATCTGTATATTACATTTTATGTTGAAAATAATAAAAAAAAAAACCAGCTCTCTCCTGTGTCAGGAAGTAATCAGAAAATAGTTAAAGGATTTTATAATGAGATCATGTGGATGAACAAACACAGAGAGTTAAAAAGATATTCAAGTATCAATTTGAAAGCAATTCAAAATCCAGTCCTCACTTTCAGGTGCTTCATTACTCTACTCCTATGTATTATCATCATGAAAACTCTTTATCAAGTACTCACTCCATATAAGTGTAGTGTGAGCATTGCACCCAATCCTCCTCCTCTTCTCCCTGCCTCTCCCCTCCACCCAGCTTGTGAGCTTACCTTACCACACCCAAGTTAAGGATTCCCAAAGGGAGCAGACACACTACAGCTAACTCTATAAGAGCTGCCATCACTAGTTCTCTTGACTTTGGTCTTACCACTGGACTTCAATCACTTGGGAGGAGTGAGTGAGGCTGATGGCTTTACACAGCTCTGCCTCACTTAAATCCAATTCATAAGCAAGTCAGACATCATCCTCATGAGGTAATTGGCCCTCTCTGAGAAGGAAGGACAAACAACAACAATGAAAAGGGTATCTATAGCAGAAGGGAAATAGTCTGCCACTACTGTGTGTCATAGACCCTGAGTGCCTCTCCCTCCTACTCACTGGTGTACTTTATCTAGGAAATAAGCCACTTAACCTCCATTAACACTTAATCAGAAACACTTATTAAACAGAAGGCAAAGCAAAATAATAATAATATTCCATCCACAAAATGGGACCTACTCTTGTCATTAGTAGGGAGGCATATGTATGGGGAGGGCGGGGAAGTACCCAGGACAAGTCACATTTCTGAACTGCAGACTAAATAAATAAAAATAAAAAAATAATAAAGGCTATCCTTTATTTTGCTAAGGAACAGCCTGCATAGCACAATTACTATTTGGCATGGCCATTCCTCTGCTGAATTCTCTCCTTAGGCCACCCTTCTTTTCAATTACCAAAGTAGTATTACTTTTTTTTTTCGTAAAAGCAGAAACCATAAGCCTGGGATTTACAGAGCTTCTCCAGATCTTCTATGTTGCCTGAGCTCTAAGGGGGAAGTTTCCACCTCTCAAATAGTAGGTAGCAGTTCAGGGAAAAGTAAAACCTCAATTCACTTCTTTTAAGCAATGAAATAACAGCCTTCTCTTTTTCTACTCTGCTCTTTCTAGCAGTAATAGGAGGTAACTTTTGAAGTCTCTTCCAAGACCCAATTGATGATCTCTCCTGAGATCAGCTCTACTTTGGGGACCAAATTCTTCTGAACTCCAATTTCTCTATGAGCCCTAAACTCAACCTCCTTAAAGCATAATCTCTTCATTTAGTTGACTCCCTCTATCTCATGGTGACTTAAACAAAATCTTCTCTGTTATCTACATATTTGCCTCAGTCACCAAAATTTATAGGAATCAAAATTGCACAATTATTTCCTTTAAATTCTATCAGACAATTTAGAAGCTGAGAAATGTAACACCATGTCTATCTTTATTCTGAATAAGTGCCTTGTCCTGTGGGGCAGTTTTCTCAGTGCTTCTCTCATATCTGTCCTTGGTTCTACCCTTTTCCACTAGTAATACAGTTTACATCTGAAAGGAGCACCCCTTTACACTAGACACCATGACAATTTAACTGGAGCTACAGTACAGTTAAATTGGAAGAGTGATGAATTTGAAAACATAAAACCTGGATTCATATCCCCGGGCTTCCACTTAATACTTCTATGACTGTAGTCAAGTCATTCACCTCTCTGAGCATGAATTTCTGCATATATAAAATGAAACAGGTTAACTTCATCATCTCTGAGTTTTCTTCCAGTTCAGACTCTATAGCCCTGATACTATGAGCCATGGCAAAAACATTTCCACTACTCTAAGGAAACTCACAACATAAAAGAAGGAGATGACACAGAAAGCATACATAGAATACTAACAAAAATGAGAGATTCCTATGGGCACAACACAAACTGTTGGAATTATTTTTTGTACAGAATTCTGATTTCTTCTATGTGTAGAATTCTCAGTAGAAAGACAATTCCTCTATAACTTTATAGTTTTAGAAAGCTATCTGGTAGTGCTAAGAGACTGTCAGTTGACTCTGATCACACTAATAATATGTGTCCAAGATGGGACTTGAATTGAAGTCTTCCTGACTAGAAAAGAAATAAGGGGTGAAGAAAATGGAGGTCAATGTGAGGACGAAAAATTAGGTTGGGATCTTAAAGGATAGGAGAAGATGGAAATGTAAAATATTATGATCTGATAAAAGAATTTCAGTGTTCATCAACACGGAGGTTGAGCATTTGTTGGTCATGGAAATAAATAAATCAACTATTTACTTAATAATTACTATGTGCCAAGCACTGTCCTAGGTGCTGAGGATACAAGTGCAAAGAATGAAAGAAACAACACTGATGAACTTCTATTCTAATGGGAGAGGAAAATATATTCATCATAAATATAAAACCAAATATAAAAATATGCATATTGTTTAACTATAAGGCAGTTTGGGAGAGAAAGCACTAGTAGTTGAGGGGATCAAAGAAGGCATTATGAAGAAGAAGGAGTCTAAGATGCTTTTTAAAGGGAGAGAGAGGGTCTATGAGGGAGAGGGAAGGAAAGAATATATTCCAAATATGTGAGATGCCCGGTACAAGAGCAAAGAGAAAGAGATAATGTGTTGGAGTGGAATATGTGAGGAACAAAGAGAAGATCATTTTACATTTTACATATTTCAGAGTTCAATGAGGCTAAAAAGATTGGATGGGGTCAAGCTCTATAGGGCTTTAGAAGATAAACTAAGGAGTTTACATTTTTGTCATAGGAGCAATAAGAAGCCACTGGAGTTGAATGAATAGGGGAGTCATATAATCAGATCTGTGTTTAAGGAAAATGGCTTCAGTAGTTGTGTAATGAATGGAATTAAGTAGGCAGTCTTTTGGAGCAATGAGACTAACTAGGAACCTCTTGCAACAATCTAGATAAGAGGTGATGAATGCCTAAACTAGGGTACTAACTGTGTGAGTATACAGAAGGATTCAGATGGGGGGAATATTGTAGAGTTAAAAACATTATGATTTAGAAACTGACTGGATATGTGGGGTAAGGGAGAATAAAGAGCTGAGGATAGTGTTGAGATTATGAACATGGGACACTGGGAAAATAGTATTTACTTCCACTGAAATTGGGAACTTTGAAATAGAAGAGAGTTTAAGGGGACAAATAATAAATTCAGTTTTGGACAGGTAGAGCATCAGATTTCTGTGTGATATCAAGCTTGAAATGTCCAACAAGCAATTCTTTGTATGGCACTAAATCTCAAAGGAGAGACTGAGGCTGGATATATAGACCTCAGAAATATCTGCATACAGATGACAGTTAAACCCATGGTAAGTAGATTACCAAGAGTGATAGTGGGAAAAAGAGAGAGATAATGGTGGGGAGCAACCACTATGGGGGAAGGGGCATGATACAAATGGTGACCTTGCATAGGAGACTGAGAAGCAGCCAGACAAATACAAAGTGAACCAAGAGAATATTGTCAGGGAAAAAAAACAGAAAGGAGAGAATAGCTTAGAGGAAAAAGGGGTCAGTAGTGTGAAATAGAAGAAGATAGGTCAGGAAGGATTCAAAATGAGAAAAGATCGTTAAATTTGGCAGTTAGATGAATGGGAACTTTGGAGAAAATAGTTTCAGTTGAGTGAAGAGATTGGAAACCAGATACATAAAAGGAAAGGAAGTGGAGACATCAAGTGTAAACTTTTTCAAGAAATTTAGCTAAGAAAAAAGGGAAGATATGAGATAATAGCTTGAGGAGATGATAGAGTACAGTAGAAGTTTCTCTTTATTTTAAAGGATAGGGGAGATTCAAGTATATCTCAAAGCAGCAAGAAAGGAATAAGTTCAGAGGAAAAGGCTGAAGACTCAAGATTAGAAATGAAAAACTAAGAATATGATTTTCTGGAAAAGATGGGAAGGGGTAGGAGCAAATGAAAAAGAAGAGGTGCTGGCCTTGGTAAGGAGCAGTGCCACCTTTTTGTCAAAGAAGAAAATCAGAGTATGGGAAACTATTTAAAAGGGCTTTGAAATGAAGAGAATAAGGAGATGAAGTCAGATGAACTCAATTTTTTTTCAGTAAAGAAGAAAGAACCTCAGGGTTAGAGGAGAATGCATAGGGATCCAATGAAGAAAAGAGAAAGTTTGAAGTGGTGATAGCAACAGTACGAATATCGGTGCACAGCTGAAGTGAAATGGGAAAGTGAGTCACTAGAATAGAGTACATAAGGTACATGGAGGAAGTTAGAATATTTGAGGGAGCATCCCACTTCATTTGCAAAATTGTGATAATAAAGTGATATAAAAAACTAAGGGCTGTAAAAACCTGCTGCCACTCTTAGTCTTTATCTAAATACTGAAATTTTGCCATTAACATTTATTGAGATTGAATTTGTTGCATTAAGAAGTACCCTCTTTTCAAATACATTTGGAGGGGAAGGTTAAGTTGTTATTAAGAACAGTTTGAACAGATTTCTTTGTTCCTAATGTTTAATTGGGTCTAGTCCAAATCTTTCTTTCCTTACACATCTATCCACCTCCACACTCTATAGTCCATTGAAACTTAATCTTGCTGGTCCTCACAGTCCATCTCCCATCTCTGCCTTTGCATTGGCTATCTCCCATGCCTGTAATGCTTTCTTTCCTCACTTCATCCTCTTGGATTTCACACTTTTCTTCAAGACTCAATCTACATATCCATCTTTCTACATGAGCTCTTTCCTGGTACCTGTAATGGGAATGGGAAGATCTTCCTTGCCCTTTCATAGACCGGGGGGGGGGGGCGGGGGTCGGAGGCGGAGTTTGAAGACCTCCCCTGATGTGAAGATAAACTCTGCCCCCTGATAGACTGAATGTAGTCACATGGAGCCTGTGGTGGGAGGAGTTTACTGAGGAGAAGGAGATCCCACACAGGAAGCTGGGAGAGAAAAACAGACAGTTGGAGACAGCTGGGGAAAGAGAAGCTCAGGCAAGGAGATAGAAAGTTTTGTGAGTAAATACTGATCTTGTATTGTGTGTGAGAAGGCTGAAGAATGCTGTGACTCTCAGTGTTATCATGGCTTCTGAATATCTTTGGCACTATGATGGAATAAATTTACTGGTTTTGGGATTCAGTTTTCTGGTGTCTAAATAAATGCTTCAGTTCTATCCTCTATCTGGAGAGTTTGGCATATTTTGCCATCGAACATCTTATGATACTTATAGTCGTATCTTTATTGTGATCTTGGGTGCTGTAAATATTGCATTGGCACTACAGTGCCCCAACTAAAAGCACACCACACACCAAGATGCCTCATACCTATTTTGTGTACACCTATGTGTGTAAATACAATCTCCTCATATGCATTTAAGCTACCTGAGGGCAAACTCAGCTTCTATTTTGCCCATGTATCCCTAGCAACACGTTTGGGGGTATAATAGGTGCTTAACAAATGTTTGTTACTTACTTGATTGATACTGCAAATAGTATTTAAAATGATGCCATCAGTTGCATGTCCTCATCTTCTCAAAAGCAGTTGCCATCATATTACAAAAGGAACTTCTAGAAAGGGGGGTGGGGAACCTGAGGCCACATGTAACCCTCTAGAAACTCAAGTGCAACCCTTTGACAAATCAGATTTATTCTGTGAAGATTGGGTTCAATCAAAGGGATGCACTTGAGGACCTAGAGGGTGACATGTGGCTTCAAGGCCTCAGGTTCCCCACCCCTGTTCTAGAATCTTATGAGCTACATTGTCTGAAGCCAAGACATCTGTGTATGGAATACTGAGTATATATCCTGATTATATAATCAAGCATAATGTGACAACAAATATCTGAATTTGGGGCACAGAGAAGGAACACATAAGTAGAACAATGATACCATAAACAATGACAGCATATTAGTTTATCCCTTAAAATAGAAAATATCAAGTACAGAAATAATATACCACTACTCAGAGGACATTACAGGAGCTAATGAAGTTATCCTGTCAAACGAACTTGATCACATTTTTTTTCCTACATGATAACAAATTTTACCAGTGAAAGGAATTCAGAGGAATAGAATATATCTGACTTTGCCTAAGATACTTGACACATAATAGCCTACAGGAAGATATTAAATCAAGTTGGTTTTGACAGAAATATGATTAAAATGGCTCAAAAGCCAGATCCATATATAACACTGTAAAGTGTAATTATAAATGGTAGTACATCTTCCCAGGGAGTTATAACAAGCATTGTCCTATAAAGAGTCATTATTGCATTGTAGAGTCTTTTAAAAAACAACCTAGAAGATAGAACAAAAGCACTTTTTCACGCAAAGGGGAGGAAGGGGGAGACGCTAAAGCAAACGGAAGATGTACAATGAATTGATTGCATGTCTGTTAAGCCATAGTTTAGAATATTGTCAGTGAGCTCCAACTTTACTACCCAACACAAAGAGATAAATGAGTTCATTCTAAACATTCTTACTTGAGAAGAAACTTTAGAAAGTGAGCTTCTTGAGAGTAACTCTTCTTTATTTGTATCTTCACCACTTAGCACAATGCTTTGCCCACGATAAGTGCTTTTTTCCATTCTTTATTTGCTCTCATAATATTTATAACATTTATTCTTTGTTTTTACAATTTTGACACCATGTTATTACAAAATATTGATCAGTTTTCCCACTCATAGAAGCACAGTAACAAAGATAAAAGCTGTTGAAGAAACTAACATCAAGAAAGATTGCAACAACAAAATCAGCACTGATGAGAAAAGAGAAATTATGTAGACACTGTTTGCTAGGTTATTACCTTAAGAAGAAAAAGTCATATTGGGGGCAAAGCCAAGATGGTGCATATAAGCAGGAAAGCTCCCCATGCTCCCCCGAAAACCACCTCAAATACCTATAAAAATGACTACAAACAAACTTTAGAGGTACAGAACCCACAAAGTGACAGAGAAAAGCAAATCTCCCTCTGAAGACAGCCTGGCAGGCAGACAGGAAGGGTGCATCAAAGCACATTGGGAACAGAGACCAGCCCTACCTGAGCCTGTGGTTTTAGCCTCCAGGTGGCCCTGACCAGTCTCAGCTGAAGCACATGTGAGAGTGGATCACCAGCAGCTGTGGCAGTTTCCAGAATTATCAACCCCAAAATGCCAAAGACAAAGTGAGAGGTCAGTGTAGACTTTGGGAACAGAGGGTCTGGGAATGCAGTCTGGCCTCTGCCCCCAGAGGGAGAAGTGGCTGAGGTACAACAGCTGCTGCCATGTGGCTGCTTCAGAACTCCTGGCCTACAGATTGTAGGGGGACCAAGCAACCAGTCTGAGGGGTAATTGCTCTTGCTTTAACCTGCTTAGATCTGGATTGCGGTCTAGGGTGGAGGTCACAGGGTGTGTGACCAGGTGCCAAAGCGAGTGGATGCTTCAAAGAGGGCACCCAACTAATATCTCTGGCAGCCGCAGAAACCCCAGCTATTTGGGACAAAGCTCTCCTCTCTGAAAGCAGAGTTCTACTGTGGCAAAAAGCTCAAAAGTCAAGTAACTGAGTGGAAACATGAGCAAGCAAAGGAAGCTAAGCAAGCACAGCAGTCAAACCTTAGATTCCTCTTTTGGGGACAAAAAGGATCAAAGCATGGAACAGGAGGAAGACAACGAAGTCAGAACTCCTGCACCAAAAGCTTCCAAGAAAAATATGAGCTTGTTACAGGCCATAAAGGACCTTAAGAAGAATTTGGAAAACCAAATAAGAGAAGTGGAGGAAAAGTTGGGAAGAGAAACAAGAATGATGGAAGAAAATCATGAAAAGAGAGTCAATAACCTGACTGAAGAAAATAACACCTTAAAAAATAGATTAGCTCAAATGGCAAAAGAGGCTCAAAAAGCCAATGAGGAGAAGAATGCCTTAAAAAGCCAAATTTGCCAGATAGAAAAAGAATCTTCAAAACTCACTGAAGAGAATAATTCCTTGAGAATTAGATTAGAGTAAATGGAAGCTAATAACTTTATGAGAAATCAAGATACTATTAAACAGATCCAAACAAATGGAAAAATAGGAGGCAATGTGAAATATCTCATTGGAAAAACCACTGACCTGGAAATAGATGCAGGAGAGACAATTTTAAAATTATTGCACTACCTGAAAATCATGATAATAAAAAGAAATCACCCTTCAAGGAAATCTGCCCCGATGTTTTAGAACCAGAGGGCAAAATAGAGGTTGAAAGAATCCACCAATCACCTCTTGAAAAAGATCCCCAAAAAGAAAACTCCTAGGAATGTTATAGCCGGGTTCCAGAGTTCCCAGATCAAGGAGAAAATATTACAAGCAGCCAAGAAGAAACAATTTGAATATTGTGGAAACACAATCAGGAAAACCCAGGATCTGGCAGCTTCTACAATGAGGGATTGAAGGGCTTGGAATATGATATTTTGGGGGTCAAAGGAGCTGGGATTAAAACCAAGAATCACCTACCCAGCAAAACTGAGTATCATGTTTCAGGGGAAAATATGGTCATTCAATGAAATAGAGGACTTTCAAGCATTCCTGATGAAAAAAAAAACAGAGTTGAATAGAAAATTTGACATTCAGATATAAGAAGCAACAGAAGCATGAGAAGGTAAATAGGGAAAAGAAATCATAAGAAACTTATCAAAGTTGAACTACTTACATTCCTACATGGAAAAACGATCATTGTAACTTATGAAACTTTTCTCAGTATGAGAATAGTTGAAGGAAAGATAAATGTGTGTGTGTATACGTATATATACATACATATATATGTCTATATAGGAGAGTATATGGGTGTATGAATACATATGTGAATGTGTGTATATATGTTTACAGGTATACATAGATAGAGAGCACAGGACCAATTTAATAGGAAGGGATAATACTTAAAAGGTGAAATTAAAAGGTAAGAGAGGAAAATAATGAGAGGAGATGAGGATAGACAGAATGGGGTAAACTATCTCATATAGAAGAGGCAAGGGAAAATGGTTACAATGGAGGGGAAGAATAGGAACGCAAAAGGGAATGGGTCAAACTTATTCTCAATGAATTTGGCTCAGGGAGGGAATGAAATACACACTAAGTAGGGTATCTCACCCTCCAGGAGAATAGGGGGTTAAGGAGATGAGAGGGGGGATGATGGAAGGGAGGGCAGACTGGGGGGGAGGGAAGTTGGAAGCACCCACTTTTGAAAAGGGACAGGATCAAAGTAGAGAACAGAACAAGTGGGGGCAGGACAGGATGGAGGGAAGTCTTTCACAATATATCCACTATGGAAATGTTTTGTGTAGCTACACATGTACAACCTATATTGAATTACTTATCTTTCCAGTAAGAGTGGGTGACAAGGGAGGAAGGGAAAGAATCTGGAAAAGTTTTTTTTATATACAACTGGGAAATAAGACATACAGTCACTGGGCTATAGAGATCCATCTTGCCCTACTGGAAAGTCATAGGGGGTTTGGGAGAGGATATAGGAGAGAACAGATTGGGGGAGGGGGTATACAGTGGGATTGCTGCTTTGGGGTGGTGGGTAGGGGAAAGACGGGGAGAAAATTTGGAACTCAAAATCTTGTGGAAATGAAAGATGTAAAATAAACATAAACATAAAATTTAATTTAAAAAAAAGAAAAGAAAAAGTCACTCATGAAAGGAGAATCAACTTTTGAGGTAAGAGTCCTTGGGGACCTCAATATAAAACATCTTCATATCTGATAAAAAATTTAGGGCTGTGTCTCACCTCAGTTTTCACCTTCTCTAATTCATACAATCAAAATAAATCATAATGGGAGGGAAGCTGTGTCTATTACAAGTATTACCTAAACAATAACATTCTCAATATCATTCCAAGCAATCGGATATTTTGCCTTTGCTAGAATACCTCGAATGAGGAGGACCCTCCTTTCTCTCCAAAACAGCCCATCCATCTATTTTAGATATCTCTCATTGTTAGGAAATCTTTTTTAGTTTCCTCTGTAAAATGAGGATGACAATAGCATCTCCCTCAGAGGTTGTTGTGAGGATAAAATGATTAATATCTGTAAAGCACTGAGCATGTTGTCTGGCACATAGTAGGAATTATATAAATGTTAACTATTATCATCATCATTATTTTTCCATCAAACAATTTGTCTCTTTGCAATTTCTATCCCTAGCTCACATATATTACTTTAGACACAAAACAGAAATTCAACTCCTCTAAAAATACCTGAATGTAGCTATCATGTTCCAAGTCTCAAAATGTCTTTCCTTCAAGCTAAATAAAATCCCATTTCTTTCACCCACACATGACATGACATAATCTTGAGAATTTCTACTATCCTGGTTCTCCTCTTCTAGAAAATCTCCATATTATCAATGTCTTTCTGGAAATAAGGGCCCAAAAATTAACAGAATACTCCAGGTGTGATCTAACAAGTCAACTAGCACCTTCCTTAGTTCCATACCGTAAATCTCTCTTAAAGTGACCTAAGATTCCATCAACTTCCTGGCTGCCATATCAAACTGTTGTCTCTTATTGAGCTTAAAATGCCATTTAAATTTATTTTTTTTCTCAGAAAAACTGCTGTCTATTCACAACTTCCTTGATCTCATATTTGTGACATTAATTTTTTTATATAAATGGGAAATTTTATATTTGTGCTTAATAAATTTCACCTTTTTAGGCCATCCAATATTCTAGTCTATTAAGAACTTTTCAGATCCTGATAGTGTCAGTCAATCAATATATTATCTATTCCTATCAGCTTTGTGTCACCTACAAATTTGATAAGTATATCTCTATGTAATTATCTAAATTATTTATTAAAAATGTGATACATCACAGAGTCAAGCACAGATCACTATGACACTCCATTAAAGACATACCTTCAAGGCACTGGACTTTTACTGACTATACTTTGGTCTTAGACACTCAACCAGTTTTGGATCCATCAAATTATGCTGTCTTCTAACTCACATCTCTCTGTATTTTCTCCATAAACAGCAGAAGAGGCTTTATCAAATGATTTTCCAAAATATAGAGCAATTGAATCTACATCATACCCATGACCTATCAGTCTTACAATTCATAATAAGATACCCGTGACCTGCACTGTTCTTGATGAAATCACTCAGGGTACTCGTGGTCACTACTTCATTTAACAAATTCTACTAATGAACCCTTTAATAACTTTTTATTCAGAACATATGACACAGGGGGTGGCTAGATGGCCCAGTGAACGGAGCACCAACCCTGGAGTCAGGAGGACCTGAGTGCAAATCTGACCTCAGACATTTAACTCTTATAAGCCATGTGACCTTGGGCAAGTCACTTAACCCCAATTGCCTGGCCTCTCCCCGCCTCCAAAAGATAAAAATTTAAAAAATGACATAATCAATGATATCATAGATCCCTTTAATTAGACAGTCTACAATTTTGCCAAAGTTTCCATTCTACATTTTTTTTTTGGAGAAATAAAGGAAAAATTTTCCTTTTTTGCAGTCTATCAGAGAATCTCCTGACTACTTCATTATTTATCTGGAGTATCAACTTATTATTTCTCTTTTGACCTTTCAGGCAAAAAATAAAACATTATTCAGCTGGACAGAAAAAAAAAGAAAAAGAACTGGGAGTTCCCTCTTTCAGTTGTTATTTTTACTCTCATCTGCCCCCAAGCAACTTCTCTGATCTTTCTATTTTCCTGAATACAACTAAAATATACCCTTTTTGTCCTTAGTTTTCCTTAGCTCCCAAAACTTGCTCTGTTCCTTAGCACTTGACCCTAATCTTATGGGATCATGCCCCAGTTTTTCATTCACTCTCTATTACCTGTCTTTGCTTCCATCTTCTATACATTTCTTTTGCAAAACATTAGTTGACTGATGAGTTCCCCTGTGCTTCCAAATCAGTCTCTTTAGACAAATTCCCTCTTTCCTTTTTGACTCAGTTAATACTCATACTAGAATTTCCACGCCTACATCTTTTAAGGAATGAAATTTTCACTAAAAGCAAATCAAAAAAGTATTAGTCACTTGCTTTATAGAGAGTGAGAGACAAGGAAAACAAAAGAGAAGAGGAAAATATATGAAGGGAGGGGAGGGAAGAAAGAAGGAAGGAAAAGGAGAGATAGGAGGAATGTGACAGAAAAATCCAAAACATGCCTGGATGATTTCTACTAAGCTATACTATGCATTAGGCTTGTGAAACATTTCCTGAATGTCCATGTCTTCTTTCTGTTCAGGCAGTCTGTAGTACATTTAGATAGAAATATATTCTCTGTTTTTATCTCCTTCCATCTCCATAAAAATGCTCTCTACCATGTTTCCTTCCTCTCACTGCTGGATCTCCTCACATGTACATCACTTTGATATGCAGTACAGCTATAACCTCCATGTTACTTATCTAATTTCTTTTTTAAAAGGCTATAATGTCCCAGGGGTTTATTCCAGTAACAGGATTTATCCCATCCTGACTTACTCATATTTGCCTTCTTGCATAAGAACTTGTAGTTCAACTTGTTTCTTACTCATACTTTGAGAATTTGTATAGGGACATTGAGACCATGGGGTTTTATCACTGCTGTCTTTCTTGGATTACATTTCCCATTAACAAAATAAGAACCTTTATGGCTATCCTTCCCCTATTTGAGCTCACCTCTGTGGTACATACCTTAGCAGGGTGTGGGTGTGTGTGTGTGTGTGTGTGTGTGTAGTGTCTTCCTTCCTTTGTAATTGTTGTTAAAAAAAAATGCTTCTGAATACATTTATGGGACTCTAGGCAAATTCATTTTTACTAGTTCTTGTTAGGTGCACTCCACCACTGACCAAGACTCAGTTATTCCTAGATTTTAAGCTAGGAAACTAGAAGTCCAGAAGTCTAAATCCCATTCTTAGATACCTGCTCTGTTAGGAAGCTCTTCACTGCTCATATTTGCCTATTTTCTGAAGCTACCTTCTTCAAGAGACAGCAGTAATGACGAAACCAATTATGCCCTAGGGTCTTCATTTTCTCACCTAGGACTTCATAATTCCCTTTTTTCAGCTTCCTTCTGGCACTATTTTATGCACACATGAATTATCATAAATAGGTAGCAATTGGGGGGAGGGTGCCAATATCACATCTCAACTGAAATTTCTCTATCAGAAATTACAAAGGATCCCTTCATTGCCAGATCTCATGATCTTTTCTAAGTAATCAATGCTATTGACCTTTTTGCTATATGTGATGTTGTTGACTACTTCTAATATTTCCTCTCTGGAACTGTGTGTGTGTGTGTGTGTGTGTGTGTGTGTGATTGTACTCTGTCCTGTTTTATTCATGTCTGACTGCTTCTTCCCAGAATCCTTTTCTGGTTTATCATGACTCTAACTTGTCCCCTAAGTCTAGGTGTTTTCCATGTCTTTGTCCTGGTCCTCCTTAACTTCTTGGTCAGTTTAGTCATCATCTCTATGTGCACAATTCAAGCCACAATCTCTCCCCTGAGATTCAGTCCTGTGTCCTGTATTATGAGGAAATTAAAATTATTCTGTATCGTTTAATAATTGATTTTATTCTGTAGCTGACCCTATTACTTTCCCATTTTGTCAAGACACATTTCTCTATTCTTGAGTTAAGCTTAGGAATGTAGTCTTCCTTCTCAGTTAATTTAAAGATGTGGTTGAAAGGAAAAATTTTTATTATTCATGCCATTAACTCCTGGGACATCTTATTGTTGTCTGTAAGCCCCAACTGGTTTAATCAGATGCCACCGCCAAAAACACGTTAGATGTCTTTGCCTATCCTTGTGTAATTATGAGGGATTTGATCTCCTCCTAGGGAACAGTGAAGCTAGAGGTGCTAATTTCCTAACAAAGATTACAAGAGACAGAGAAGCACATAAAATGATTAACCTGTCTTTATTATCAGAAAGGGGCATGATTAGCCATACCTGAATGCCAACCAACTTCTCTTAGTACAGCCAATTGTAATATTACTCAACTACTCAGTCCCCCCTTCCTATGTGTCAATAAAGAGGCTACCCTCTCTTTTCTTTGGGGTCACTGGTCTTACTGAGGTGGCCAGTCTGATCTTTTTATTAACAGTTATACATGTCACTGTTAACAAACTGATTTTGCTCAGAGTATGTACCTCAGTTGACCTTCACTGAATGTACTCATGACAATTAGATATTTCAAACTAGATCTCTTGGAGGTATGTCACACTTAACAAGTTCAAATGAAACAAATTATCTTCCCACAAACAATCCCCTATATCACACTTACCTGTTTTCATTAAAAGTATTATTTCTCTAGTCACAGCTCCATATCATCTTCAACTTTACATTCTCCCTCACTCCCAAGATCAGTTGTCAAAATTTATCATGTATTTTTTCATAATTTGCACTCACCCATCACCTTTTCTTCACTCAAGCAGATAGCACCTTGGCTCAGGCCCTAAGGACTATTATAATAGGCTAATAATTAGTCTTCCTTCATCAAAACTGTTCCTACCATTGTCCCACACTGCTCCCCATGTGATTCTCTTTAATCACAGTTTCAACAATACCAAACTCCCCACAACAAACTCTACTGGTTCCCTATTACCTCCCAGATAAAATCTAAACTCCTGTTTGAATTTTAAAATCTTTCTAACTTGGTCTCAACCCATCTTTCCAGATTCTTTCTACTTTATTCTCCTTTCTGCACTCTATGGTTCAGTCACACTGGCCTTGACGTTTCCCACACTCAGCTTTTCATTTTCTATTTCTGTGCTACTGGCTGCCTCCAGGCATGAAGAGCATTCCCTCCTCACCTCCAATTAAGAGAAGCCCTCACTGCCTTCCTTCAACTCAAGGAGTACCTTCTGGAATAAGGCCTTCCTGAGTTCTACCCTGCCCCCAACTGCAAATGTCCTAAGCAACTACCTTCAATTTAACTTACTTGTGATACACACATATACACATAGACATATTTACACACACACATACACGTGTGTATGTGTTGTTTCTTACAAATGAATGCAAACCCTAGAGAACAACTGCTTCATGTTAATTTTTATATCCCCAGCACCTAGCTCAGTACATGGCATCTAGAAGTTGGTAATAAATATTTATTCATTGATTTATCTTGATTATATGCCTATACCATTCCTCTCTATTGTTTTTATCAGGTCAAAAAATAGCTGCCTCAATCTCCCTTGGCAAAAAGTCACCAGGTACATATTTTTTTTCTTTACAAGTCACTTCCTGGATGATTCTCATCTAATAGAACCTGTGTATACACAGCATCATTTCTCATAAAAATTAACAGCTTTTACTCCCCAATGTACAGCCCTCTTCTCTTCTGAAAGATCCTTAAATTTCTTTTTTTAATCAAATTTTATGTTTATTTTTAGTTTACATCATTCATTTCCACAAGATTTTGAATTCAAATTTCTCCTCGTCTTTCCCCTACCTACCACCCCAAAACAGTAATCCATCTGTAAGCACCTCCCCCAGTCTGCTTTCTCCTATATCCTCCCTCATCCCCCTCTGACTTTCCAGTAGGGCAAGATGGATCTCTATACCCCAGTGCCTGTATATCCTACTTCCCAGTTGCATGTAATAATAATAATAATAATATTTTTTAAACATTTGATTTTTAAAATTTTGAATTCCAGATTCTTTTGCTTCCTCCCTTGTCACCCACCCTTACTTGGAAGATAAGCATTTCAATATAGGTTGCACATGTGAAACTACACAAAACATTTCCATAGTGGATATATTGTGAAAGACTGACTCTATTTCCCTCCCTCCTATCCCATCCCCCACTTGTTCTATTCTCTACGTTGACCCTGTCCCTTTTCAAAAGTGTGAGCTTCCAACTTCCCTCCCCCGCAGCCTGCTCTCCCTTCCATCATCCCCCCTCTCATCCCCTTTCCCCCTAATCTCCTGTAGGATGAGATTCCCTATTTAGTGTATATGCCATTCCCTCCCTAAGCCAAATTCAATAAGAGTTAAGGTTGATCCATACCCATTTGCCTTCCTGTTCTTCCCCTCCATTGTAAGACTTTTACCTTGCCTCTTCTATAAGGGATAATATACCCCATCCTGTCTCTCCCCATCCCCTCTCATTATATTCCTCTCTCACCTCTCAATTTCACCTTTTAACTATCATCCCTTCCTAGTCAACTGGTCCTGTGCCCTCTGCCTATGTATACCTGTAGACATATTCATATACCTATAAAACCTATATAGACCTATGTATGTATATATTCATACATATACATATACATATACATATACATATACATATACATATACATATACATACAAATTTACCTTCCCTTCAACTGTTCTCATACTGAGAAAAGTTTCATAAGTTATAATGATCGTTTTTCCATCTAGGAATGTAAGTAGTTCAACTTTGACAAGTTCCTTATGATTTCTTTTCCCTGTTTACCTTCTCATGCTTCTCTTGCTCCTTGTATCTGGATGTCAAATTTTCTATTCAACTCTGGTTTTTTAATCAAGAGTGCTAGAAAGTCCTCTATTTCATTGCATGACCATATTTTCCCCTGAAACATGATACTCAGTTTTGCTGAGTAGGTGATTCTTGGTTTTAATCCCAGCTCCTTTGACCCCCAGAATATCAAATTCCAAGCCCTTTGATCCCTCATTGTAGAAGCTTCCAGATCCTGTGTTATACTGTTTGTGTTTCCACAATATTCAAATTGTTTCTTCTTGGCTGCTTGTAATATTTTCTCCTTGATCTGGGAACTCCGGAACCTGGCTATAACATTCCTAGGAGTTTTCTTTTTGGGGATCTTTTTCAAGAGGTGATTGGTGGATTCTTTCAACCTCTACTTTGCCCTCTGGTTCTAAAACATCAGAGCAGTTCTCTTTGAGAATTTCTTAAAGGAGAATTTCTTCTTTTGATCATGGCTTTCAGGTAGTTCAATAATTTTTAAATTATCTCTCCTGGATCTATTTTCCAGGTCAGTGGTTTTTCCAGTGAGATATTTCACACTGGCTCCTATTTTTTATTTGTTTGGATCTGCTTAATAGTATCTTGATTTCTCATAAAGTCACTAGCTTCCATTTGCTCCAATCTAATTCTGCAGGAATGATTCTCTTCAGTGAGCTTTTGAGGTTCTTTTTCCATCTGGCAAATTCAGCTTTTTAAGGCATTCTTCTCCTCATTGGCTTTTTGAGCCTCTTTTGCCATTTGAATTAGTCTATTTTTTAAGGTGCTATTTTCTTCAGTCAGGTTGTTGATTCTCTTTTCATGATTTTCTTGCATCTTTCTCATTTCTCTTCCCAATTTTTCCTCCAATTCTCTTATTTGGTTTGCAAAATCCTTCTTAAGCTCTTCTGTGGCCTGTGGCCAATTCATAGTCTTCTTGGAAGCTTTTGGTGCAGGAGTTCTGACTTCACTGTCTTCCTCCTGTTCCATGCTTTGCTCCTTTTTGTCCCCGAAAGAGGAATCTAAGGTTTGACTGCTGTGCTTGCTTTGCTTCCTTTGCTTGCTCATGTTTCTACTCAATTACTTAACTTTTGAGCTTTTGCCACAGTAGAGAACTCTGCTTCCAGAAAGCAAAGCTTTTCCCCAAATAGCTGGGGTTTCTGCAGCTGCCAGAGCTATTAGTTAGGTACCCTCTTTGAAGCATCCACTGGCTCTAGCACCTGGTCACACACCCCAGGACCTCCATCCTAGACAGTGACCCAGATTCAAGCAGGTTAAAGTAAGAGCAATTACCCCTCAGACTGGTTGCTTGGTGCCCCTACAATCTGCAGGCCAGGAGCTCTGAAGCAGCTACATGGCGGCATCTGAATGGCCACCACACCTCAGCCACTTCTCTGCCTGGGGGCAGAGGCCAGACCACACTCCCAGACACTCTGTTACCAAAGTCCACTGAGCTCTCACTTTGTCTTTGGCATTTATGGCTTGATAATTCTGGAAACAACCACAGCTGCTGGTTCTTGAAACAACCACACTCCCCCAAGTCCTTCCTGCTGTGGCTGATCAGGTCACCCTGGGGCTAACACCGCAGACTCAAGCAGGGCTGGACTTGGCTCCAAGCACGCTGCAGTGGACCCTTTCTGTCTGCCTGCCGGGCTGTTTTCAGAGGGAGATTTGTTTCTCTCTGTTTCTTTGTGGGTTCTGTAGCCCTAAAGTTTGTTTAGAGTCATTTTTATAGGTATTTGAGGTGGTTATGGAGATTTTCCTGCTTCTACACTGCCATCTTGGCTCCTCCCCCCAGATCCTTATATATTTCTTAACATCAAGTGCCACATGGTCCTTCTTCATTTTTTTCTATGTGGAATTTGATGCGACCCTTCTTCCTCCTGAAAGAGACTGAGATTTCCCTCTGCCTCTTCATCCACATTCACTTTTTTGTTTTTACACAGAAGTCCTTTTATTTTTTAAAGAATATTTCACATTCCTTCATAACATATGGAATGAAACAGCATTCCTCAAGCCCTTTGCTTTCTCTTTTAGAATGGAGAACAGCCTGTACCTTGAAAACAGATAGTAGTCGCTTGGTCCTGGGAGAAATACATACATCATATACTCTGTGCAAATTCCTGCTCTCCATATTCAGTCTATGTTTCTTGCTGATAACTATCTGAAGAAGTGTCGAAACAAAAGGTTTTGTGAGACCCTTCACAGCTATTCAGTATCTCTCCCATTAACACCTCAAAAGCCACACCCAACTTCTTTTCCTTTTTTTCACTAAAATTTTACTTTTTCTTACAAAATACTTTCTTTACCCTCTCCTCCTCTATCTTCTCCTCCTCTTTCTCTTCCCATTCAAGTCCTTTTTTCCATCCAACTTTTCCTAAGACAGCTGGAAGAAGAGTTGGGAGGAAACATTATCTTTTCACATTGGCAAAATGACCTTATGACTAGTTAGGAAGAAGGGCCCCTTGAAATCCAATCAGAGAAATAAAATATTTCAAGAATCTATGATTTGGGGGGATTTTTGAGCACCCTCCACCTTCACAAATCACAACTTCCTCTGTGACTTGGTAGAGATGGACTTCCAGAAATGTTATGGCTAATAAATATATCACTTTACCATAACTTGACGATGGGTCTCTCAACATTTAGCTAAGCTGGCTCCTAGATGAAAAGAATAAAATCTGTTTAGTGGCTCAAACTTAAAATCTTTCCATCTTGGTAAAACTTGACATAACTTACAATATCACTACCCTCTCCAAATCTCTATGAAACAGCAGAAAATAATGTTAGTGAGGGTGGTGAAAGTACAATTAAATAAGTAATTCTATGAGAACCAATTCACACAGACATAAACAACAGCAACACATTAATAGGCAACAAAATTAGAACTAGTTAGGTGATCTAATGTATTGTGAATATGACATAATATTCATCTATAAAAATTAACCTTAGTCAAATACTGACAAGACCAATGTATTTGACTTCAATCCCATGGTTGCAATTTGCTACCTCTGTGACCCTGGACAAGTCACTTGGGAAAGGCCTCATTTTTCCTAACTATAAAATGAAGTAGTTGGACTTCAAGAGTTCTTAACCTGGAAATTATGAACTTAAAAAAAATCTTGATAGCTTCATTTCAATATACTTCATTCCTTTGTAATCCTATTTATTTTATTTTATGATTTAAAAACATTATTCTGAGACTCTTATACTAATGTCTTTCTCAGTCCTAAATCACCTTATGAAACGTGCAAAATTGTGTTAATAGTATCATAAGACAGACAGCAAATAGGAGAGGGTTTTTCTGATGTTGTTGCCAATATACATAATAAAGACAGAAATCTGGAAGACAAAAAACATGCCTTTTTCCATTTTTTCACTAACTTTTGTTCTTGCTTAATTTTCTATGCCAATCAAGGAGGATCTTGGGAGTAGCCTGAGCTTGATAGGGCCATTCTACACACAACTCCCGTGGAGTTCAGAGTCGGGGGAAGAGCAGAGTTTTATTTTGTGTGACTTTTCTTTAAGGGAAGGAATATTAGTCATTTTAGTGTATAGTATCCCCACTGAATATTAAAGGGCCATTTTCTAGCCCTAAGTCAGTTGTCTGAGATAACTAACTTCAAATTAGTACCAGGAAAAGGGAGTCAAAAGAAAAGACAGTATCACTGTGGGGAATACTAGCTGATTTTGGCAGGTTATGCTTAGGTAGATATGGTCCATCCAATAATACAAAAAGCATTTGTTGCTTATGCTAAGCTCTAAAAGTTTGTCATCCTATCTTGGAGTACTGTACCATAGAAAGTGGCCAAGAAAGATAGCAATTGACTTTGCAGAAATAAAGTCCAGAAGCTCATAGCAAAGAAAAGCAATAATTAAAAGAACTGGGGGGGGGGGGCAGAATCAAGATGGCAGAGTAGAAACAGGACTTCCGCACAGCTCAGGCTTCCACCTCCTCCAATACATGTAAAAAATTACTCTAAACAAACTTTAGAGCTACAGAACCCACAAAGTGACAGAGAAAAACAAGGAAGGCCTGAAGGAAGGCTGGAAGGCCAGCAGGAAGGGTCCATCACAGTGTGCTGGGAGTTGGGCACAGCCCTGACTGAGTGGCGTTTTTAGCCCCAGGATGGACCCTACCAGTGGCAGCTGGAGCAGACTTCATGAGAGTTAATCACCAGCAGCTGTAATGGTTTCCAAATTTCTCAATCCACAAATGCCAAAGACAAAGTAAAAGGTTAGTGTGGAACTTTGCTGGGACAGAGGGAGCACGGTCCAGCTGCGGAGGAAGTCAGGTGGCTGCAGACGCTCCTGCATGGCTGCTTCCAGAGCTCCTGTCCTGAAGGGGGACCAAGCAACCATTCAGAGGCTAAGCACTCTTGCTTTGACCTGCTTGGATCTGGATTTCAGTCTTGGGTGGTAGTCCTGGGGTGTGTGACCAGTGAGCCAGAGTGTGCAGGGGCTGTAGCTCTAATAGCTCTGGCAGCTGTAAAAACCCCAGCAATTTGAGACAAAACTCTCTCTATTCTGGAAGCAGAGTTCTACCATGGCAAAGAGCTCAAAAGCCAAGCAATTGGCTGCCAATATGAGCAAGCAACAGAAGCACAAACAGATGATACAATTCTTTATTGGAGACAAAAAGGATCAAGCCATGGAGTGGCAGGAAGACATCAAAGACAGAACTTCTGCATCAAAAGCCTCCAAGAAAAATATGAACTGGTTAAAAGCCATGGAGGAGCTCAAGAAGGATTTTGAAAATCAAGTAAGAGAAGTGGAGGAAAAATTGGGAAGAAAAATGAAAACGACACAAGAAAATCATGAAACCTGAGTCAACAGCCTGCTAAAGGAGACCCCAAAAATACACTGAAGTAAATAACACCTTAAAAAACAGACTAACTCAAATGGAAAAAGAGGTCCAAAACTCCAGTGAGAAGAATGCTTTAAAGAGCAGAATTTGCCATATAGAAAAGGAATTTCAAAAACTCACTGAAGAGAATAACTCCTTCAAAATTATAGTGGAGCAATTGGAAGTTAATGACTTTATGAGAAATCAAGATACTATAAAACAGATTCAAACAAATGAAAAATAGAAGGCAATGTGAAATATCTCACTGGAAAATAGATCTAGGAAACATAATTTAAAAATTATTGGCATACCTAAGAGCCATGATCAAAAAAAGAGACTAGATACCATCTTTCAAGAAATTATCAAGCAAAATTGCCATGATATTCTAGAACCAGAGGGCAAATAGAAATTGAAAGAATTCACCGATCACCTCTTGAAAAAGATCCCAAAAAGAAAACTCCTAGGAATATTATAGCCAAATTCCAGAGTTCCCAGGTCAAAGAGAAAATGGTGCAAGCAGTCAGGAAGAGACAATTTGAGTATTGTGGAAACACAATCAGGATAACACAAGACCTAGCAGCTTCTACATTAAGGGATCAAAGTTCTTGAAGATGGCAGAGTAGAAGCAGGTCCTCCCCGTGGCTCCTGGCTTCCACCTTCCCCAATTCATGTAAAAGGGGATTCTAAACAGACTTCAGAGCTACAGAACACAAAAAATGACACAGAAGCTAACCTCCCACTGAGTACAGCCCGGCAGACCGGCAGAAATAGGCCAGCACAGCGCTCTGGGAGCCAAGCCCAGGCCCGCATGAGCTGGAGGTTTTAGCCCCAGGGTGGGTCTGACCAGCCACCAGCCAGAGGGACTCCAGATCACCACCATCTGTGGTCGTTTCCAGATTTATCAACACATGGATGCAATGGACAAAGTGAGAGGTCAGTGCAGTATGGACTTTAGGACCCAGCAGTTAGGAGTGCTTCAGCTTTTGCCCCTGGGGCAAGAAGCCGCTAAGGGCTGCAGTGCAGCCACAGCTACCACATGGCAGCCTCAGCTCCTGGCCTGCAGAGTGTAGGAGGACCAAGCAACCAGTCTGAGGGGTAATCGCTCTTGCATTATCCTGCCTGGATCTGGATTGCGGTCTAGGGTGGGGGTCCTGGGGTGTGTGTCCAGCTTGCCAGATCATGTGGAGGCTTCAGCAAGGGCTCCCAACTAATACCTCCAGCAGCTGAGAAAATCCCAGCATATGGGATGGAAGCTCCCCTGTTCGGTAGCATAGCCCTACTGTGGCAAAAAACCCAAAAGTCGAGTAAATGAGGGGCAACATGTCCAGGCAAAGGAAACAAAGCAAACAGAAGAACCCAACATTAGACTCCTATTTTGGGAACAAAAAGGATAAAAGCATGGAACAGGAGGAAGACAGAGAAGTCAGAACTCCTGCACCAAAAACATCACATATGTATTCATATGCCCATATACCCTCATATATAGACATATATATATATGTATATATACATATTTCTAATCCCTTCAACTACTGAGAAAAGTTTCATAAGTTACAATTATTGTTTTTTCCATGTAGGAATGTTAATAGTTCAACTTTGATAAATTCCTTATGATTTCTTTTCCCTATTTACCTTCTCATGCTTCTCTTGCTTCTTGTATCTGAATGTCAAATTTTCTATTCAACTCTGGTTTTTTCAGCATGAATGCCTGAAAGTCCTCTATTCCACTGAATGACCATATTTTCCCCTGAAACATAATACTCAGTTCTCCTGGGTAGGTGACTCTTGGTTTTAATCCCAGCTCCTTTGACCTCCAGAATATCATATTCCAAGCTCTTCGATCCCTCAGTGTAGAAGCTGCCAGATCCTGGGTTATCCTGATTGTGTTTCCACAATATTCAAATTGTTTCTTCCTGGCTGCTTGTACTATTCTCTCCTTAATCTGGGAATTCCGGAACCTGCCTATAATATTCCTAGGAGTTTTCTTTTGGGGATCTTTTTCAGGAGGTGATCGGTGGATTCTTCCAACCTCTATTTTGCCCTCTGGTATTAAAATATCAGGGCAGTTTTTTTGAGAACTTCCTGGAGGATGATTTCTAGGTTCTTACTTTGGTCATAGCTTTCAGGCAGTCCAATAATTTTTAAGTTATCTCTCCTGGATCTATTTTCCAGGTCAGTGGTTTTTCCCATGAGATATTTCACATTGCCTTCTATTCTTTCATTTATTTGGATCTGTTTAACAGCATCTTGATTTCTCATAAAGTCATTAGCTTCCATTTGCTCAAATCTAATTCTGAAGCAATGATTCTCCTCATTTAACTTTTGAGATTCTTTTTCCATCAGGCAAATTCGGCTTTTTAAGGCATTCTTCTCCTCATTGCCCTTTTGGGCCTCCTTTGCCATTTGAGTCAGTCTGTTTTTTAAGGTATTATTGTCCTCAGTCAGGCTGGTGACTCTCATTTCATAATTTTCTTGCATTGTTCTCATTTCTCTTCCCAATTTTTCCTCCACTTCTCTTATTTGGTTTTCAAAATCTTTCTTAAGGCCCTCTATGGCCTGTAACCAGCTTGTATTTTTCTTTGAAGCTTTTGGTGCAGGAGTTCTGACTTCACTGCTTTCCTCCTGTTCCATGCTTTGCTCCTTTTTGTCCCCAAAATAGGAGTGTATTGTTGGAATCTTCTGTTTGCTTTGTTTCCTTTGCCTGCTCATTTTGCCACTCAATTACTTGACTTATGGGATTTTTGCCACAGTAGGACTCTGCCACAAGACAGGGGAGCTTTCGTCCCAAACGCTGGGGTTTTCTCAACTGCCAGAGGTATTAGATGGGTGCCCTCTCTGAGGTCTCCACATGCTCTGGCAAGCTGGACACACACCCCAGAACCTCCACCCTAGACTGCAATCCAGATGCAAGCAGGTTAAAGCAAGAGCAATTACCCATCAGACTGGTGCTTGGTCCCCCTACACTCTGCAGGCCAAGAGCTGAAGCCGCCACGTGGCGCTGGCTGGCTATGCCAGTGTCTCAGTGGCTTTTCGCCCTGGGGGGTAAAAGCCATGCACTCCCACTTACTGGTCCCAAAGTCCAGACTGTATTGACCTCTCACTTTGTCCTTTGTGTCGATGTGTTGACAAATCTGGAAACGGCCACAGCTGCTGCTGATCTGGAGTCCCTCTGGCCGGCGGCTGGTCAGGCCTGCCCTGGGGCTAAAGACCTTCCCCCCCCCACCAAAAACATCAAAGGAAAGTACAAGCTGGTTACAGGTCATAGAGGACCTTAAGAAGCAAATAAGAGAAGTGGAGAAAAAATCGGGAAAAGAAATTAGAACAATACAAGAAAATTATGAAATGAGAGTCACCAGCCTGACTGAGGAAAATAACACTTAAAAAACAGACTGACTCAAATGGCAAAGGAGGCTCAAAAAGGCAATGAGAAGAAGAATGCCTTAAAAAGCCAAATTTGGCAGATGGAAAACGAATCTCAAAAGCTCAATGAGGAGAATCATTCCTTCAGAATTAGACTGGAGCAAATGGAAGCTAATGACTTCATGAGCAATCAAGATGCTGTTAAACAGATCCAAACAAATGAAAGAATAGAAGGCAATCTGAAATATCTCATGGGAAAAACCACTGACCTAGAGAACAGATCAAGGAGAGAGAATTTAAAAATTACTGGACTACCTGAAAGCCATGATCAAAGAAAGAACCTAGAAATCATCCTCCAAGAAATTCTCAAGGAAAACTGCTCTGATGTTTTAGAACCAAAGGGCAAAACAGAATTTGAAAGAATCCACTGATCGCCTTCTGAAAAAGATCCCAAAAAGAAAACTCCTAGGAATATTATAGGCAGGTTCCAGAATTCCCAGATCAAGGAGAGAATAGTACAAGCAGCCAGGAAGAAACAATTTGAATATTGTAGAAACACAATCAGGATAACCCAGGATCTGGCAGCTTCTACACTGAGGAATTGAAGGACTTGGAATGTGATATTCCAGAGGTTAAAGGAGGTGGGATTAAAACCAAGAATCACCTACCCAGCAAAACTGAGTATTATGTTTCAGGGGAAAATATGGTCATTCAGTGGAATAGAGGACTTTCAAGCATTCTTGCTGAAAAAAACAGAGTTGAATAGAAAATTTGACATTCAGATACAAGAAGCAAGAGAAGCATGAGAAGGTAAATAGGGAAAAGAAATCATAAGGAATTTATCAAAGTTGAACTATTAACATTCCTACATGGAAAAAACAATAATTGTAACTTATGAAACTTTTCTCAGTAGTTGAAGGGAATAGAAATATATATATGAGGGTATATGGCCATATGAATACATATGTGAAAGTGTGTATATATGTTTACAGGTAGATATAGATAGAGGGCTGTAATGGGAATGCAAATTTGGAAGATCTTCCCTGCCCCTAGGCTGGAGTGCACCTGAAGCCTGGGGTGGGAGGCTTGTTTTTCAGTAGATACTTTTTGATTGGCCAGTGGGTCAATAAGGTTGTTATATTCTCTGAGCCAGGAGAAGGCTATATAAGCCCTGATGTGAGGCTTTGTTTTGGGGGCTCACTTTGAGAAGTGTTCTGTGATTTGATCTGGATTCTGGGAAGCCGTTGTCCAGAGCCCCCCTGGCTTTGAAAAACCCAGATGTTGAAACCCAGATGTTGATTGGGTATGGATGTAATGACTGGACAGTTTGGAAAGCTGTCTACTTGATCTGTTTCTGTCTTGATAATTCTGTCTGTGTATTCTGAAGTTCGGGGTGCTGACCTTTTTCCCCTGAACAAGGTAAACGATATATGTCTGACTGATTAAAGTAAGCTTGTTAACCCATTTTGAGTTGCTTTCCTTTATCAAAGCAGATCCAAGAACCTGTGGTGGCAGCAAACCCTGAGGACTCTTGGGGTGCTTGCTGCTACAAGGGCACAGGACCAATTTAATAGAAAGGGATGATACTTAAAAGGTGAAATTAAGAGGTGAGAGAGGAATATAATGAGAGGAGATGGGGAGAGACAGAATGGGGTAAACTATCTCATATAGAAGAGGCAAGGGAAAATGATTACAATGGTGGGGAAGAATAGGAAGGCAAAAGGGAATAGGTCAACCTTTTTCTCACTGAATTTGGCTTAGGGAGGGAATGAAATGCACACTAAATAGGGTATCTCACCCTACAGGAGAGTAGGGGGGAAGGGGATGAATGGGGGGATGATGGAATGGAGGGCAGGCTGGGGGGGAGGGAAGTTGGAAGCACCCACTTTTGAAAAGGGATGGGATCAAAGTAGAGAATGGAACTAGTGGGAGGTGGGATAGGAGGGAGGGAAATATAGTCATTGTTTTACAATATATCAACTATTAATGTCTTGCATAAGCTACACATGTATAACCTATACTGAACTGCTTATCTTTCCAGTAAGGGCTGGTGACAAGGGAGGAAGAGAATGAATCTGGAATTCAAAGTTTTAATATCAAATGTTTAAATGTGTCTGTATGTGTATATATATATATATATATATATATATATATATATATATATATATATATATATATACTATTAATAATACTATTTTACATGTAATTGGGAAATAAGACATACAGGCAATGAGTCATAGAGATCCACCATGCCCTACTGGAAAAGTCAAAGAGGGAATGAGAGAAGATATGGGAGAGAGCAGATTGGAAGAGGGGATATACTGTGGGATTGCTATTTGGGGTGGTGGGTAGGGGAAAAATGGGGAGAGAATGTGTAACTCAAAATCCGGCAGAAATGAATGATGTAAATCAAATGTTAAGAAAGCATTTGAAAAATGAAAAAAAAAAGAGATCATAGTTCTTGTAATATGGTATTCCAGAGGTCAAAGGAGCTAGGACTAAAACCAAGAATCACCTACCCAGAAAAACTGAGTATAATGCTACAGGGAAAAATATGGTCATTCAATGAAATAGGGACTTTCACACATTCTTGATGAAAAACCTGAGCTGAACAGAAAATTTGACTTTCAAATACAAGAAGTAAGAGAAGCATGAGACAGTAAACAGGAAAAAGAAATCATAAGAAACTTATTAAAGTTGAACTATTTACATTCCTACATGAAAACAATGATAATTGTAATTCAAAAGACTTTTCTCAGTATGAGCATAGCTAAAGGGAATATACATATATATATATATGTATACATACATATATATGTGAGTGTGGGCATTTGTATGTTCATGCATACATAGACAGAGGACACCAGATGAGTTGAATATTAAGGGATGATATCTAAAAAATAAAATTAAGAGGTGAGAGAAGAATTTATTGGAAGAAGAAGAAAGGGAGTAATAGATTGGGCTAAATTATCTCTCATAACAGAGGCAAGAGAAAACTGTTACGAAACGGAATGGGACAACCTGATTCTCATTGAATTTGGCCTAAGGAGGGAATAACATACACACTCAATCAGGTAACTTACTCTACAGGAAAATAGGGTAGGGGATAAAAGGGGGGCAGATATAGAAGGGAGGGCAGATTGGGGGAGAGGGTAGTTAGAAGCAAACATTTTTGAAAAGGGATAGGGTCAAAGGAGAAAACAGAATAAGTGGGGGCAGAAAAGGATGGAGGGAAATACAGTTAACGTTTTACAAAATATCTAATATGAAAATTATATGGGTAACTACACATGTACAATCTATATTAAATTGCTTATCTTCCCAGTGGGGGTGGGTGAAGAGGATAGAAGGGAAAAAAATCTGGAAGTCAAAGTTTTAAAAACAAATGTTTAAAAATTGTTTTTTTACATGCAACTGGGAAATAAAATATACAGGTACTGGGGTATAGAAACCCATCTCACCCTACTAGAAAGTTAGGAGGGTGTAAGGGGAGGACATCAGAGAGAACGGAGTGGGGGATTTTGGGGTGGGGGTAGGGGAAAGACGGGGAGAGAAAAAATTGTAACTCAAAATCTTGTGGAAATGAATGTTGAAAACTAAAAATAAAGAAAATTTTTAAAAAAAGAACTGAACAAACTCAACAAAAATAACACACTCAGTGAAGAGCACTAGAAAGCAGTGTCATGGCATTACCAGAAGACAGAAACAGCTTTACTAGCATCAGATGTGTGACTTGTCCTGGCCATACAAGTAAGAGAACATTGGGTCCTCTGACTAGGGCCTAATGAAACAATGTAGTATCTCATAGAATTTAACATATTTCATCTCTTCCATGAAAACCAAACAAGAATGGAATAGAAAAGAATCTCTAAAAGTGAGGAAACAAAAAACTTTCACTTCCAATTCAAGTTTTCTATGGTTATCCTCTTCACCCATCTGTACTTCTTCATACTTTTTTCCCATACAGTAAGTTAAGATATAGCATTCTCCTCAATAAAGTGCATTTTTTGTTTCCTCACTTTTAGAGAAGAAGATGAGAATCCCACTTAACCTAAAAACCATGCTTACTCCAATATACCTCTGAAATCAGAGAGATAGATCTAGTTTCTAGAGTGGTAACTTGGTAGAGTGGATACTTCTGGGTTTAAAATTAACAAGATCATGGGGAGGCTAGGTGGCTCAGTGAATAGAGCACTGGCCCTGAAGTCAGGAGGACCTGAATTCAAATCTGGCGTCAAACACTTAACATTTACTAGCTGTGTCACCTTGGACAAGTCACTTAACCCCAATTGCCCTGCCCCCCTCCAAAAAAAAGCAAAAAAAATAAAATAAATTAGAATTAAGATCTGAATATGAATCCTATTATAGACATTTTATAACTATGGTAACTATTGACTATATAGAAATTTATCTAAGTCTCAGTTTCCTTATTTGTAAAAGGAGGAGGTTTGACTAGAAGGTCTTTAAATCCAGGTCTCAATTTATGATCCTATGAAAACAAGTAGTCATCCAGTCATCTCTTGTTGACTTCTATTAAAGAGAATTTCACTACCTCTCAAAGCAACTCATTCCACTTTTAGACAGCCCCAGTGGTTAGGAAGTTTGTTTGTTTGTCTTACTTGACATCAAGTCTAAATTGGCTTATTTACAATTTCTACCCCTGACTCATATTTCTGCCAACTGAGGTGAAAAAGAACAGAAATTTAGTTACTTTTCTAAGTTAAAATACTGAAAGTATTTGGAGAGAATTATCTTATTCCTCTTATGTCTTTTCTCGTCCAGGCCAGACATCCCCAGTTTTTTCAATGATCTTTATATGCCATGATCGTGAGGTCCTTCAATGCTTTGGTTGCCCTCATATGGATGTTGTTCAGTTTATTAATGAAAACCATAAATCTTTTTATTTGACCAAGGAAAACCAGAATAGAACTACCACCTCCATATTCTTAGACATTATGACTCTTTTAAGTCCATAATTAGTTTAGTTTATTTGCTGCCACAGCCTACTATAGACTCATGTTAACCCTTCAAGTCCCCTAAAGCCCAGATGTCAGACAAAATGGTGTCTAATCATGCCACATTCATCTTGAGCTTTTGAATATGATTTTTTTTAACCCACATATTAGGTGTTATCTTTATCCCTATCACATTTCCTCTTACTAGATTTGGTCCAGCTTTTTGGTCTGTTAAGCTCTTCCAGATCCTATCAATTCAAGACATCTAGCTCTCTTAATTACATATCATCAGCAAAAAGCATGCATCTATGCCTTTATTCAAAGTCAAAACATGAAATAGGACAGGGTATAACACAGATCCCTGAGACACTCCATTAGAGACATACCTCCAAACTGAAACAAATACATTTAAAGACTACTCTTTGGTTCTAGCCATTTCAAACTCAACTAAATATATCATCTAACCCATAACTCTACATCTTTTCTAAAAGAAGAACATGAAAAACTTTGTCATACATCTGGCTAAAATCTAAATAAACATTACATACCACATTCTTCTGATTTACCAGTAGAATTTTGATTTCAGTCCCAACCTGTAATTCCATCAGTGTAGGGAAGTCCCCCTAAGGAAAATCCCTTCATTAAAACACAACAGCCTCTATTCTTCAATTTAAAGGATTAATGAGTTGCCAGGGACTCTGAGCGGTTAAGAGACTTGACCAGAATCCTAAAGTCAGTATGTGTCAAAAACAGTACTTCTCTCCACTCATCAAGACTGTCAGATTGCTGTGATCCTGGATCTGCTTCTAAATGTGTTCTCTTTCCCACCCTCATGCTACCACCTTTAATCTGGGGTTTATCCTTGTATGGACGAATGGATGAACATATTTATTAAGCACTTACTATGCGCCAAAAAATATTCTAAATGTTGGGAATGCAACCACAAATGGGTGATACTATCCATGCACTCAAGAAGCTCACATTACAATAACAAAAGACAAAACATAGAGAAGAGTAGTAGCCAGGAAGGGATGCTTTGTCTTGAGAAATCAAAGGGGTCAAGATTGGTAGAGTCAATTGATTGACTGGGAATTGTTGACATGACTTTCTGGTAGCAAAGGGAGTATGGATTGATTTATAGTTCTAGATCAGGTAAGTGAAGACTACAGATAGTACAGGCAGATGACAAGAAGATGTCCAGAGTAGAAATATGAAACACAGCATGAATGGAACAACCTAGAGATAGTATGTCATGAAACATACTAACCAATCAGGACACTATGGGCCCCAGGGTGGAAGTTTCAAAGCTAAAAGGTCTAGTGCAGATCTGGTGGTCCAGAGGGTACATGTAGTTCAGATAGCAAGGTCAACAGTTCAAAGGGCACTTTCAGAGGCAGAGCAGATTACAAAAAGAGGACAGTGGTTGAACAGATATAAAATATAGTGATCCACAAGTTTCTGAATGGTTTTAATGCCTTTAGTTATTAGATCTCATCCTCTCTCTCTCTCTCTCTCTCTCTCTCTCTCTCTCTCTCTCGGAAAAGGGAGAGGAAGACTCAAGATGACTAATATTTGTGGAAGCCAGGGAGAGAACAATTCTTTTATAATATCATTTATGATCCCTGTTTCTATTTACCAAGCAGCAATTATTTTGGTATTGTGTCACTATACAAAGATGATTTTTAAATGTTGGTGATGCTTTTTAATGTCATTTTACAATAAAATTGATGTAAAATTAGCATAGGTTGTAACCTTTTGAATAAAAGTAAAATAACATATATTGAATATAATTTCCACAGTTAAAATCATTCAAGAATGATTTTTCCAACCAATATTCAAGACACTCTTTGTACCTTTCAACAATATGTAAATACCCATTAAAAGTCTACTAAATTTCTATTGGCTTTTTGATGCATTATACATTCCATATAGAGTTTCAAAGAGAGAAGTTACCATTTAATACAAGAGAATATATTTCAAATTTAATTTTAATCAAAAGAGATAGTTGAGAATGGAAAAAAATGCTCAGTTTTCCATAATCCTGGCAAGATAGTTTATGTGGTAAAGTTAATATATAACTCTTCATAGACAAAAGTTTCAATCTCTTCTGCTCATGAAAGGTAGAAGGGAAAAGAAAAGAAAGGAGAGAAAGGACAAGACAGAGGAAGGAAGAAGAGAGTAAGGAAAAAGGAGGAAAGAGAAGACAAGAGCAATAAAGCAGAGAAGCAACAGGAAAGAAAATAAAAGTTGTTCATTTGCCTAACGGGTATTGTTTCCCTTCATTTCATGGCTTATTTTTTGATGGAGAACAATGGTCAACAGCCAACCAAGGAGAAAGAAACCAGGAGTTTAGATAATTCAGAAATGAGATAATTACACATTCATAATCAGTAATTAGCCATGATTTTGGTTATTAATCATGAAGCCATTCATTTAGCTTTCAAATAATGAAAGGGATCTTCTGATAGGTTTCATTTTCATCATCTGTGAAGCATGAGTCAAAAAAGATGATCCTTTCTAATTTTAAATCCTAAGTGCAAACTTTCTCAGGTCTTTTCAATATAATTTTAACTAATCTTACAGAAAATAGCATAGAAAAGATTCCTCTACAAATATGCAAAAGAAAGCAGAAAGTTTCATGTATAATAGGAAGCTATAAATATTTGGAAATATGCTATAATTATTTAGAATAATTCTAACTGTTTAACTTCACAGATGTCTATGCTTAGGATAGTCTCATAGTTCACATTAAAAAAATAGGGGGAAGGAAAACAGTGATTTAGCAAGGAGTTTGCAGGCATATAATATGTATGCATGTTCTGCAGGATTTGGGATTAGAGAGTTTCCGGAAAGTCTAACTGAAATTTTGAGGGGTAGGATGGGGTGGGGAAGGCTCCCCATAAGAAACACTACAATAGAAATAAAAATCTCCTTTTGTACCAAAACATTCATAATAATGCTTTTTGTGATACCAAAAATCTGACAACAAAGTGAGTGTCTGCCAATTGGGAAAGGAATCCACACACACTCACATATATGTACATGCATGTGTGTATATGATGTATGCATGCACACAGGTATACATGAATGTTATTGCATAACCTGATTACGTCATAAGAAATGACAATTAGGAAGAATCAGAACATGGGATGATTTTATGAAAGGATATAGAATGAACTAAGCAGAAATAGAAAAACAAAACCTATGACTCTAATGACAACTAGAAAACCCCTAAAATGAAGCTAAAAATGGAGTAATCATTGATACCAAGGTGGGTGCCAAAGAAGTTAGGAAATACATCTCCTTCCTACTGGTAGTAAGGTGACGAACAATAGGTACATAATGCTGCATGCACTGTTAGATGCAGTGTCTCTGCTATTTGGTTTTGCTTAACTGTTTTTTCTTTATGACTCAGGAAAAGAGAGGGAGGGATGAGGCATACACAGAAAGAAAAAATGAAAGGAATCAATAGAACCTCCTATTATGAATAAAATTTTAAAAATTATTCTTTTTCATTTCAAAGAGATTAAAGAGATATATGATGAAGATCTATAAAATCACAGAGGTCATCAATAAACAAGGACCTGTTCATCAAATCTCAGTACACTAAAATCTCCTGAAGCTTGAAAGAGGTAAGGTAGGTCAAATGAAAGGAAATGCTATTACACACACCAGGTGGTAAACCTGTGGAATTCATTATTCTACAAGATGGTACAGGCAGAAAATAAAAATGTCACAAGTGATAGAGTCATACGAATTATTAAAGCAAAATGTAATACATTCAAACTCAACTAACTCCAGTGGCTTCCTATTGTTTCAAGGATTAAATATAAACTTTTCTCTTTTAGCCTTTAAAGTTCTTCACAAACTAGTCACAATCTATCTTTCCATTATTTTTTGCTTTCCCTCTCTGAGATCTAGCCAACTTAATCTTCTTTTGGATTCCTCACTTGAGACTCCATCTCCCACAATGGTATCTTTGCCTTGGTTGTCTCTCATGCCTTTTTGAATGCACTCTTTCTTTACGTATTTCTGAAAGTCTCTCTTCCTTTAAGATGCACCTTGGGCAACAACTTCTAGAAGAAGTCTTTCCTGACCTCCCAATTGCTAGCATCTTCCCTCCCAAACTACCTTGTTTTTGTTACTTTTTGTTCATTACCTTTACATTTTTTTCTGTATATATTTTTATATGTACTTGTCTCCCCTATTAAAATGTAATTGTGAATAGGGGCTTTTTCATCCTTTGTGTTTGTATTCCAGTGTTTAGCACAGTTTCTGTACATAATAGGTGTCTAATAAATACTAACTGATTGAATGATAATTTGACATTAAAATCAGGAAAGACAACTGCATCCTTGTGATAAAATCTATGATGGATATCTAGGAAGAAAAATACTAGACTAAGTGAATGGTCTTAGTTCTCTTTTCCCTTTCACACTGTTCCTTGTGAGTCTCTTTTGATGGATTTTCCTCCTATTACTCAGAATATGGGTGTCCATCACATTTAATCCACTCTTCTCTCCCTATTCTAGGTCCCTTAGAAACTGAACTTCATGTAGAAATAACTCCCAAAACTGGACATCTATCCCTACTTCTTTCCCTGAGCCCCAGCTCAACTTCTCCCCCATACCTGCTAGCCCTTTCCACTAAGAAATCTTCCAATTAATTAGAATTCAGCATATCAAAAAAAATAATCTTCCATTCCTCTCACAGAACCCAGTACTCCTTCCTAACTTCCCTGTCTAGTCAATGGGATCATTCTCCTTGTTTCCCAAAGCTAAGGTTTTTTAGTCATCTTTGGCTCCTTGACCCAGCTCTCTACCATTGATTTTTCCTTCAGAAAACTTATTCAATTCCCATAGCCATCATCCTTATCATCTCATACCTTGTCTAGTGCCTGGGACTTTCTCTGACCCTAGTCTCTGTTCTAATCCATCTTACATAATACATCTTACATAACTGGTAATAATACATTTGCCAGATACCTTACAAATTGCATCCAAAGAGCTTTAAAAATTAAAAGGCTAGGTGGCACAATGAATAGAGCACCGACCCTGGAGTCAGGAGTACCTGAGTTCAAATCCGGCCTCAGACACTTAACACTTACTAGCCATGTGACTTTGGGCAAGTCACTTAACCCCAATTGCCCCTCCAAAAAAGCAAAAAAAAAATAATAATGTCATCTCTATAAAAGATATAATATGATTTTTGAGGTGGTTAGGTGGCACAGTGAATAGAGCACCCACCCTGGAGTCAGGAGGACCTGAGTTCAAATTCGGTCTCAGACACTTAACGCAAAACTAGCCATGTGACCTTGGGCAAGTCACTTAACCCCACTTTCCCTGACTTCCCCCTCCAAAAAACCAAATAAAATTTAAGAGTTGGAGGACAATTCCAGTGAGAAAAGTGCCTATACATATCACCAATTAAATATTGCCACAAAGGAGAAAAGAGAATAGAAGATGAGATGCCCAGAATTTCACAGGATACAAAACCCAAGAAAAGAACCAGTAGTAAAACACATGGCCTCAAATGTACATAATTCAGGCCACAAGAGGAACTACAGGTCTAATGCAACAAAACAAATTTGATCTCATTGGGTATCACTGGGAGACATGGTAAAATAAAACCCTTGCCTGGATGGATCTAAATGAATCTTACTCAAAAAAAGGGATGGACAAAAATAAGGGTTTGGTGGGATAATATTGCTTATTGTGAAGATATACTCACCAGAGGATCGATCTAGCTCTTGCTCTACATATATACATACATATGTGTGCATATATACATACAGGTAGACATACATACATGTATGTATATTTGTGCTGTGTATGAATATATACATACACACATATATATAAAAGCAGGGGTGCCTGCACTCCTACTTTTGAGAAATTAACTACCATTAGGCTCAAAAAATAAATGAGATCCCATTTTTCAGAGGATGTCAACTCAGGAGGGAAGAGAGATGTTCAAGAGTGAGGTCCTAAAGATATAATAAGAAACAATACAAGTGAGGAAGTAAAATGGGGTTTTCTGAAGAGACTAGTGATAGCACACAGGAAATTCACCAACCAACTTATATTTTTAGAAGAAATATAAAGAAGATACAATCAAATACAGGAAACATAAAATTAATGTGTGCCACAGTTCTCTAAAAACTGTATCAAGAATGACTAATCCAAGAATGAGCTAAAGCTAATGAGGGAAATTTAGGAGAACAAAAAGGGGTTAAGTCAAATATGGGTGGTGGGAGAAAGATCAAAAAAGGAATAGGACCTTTTCTTGGGGTGGCACGAATAACAAGTGACCACAGAGAGAATCCTTCTGTTTCTGGTTTCTCTGCAAAGGAGAATGAAGTTTATACTGGAAATGGTAGAAGAGAAATTACCAACAAGAGGTTTATCCCCAACATAAATAAGGAAAGTGTAAGAAAATACCTAGTTACTTTTTATGAGTTCAAGTCACCTGACCCAGACAAACTATATTTTCAAGTCCTGAAATGTGATTGATGAGTCACTGTTGATAATATCTGAAGGGTCATGGAGAACAGGAGAGGCACCACAACATTGAAGAAGGGGAAGAGTCCCAGCTTTCAAAAAAAGAGTCCAAACTATAAACTAGTCAACTTAATTTTATTACTCAGAAAACTCTAGAATAAATCATTAAGCAGTGGCCAGTGAACACTAGAAAGGAAATCTATGATTGCAGATATCCAGCTTGTCTTCATCAAGAAAATGGAGTGCCAAATTAATCCCATTTCTTTTTTTGACAGAATTACTAAACTAATGCATGAAGGGAATGCTTGGCATATAGTACATGTTTAATAAATGTTTACTGATTGACTGACTGCTGTGAATATAGTTTACTTGGATCTTAGAAAAGCTGTAGGTTGGGGCGGCCAGGTAGCACAGCGAGTAAGAGCACCGGCTCCAGTGTTGAGATAGACCTGGAGATCGAATCCCGGGCTCAGACACTTAGCAACCACCCAGAAACACCTGGCCGTGTAACCTTGAGCAAGTTACTTAACCCCAATTGCTTAGGGGCGGCCAAGTGGCTCAGCGAGTAAAAGCACCGGCTCCAGTGTTGGGACGACCTGGAGATCGAATCTCGGGCTCAGACACTGTGCACCACACCCAGAAATAACTGGCGGTGTAAACTTGAGCAAGTTACTTAACCCTGATTGCTCAATAAAAAAAAAAAAAGAAGAAGAAAAGCTGTAGGTAAAGCATAGCATGCCATATATATGGAAAAGATGGAGAGATATGCATTAAACAGAAATAAAATCAAATAGATTAAAAAATTATTTAGTTTTTAATGGGTCATTATAAACGTAGCAAGAAATTGAATGGATGACCCTTTGCTATTTAACTTTATTTTTTCCAAATGACTTGAATACAGGCATGGATACTACACTTATCAAATTTGCAGATGATAGAAAGCTAGAACATGAGATGACAGAATTAGGATCCAAGAGGATCTTGACAAGCTATATCATTGGTTTGAATTTAATAAGGTGAAATTAAATATGGAATTACATTAAGACTTGCACTTGAGTACAAAAACATTAATGATGGGGAAGACCTAGTTAGACAGCCGTTTTAGTGAACTACACTCATGTCAGCAATATGATGGATCAATCAAAACAGTCAACATAGTTGGTTTGCATTGAGGGAGGCACAGGTCCTAGCAATAGGAAAGTGTTAGTCCCACTGCACTCTGTTTCCATCAGATTTCATCTGAGATAATGGCTTTAGTTCTGGGCACCACAGTCTAAGAAGGACATTAATAAGCAACAGAGTGTCCAGAAAAGGTGAAGCAGGACGGTAAAGGACCTTGAGTCATGTCTGAGACAGACAGAGATGGGGGTGGGGAGGTAGGGACAGATAAAGTACTTAAAAAGTACTTACCATATGTAAGATATTCTGCTAAACTCTGGGAATACAAATACAAACAAGAAAAAAAATATTTTTTCTCTCCAAGAGCTTATATTTGAACAGGAGGAGGTAATATAGTAAGAACTAGAAAGGGAGAAGGCCGGGTTGGAAGATAAGCAGTAAGCTGTGAACAAGCTTTGCTTAGGACAAGATGAAGTAAAGACTTACCTATCACAGACTTAGCTTTCCAGGGTGAGAGGCCAAGACTGTAGAGGGAGGAAGATGAGAATGTTGGCCAGGAGGCAGCATACTATAGAGATGAGAAGTGAAAATATGAAGACACGTTGAAGCAAAATGGGTACATTCCTACTTTTAGAAGAGAAGACTAAGTGAAATATGACAGCTGCCTTCATGTGTATGAATGGCTCTCATTTGGAAGGGTGACTAAATTTGTTTAACTTGGCTCCTTATGGCAGAACCAGGAACAATGGGAAGTTGCAAAGAGGGCAGTAAAGACTTGACATCTTGAAAATCTTTCTCATTAGGGGGTGGGTTCCCCTATCTTGGAGATCGATCTTCAATCAAAATACAGACAACCACTCATCCTATATGCTGTCTTAAGTATTCCTTTTGTATGTATAGGTGTATACCTGGCTGCTGAGGTCGCTTTTACCTCTCAAATTCTGTGATTTGAGATTAATCTATGAGGTTAATCTCCCTAAAAATGCTGTTCATCACATAAGTCTTCTTTAAAAAAATTTGCAGTTGGGACAGCTAGGTGGCGCAGTGAATAGAGCACTGACCCTGGAGTCAGGAGGACCTGAGTTCAAATGCGACCTCAGACACTTAACACAAAAAAACTAGCCATGTGACCCTGGGCAAGTCACTTAACCCCAACTGCCCTCCAAAAAGCAAATAAAAATAAAAAATATGCAGTAGTCCCAAAAGGCCTACTGAAGAAATTCCTAACATCTTCGCCCAGCATTCAAAGGGTTCTCCACAACCTGGCCCCAACCTCTCTATTCCCCCTATATGAATGCACTTCAGCCATTCTATTCCCTGTTTTCTAACTATAGCTTGATTAATTTTTACATTAGGACTTATTATTCTTCCCTACCTGGATGCTTTCCCTTCCCTCCAACATTTTCCAAAGATAAACAAACACAGAAGGTTTTTGATACTCACTGGCGGAAGAATACACCAATAAAATTACAAATCCACAAAGAAAGTTCTTTGGACATTGTTCCTTGACGCAAAATTTTTAAATACTCCAAACCACAGAAAACTAAGCTTTACTTCTAACTTGGGAAGAGCTAAAAACTCTCCTTGTTTTTTCAAAGAATGAAAGACTTTAATAAACAAAATCAATAAGCACTTATTAAATGTTTGTCTACCATGTCAAGTACTATGCTATGCTCTGCAGATGATAAGTCAAAAAAGTGAGATAGTTCCTGCCCTCAAGGAGCTTATATTCTAATGAATATATTCATTAGTTATATTCCCCTCCAAAAAACAAGGGGGCAATAAAATGAGAAGTAATGCACTAGACTTAGAACTGGAAGAGACCTTAGAATCAATGTTAATGCTCAAATATTTATTAATTGCCTACTATATACCAGGCATTATACTAAGCCTTGACCACACAAAAAGAGACAACCACAATCTCTGCCCCTAGGGGAACTTATAATCTTTTTATTCATTTTTTAAACGTTTTTATTTAAAGTTTTGTGTTTCAAATTCTATCCTTCCCTCTTTCACCTCCCTCCTCCCTGAGGCAGTAAGCAATCATATATAGATTATACATGTTCAATTATGTAAAATATTTCCATGTTAGTTATTTTGTACAAGAAGACTAAAAAAATGAAAGAAAGTAAAAAATAGGATATTTCAGTCGTTATTCAATCAATATCAGTTCTTTCTCTGGAGAAAGACATTATGCTTCATTATCAGTACTTTGGGATTGGGTTGGATCATTGTATTGCTGAAAACAGTTAAGTCATTCACAGTTCTTCATCGAATAATATTGCTGTTACTGTACACAATATTCTCCTGGTTCTGTTCACTTCACTATGCATCAGGTCATGTAAGTGTTTCCAGATTTTTCAGAAATCATCCTGCCTGTAATTTCTTTTAACACGATATTCAATTATAATCATATATCACAATTTATTCAGCCATTCCTCAATTAATGGACATCCTTTTATTTCTAATTCTTAGCCACCATAAAAAGAGCTGCTATAGTTTTATACAAACAGGTCCTTTTCCCTTTTTTGGATGTCTTTGGGATACAGACCTAGCAGTGGTTTTACTGGATCGAAGGGTATGCATAGTTTTATAGCCCTTTGGGAGCTTATAATATACCTAGAAATTATCTAGTCCAACACCACCTTTTTTACAGTTGAGTAAAATGAGATCTAGGAAAGACAAGTTACTTGCCTATGGTCATATTAGCAATAAATGACAGGGTCAGGATTTAAACTCTGATTTTTCAGACTTCAGATCCAACCTTTTTCTATTATTGCTCCAGTCTGCCCTAGCTCCTAGTTCAACATCTCAATTCTAGCTGCTAGTTTCTAGTCTGATACATTTTCTCTGGGCACAGGAAAGTAATTGTTTTGGTTTTATAATCCTTTACTGGTACCATAATCCTTTTTATCTTCTGCTTCTCTACAGGCAATATTCTAAATAAAATTCAACAGATAAGCATCTTTTCTCCCCCAAAAAGACACACTTAAGTAAATTTATAGAAAGTTTAAAGAAAAGATAGAAAACTTAGAGTGAGGAAAAAAGAAACTACAAGGATTTTATTCTTCTTTTCCTACATATGCTTCTTGCACCAGAACTGATTTTTGCTTGTGGAGTGAGATGACCCCACCTACATTTCAGGAATATGGGAACATAAAATTCTTTAAAGTGAGAAATAATGAATAATGACAAAATTATTCAAATTATCTGGGCTACTTCAAACTATTTAAAATAAGACTGGGTGCATACTAAGAGAATACAAAAAGGCAGAGGATTATTTACCTGATTTTTTACTTTATAAGCCTCTTTTCTTAGGAAAATTATTTTTTTAATCAAAGTGAGGTCTCCATTTCTACTCTACAACAAAGCATTTTATATTTTTCTTTTGGATCTCAGGCAACTTTGGGAGATATGATGCAACCAAATTAGTATATTATTTAAAGAAATCAGATTAGCCTTCATTTTGAAGTTCAGTCTTAAAACAAATTACAACAATTACTAATCTCCAAATCATTTTCTAAATTTAACAGATTTCAATGAAATAAAGTATATAGAAATTATAAAGACCTCATAAGGGAAAAAAGGCTTAATTCTTTCATTCTAAAAGAAAAACACATATCAACAAAATTTACACTAAGGCAAAGTTTCCTTATGAATTCTGGTTGATAGGCAATATATAAATTTGAGTGACATCTACTATTCAACAAATTTATTGAATTCTCACTATCAATAAAGTAGAATGGTAGGTGTTTTAAGCAAGTGAAAAAGGGATAAGATGTAGTCTCTGCCCTGAGAGAGCTTAAAATTTAGTTGGGAATAGAAGATGAATACACAAATCAATACCGCACAAGGCATAATGCTAGCCCAGGTACAGGAATTCATCAAAGAGAGCTCACTTCTTGCTAAAGTAATCAGTGACAGCTTCATGGAGAAAGTAACATTAGTTCTGGACCCTGAATATTGGTAGAATTTTGAAAGAAATTCAAAGAAATGGGGGGAAAAGAGATAGAGAAGTAGGAAAGTACAAGGTGTATTAATGGGGAAAGAAGTAGACTGTGCCTGGAAGTTACTGGATTTGAAATCAATAAAGCTGAGTTTGGAGTCATACTTATTTAAATGTGACCATGGATGAATGACCTACCCTCTCAAATACTTAGCTTTCTCATCTCTAAAATGGGGGAATAATGCCTGTATTATTCATGTCAAAGAATTGTTGATTGTCAAGTGCTTTACAAAGTCCTTAAAGTGTAAAAATGAGCATGAATTATTATTGAAAGAATAAAATGGGAGATTAGGTTGGAAAGGTAGTTTGTAGTCAAGTTTTAAAGGACCCTCAATATGAGGTTTAAGAGTCTGAACTTTATCCAGAAGGTAATGGTGAGTCACTGAAGGTTTCTCTGTAGAGGAGTAACCTAAAGCAGTATTCAAAGCAAAGTCTAAAGATCTATTAGTATTTAAGTCACATCAAGTACCAGCTCTCTTCCAATCCCAAACAATAGCTTATAGTACTAAGCAAACAATTAGCCTGCAAAGTTTAATAGGCTTGACCTGATTTTTTTTCTTTTACCAGGCTCATATTATGCATTGCATGTTGTAGCCTCAAAAGGGGAGGTTATAGCACATCAGTTGTGTGTGTATGTGTGTGTTTCCCTTGATACATCTCTGCTAATGATTTTTAAAAGCAGGATATGCAAGCCAATAAAAAGGGGGAAAGTAGCTTATGTTAAGAAATAATCAAATTGACTCAATTAGACTATCTGAACAATCATAGTACAAAGCTCAAAGTGGAGCATGAAACTTTCTCTTAAAAAAAGATTAATTGCTTTCATTCTGTTTACATTCTTCTACAAGATATGACCCATGGTTCTTTCTAAAGAAACAATTATCACTTCCTTATGCTTGGCCTCAGTTTACTCATTTGTAAGGAGAGGGAGTTGAACTAGATGATCTCTCAAGTCCTTTTGAGTTTTTAAATCCTAAATTTGTGTTTGGATAAAAAAAGTCAGCTAAGCCAAAGACCTGACTGAAACTGAAATTCAACAAAGGTTGGGTATTAATTTTCAATTTAAACAAAGAAACAATGGGGCTGCTCGGGCCGGGAAAAAGCAAATCAACCTGATTTACTTGGAATGTTGGATAAAAGACAAAAAAAATTTAGTTAAAAAAATTGAGGAGAGAATACAGAGGAAAAGGAATTGGCTGAAAAGGGAAGAAAACCTATGTAGAACATGGGACCAGTAAGAATGAAAAGCATATGAAATATAGAATCCTATAGACTGCTAAAGTACACTAACTGTAATTGTCAAGTACCATTATCTGGATGTTACTGACTGTCGGTATGCTGAAGTGGTTGAAGAAGACCCCCTCACTCCTTTCCATCTGCAACCCAGGTAAATACTGCTCTCTGACTTATAGCTACTACCATTGCTAGCTCTTGGTTTGTCACTCTGCCTCAAACTCATAGGGAAACAGATATCTGTGTTTTAAGAGAATAGCTGCATTTCTGATTTTTTCATGTACTCTGTCTGGTAAAAGTCCTTCCCCAGATACTATATTACAATAACTAACTTGAGAATACAAAGTGAATCCATGGGGCTTGTCCAGCTACATCATAAAGCATTTTTCCAAAAACACTGGAAACATTCTCAACTAATCCCCTCCCCTCTAATTCTCCCTCTCTTCCCACCATGGAAGCCAATCAGTAAACCCATGTATTATAATGGCTTTAATTTGTGCTTATGCTTGTATTCTCCTTGTTTCTAAGTGTCTTAGTTCATTTAACTAAACACAAACTAAAAAACACCTGGAGACCTCAAATGCTGTAACACAAAACCCTCATGCCTAACATTTCATCAGGGAGGAATGATGGAAGTCATTAGGAATGCACAATGAAGAGAGATAAGTGAGAAGAAAGAAGTTTTCACCTCAGAAATGTGAAACAGGCTGAAAAATGATGAAAGACAAACAAGTTATCAACCTGCATGCTCCAAAATTCACATTCCTTCTCAGACTTTCGATTCTTTCATTGCCTTATTCCTCATTCTGTTCTGGTTGTCACCTCCATTCATTTCACCCTTACCTGTTGTTTCAGTCCAAACCCCTGGTCTGTACTCATTTTCATTCCCTTGAAATTCTTATTCCATAGTTAAACAGTTTATATTTGCAATGTCTTTTGCCAGCAAATTCCTTGCCCACTTTGTCTTATTCTCGTCTCTTAACAGATCTTAAAACTGAGTTACCCCATATGTCTTCTCCATTCATGTACTAATGCTGGTTCAGGATGTCATTTTGGCATGGGTACTGGTTTCGCTACAAATTTAGCTTATCTAATTTCATCTGGCCCGTTACTGCCAAATAGTACTCTTTTTACTCTTCCTTAATTACCCATCAATCTAGATTGTCCCTCTACCCATAATATTGCAAAGCTTTTTTTCTGACCTCAATCCACCTTCGTCACCCCCTCTCAACCTCATTCTCAGTAGCAACTTCCTTTACCCCAAGAAGCCATTGATTAAGTGTTCCCTCTTTTCCCAACACTACCTTCCTCTCCTCCTTACTAAATCTTTCACAGTCTCTCAGATCTTTCTCCTCCCATCTCTAGTCACAAAACTACCACCCTTTTTCAGGCCCTCATCACATCTCACCTGAATTACATTAGCTTTCTAATGGTTCTCCCTGTCCCCAAGTCTTTCATATTTCCAATCCACCCAGCACACACCTGTCATATTGGTTTTCTGAAAACACAAATATGAACATGTCACTCCCCTGCTGAAAAAGCTTCACTGACTACCTGTTGTCTCTCAAATAAAATATAAACACTTCTGTTTGACCTTACAAGCCTTTCACAATTCGAACCTAAACTATCTCTCTAGATATATTTCCCATTGCTTTCCCCTATATACTATGTATGCATTACAGCCAAATTGGCCTCCTTGTTGTTCAGCATACGTGAAATTTCATCCTCACCTCTGTGTCTCTGCACAAGTGATTCCCTGTGCTTGGAATGGTCTCTCATGAACTGTACCTCTTAGAATCCCTAGCTGCTTTCTAAGATGTAACAGCAAGCACCCCAAGCACACCCAGGGTGGCTGCCAACACAGGTTCTTAGATCTGCTTTTCTAAAGGAAAGCAACTCAGAATGGGTTAACAATCTTGCTTTAATCAATCAAACATATATCATTTACCTATAGTTCAGGGGAAAAAGTCAACACCCCAAGCTTCAGAGTATACAGACAGGTTGTAAACAGAAGTTACAAGACAGAGAAACATTTCAGCAGACAGGCCTCCAACTGTCTGACCATCACATCCATACCCAGTCACAGTTACCAGAGAGGGAAGCACCAACATCTGGGTTTTCAAAGCCGGGAGGCTCAACGGCTGCCCAGAGTCTCATCAAGTCAAATCACACAACACTTCTCAAAGTGAGCCCCAAAACAAAGCCTCACATCAAGGTTTATATAGCCTTCTCCTGGCTCAGAGAATATAACAACCCTCTTGACCCACTGCCCAATCAAAAAGCATTACCAAAAATCAAGCCTCCCCCCACAGGCTCCAGGAACACTTAAGCCTATCAAAGGGCCTAGGGGCAGGGAAGATCTGAAATTCCCATTCCCATAACACAAGATCAGATCAGGCACCAGCTCATATATAAGACTCTTCTTGTTCTCCTAGTGGTTAGTCTTTTTCTTCTCTTGTATATGCCCCCTTCACCCTTGTCATACAGACACAGCCAACCTTGTCCAGGTCCTGATCACACCTCATCTGGACTACTGCAATAGTCTTTTAAATAGTCTTCCTGAATGAATTCACTTTCATTCTCAACTTTCATTCTTAACTCAGCTGCCAAAGTGATTTTTTTTAAGCACAGAAAAGGGAAATTGATAAGTCAAGGCACTCACAGAGGCTGTTTATTTAAAAGACATGGGGTAGGGTGGGTTGGAACTAGAGAATCATAAGGAATCTTCTTCATTACTGTTTTAAGGAAGGATGGGGTGGCTAGGTGGCACAGTGAGTAGAGTGCTGGCCCCAGAGTCAGAAGGACCTGAGTTCAGATCCAACCTCAGACACTTAACACACACACACACACACACACACACACACACACACACACACACACA